>NC_138778.1:19632016-19862016 GCF_965119305.1 Pelophylax lessonae | reverse complement strand
TGCACAGCAATGTGTTGTGCTGCACTAATAACATGCATTGGATTGCCATTAACCGCTCCCGGGCAAAACTGCCGTTGGTATACGTCGGTGGCGTGCAGGCAGCTAGTGGGCGAGCGCGTGCCACTGGTGGCACACTCCCACCCCCCATTGTCAGCGGGGACTCCAATGTACGGGGCAGGCGGCTCTGATTGCCACCTGACACCTGCAATCGCTCCCCGCAGAGAGAGGACGGTCGGCTGTTGTAAACACAGCTGACCGTTCTTCTCTCTGGCATGATCACAGAGCGCCTGTGATCCTTCTATATAGGATCACAGTTCCCTGTGATAATTTCACAAGCCACGCCCCCCCCCACAGTTAGAAACAGGCCCCTAGGTACACATTTAACCCCTTGATCACCCACAGGTTTAACCCCTTCACTGCCAATGGCATTATTACAGTAACAGTGCATATTTTTAGCACTGATTACTGTAGTGATGTCACTGGTCTCCCCAAAAGTGTCAAAAATGTCAGTTAGGGGTTCGATCTGTCCACATTATGTTGCAGTCCCACAAAAAAAAAAAAAAAAAAATCACAGATCGTCGCCATTACTAGTAAAAAAAAATACCACAAAAATGACAAATCTTTCTTGTAGTTAGTAGATGCGATACAATTTGCGCAAACCAATCAAATACGCTTATTGCGATTTTTTTTTTTTTACCAAAAATATGTAGCAGAAAACAAATTGGCCTGAAATGTTAAAAAGTTTAGATTTTTAAATATTTTTTTTGGGGGGGGGGGGGGGGGTCAGAAATGTCCTATAGCAGAATGTGAAAAATATTTTTTTTTCACAATTGACGCTCTTTTTTTGGTTTATAGCGCAAAAAATAAAAATCGCACAGGTGATCAAATACCACCAAAAGAAAGCTCTATTTGTGGGAAAAAAAGGACATCAATTGTATTTAGGTACAGCTTTGCACCACCGTGCAATTGTCCCTTAAAATATTGCAGTGCCGAATTGCAAAATATTTAGGTCATTTAGGGGGCAAATCCTTCCGGTCCAGAAGTGGTTAAAGATAAATGGCACAGCAATGCACCAATGCTCATGATGTAGGTGGCACTAACATGCCCGATAATGCCGTGCAACCATGTGACTGAAGATTAAAGTAGTTGTAAGCCACAGACATGAAATATGAACAAAGCATATCCCTCTATTGTGTGTACTTGTCTCATTCCAGAGCACTGAGTGTAATTTCCGCTTGCTTTCTCTGCCATCAGCATGAGTCACTTCTGACAAGTTTTCCTGACACCAAGAGATAAAAGGTGACAGGGGAGGGATCTCCAGCATACAGCTTGTGATTGACAGCCTCGGCTCTGTTCCGGTGTGAAGGGGGGGGGGGCGTAGTGTTCCTTCTCCTTCCCCTTACCTTACCTTCCCTCCCCTCCAATCAGCTCTCAATGACCTATGCAGCTCCCCACCCATTTCTGAAAGCTCAGACAAGCTGTATACATTCTGGAGTGTATTTCGGTTCGTAAAACGCTCATCTCTGAAGTCTCAAAACGCCCAACAAGTAAAATCTCATTCATTTCAGTGCCGGTTCACACTTATGCGCTTGTACTGCGAATGCGATGCGTTCTAAATAGTCTCCAATCGCATGCATTTACAAAATACATTGAATTCGTGACGGTCGTTCACATCTATGCGTTGCGATCCAGATGCGAATGTGATGCGATGATAAAAAGGGTCTTGTGCGAGTTTACAGCGTTGCGTTGCGAATTTAGTCTCCATAGACATCAATGTAAATCGGTCTGGACTCGCATTATCAGTTCAGATATGTGCGAATTCTTATGTGCGAATTCTTATTTTTTGTTTGATTTTCCCCTCAGCTCCACCCCTCCTGAGCTTAATTAACATAATCAACGCAATAAAATTTTCATTACAATCGCGCTGGTACTATTGAAAAACACAAGGTAAACTCGCACTGCAAATTCGCATTGCAAGCGCAAGCGCATAAGTGTGAACCGGCACTCAATGGCCCCTGTTCACATCTGAGTGTTTTGTCTCCTGAAGCAAAACGCCTGAAGCTCAAAAAAGTACATGAGCTTCTTTTTTTGTCCGATTACCAGCGTTTTTTGTTAGATGTCAATACCTGCCTCCAAACGCCTGCAAAAAAATGCCTGAAAAAGCCCCAAAAAAACGCCTGAAATCTATACGCTCAGGTGTGAATGGAGCCAATGGATGTAAAGGAGAGAGGGCTGCAGATAAACAGGTACAACTTATGTAGGAAGATTTGTTTCATCTCTGTGTATCCCCTGAGGCCAGTCACTTCACTGGGTATATGTGAGGGTTTACAACCACTTATAGGGCCAGTTTGCCCTTTGAAGTTGTAGTAAGTTTTATCGCATCACACATTAGTGCATGAACCACGGCGCCATTTTTTTTGCAGTAGCGGGTAACACACCCACACTTTAGCGCAGCGCCATGCACATGCTGCCCATTGTGTGTTGCATTATGAAAAAAAAAGGGTTAACCACTTAAGCCCCGGAAGATTTTACCCCCATTCCGACCAGGGGTATTTTTGCGATTCGGCACTGCGTGACTTTAACGGACAATTGCGCGGTCGTGCAATGCTGTACATAAACGAATTTGAAGTCCTTTTTTTTACCACAAACAGAGCTTTCTTTTGGTGGTATTTGATCACCTGTGCGATTTTTTTTTTTTTTTTTTGATCATGCGCTATAAACAAAAAAAAAGCGTCAATTTTGCAAAAATAACAAAATTTTTCACATTTTTTTTATATGAAATTCCCCCCCAAAAAATTTTAACATTTTCGGCCAGTTTGTTTTCTGCTACCTATGTTTGGTAAAAAAAAAAAAATCGCAAAAAGCGCATTTTGATTGGTTTGCGCAAAAGTTATCGCGTTTACTAACTAAGGGAAAGATTTTTGTTGTTTTTTTTTTAACGCGTAATGGCGGCGATCTGCGATTTTTTTTTTTTTTTTTTTTTTTTTTTTTGCGGTAGTGCGACATTGCGGCGGACAGATTGGACCCTTGACTGACATTATTGACACTTTTGGGGTTACCAGTGACATTTCTACAGTAATCAGTGCTATACATATGCACTGTTACTGTAAAATTACACTGGCAGTGAAGGGGTTAACTTTTTTTGAGAGGGAGGGGTGGGGTGTGTCCCTAGGGGCGTGCTTCTTACTGTGATTGGCTGTGGCTTGAGGTGTAGGAACAGTGATCAACGGTCCTACATAATGGAACCGTATGATCACTATTCCTACACAGGGGAGAATGACAGGCGGCTTGTTTACATCAGCCGCCTGCCTTTCTCCCTCTCCACCGACGATCGCCGAGTGACCGGCAGACATCCGGTCCGCCGGTCACACGCGCGGGGGGGTCCGTGTGCTCGCTCCCTAGACCCTCACAGGCTAGCGACGTAGTACTACGTCGCTCTGCCTGTGAGGGGCTGACCGCCACAGTAAATAGTCGTGCGGCGGTCGGCAAGCGGTTAAGGTCTGTTATTTCATGCATTAAATCTGAATTCCAGGCATGGTCAATCTTTTCATGGTTACATTGTTCCAGCTTGGACCAACTATATGTATAATACCATACCTGGCTGAAGCCCCTGGAAGCTGGAAATCACTGAAGTAGACACTGCAGCTACACTGCTACTACATCATTACTACACCACAACTACAGTGATCTCCACTAGCTTCTGGGTCCAGGGCGGAGTGGCTGGCCTGATGCATTGCGAACACAGGAGGTCTGCCACTCAACAGGTGCTTTGCATTCTCTGACTGGATGAGACGGAGAGTGTGATGTCACCGCCTCCACTTCTCCACCCCATCCAATGAGAGAACGCTTTGCATTAATTCAGAAAATGCAATGCATTCTATGAAGAAAATGGTCTCGGTGACCTTTTACTGCCTGTTATATTTGTATCCATAGAGATTGTAAGCACAATATACCCCTGAAGAAGAAGCGATATACGCTTTGAAACGCGTTGGGTAATCTTGCTGCCTACATGCATGATCTGCACACATATGTATTGTTATGACCATATTCATGCATTTCCTATGTAAATGTATTCTGAGCACATTCTATTGGTAAAAACTTTTTTTATTATCACAACCCTCCCCTTTTTTTGAACAAAGGGGAACTTTCTTGTCTGCATTCACTGAATGGCGGCACAGTGGTGTAGTGGTTAGCACTTTCACCTAGCAGCAAGAGGGTCACTGGTTCGAATCCCAACCATGACACTACCTGCCTGGAGTTTGCATGTTCTCCCTGTGCCTGCGTGGGTTTCCTCCAGGTACTCCGGTTTCCTCCCACACTCCAAAGACATGCTGGTAGGTTAATTGGATCCTGTATAAAAAAAATGGCCCCACTATGTATGTATGAATGTGAGTTAGGGACCTTAGATTGTACGCTCCTTGAGGGCAGGGACTGATGTGAATGTGTAATGTATATGTAAAACGCTATATAAGTACCTGAAATAATAATAATAATGGCACCCGTGCCAAGCAGCAGGGCAGCAGCTCGGCGCGGAATCCAGAAGAAAGTGGAGATCACTGTAGTAGCAGTGTAGTAGTGGGGCAGGGGTGTTGCTAGGTGGGAAAAAGACCAGGGGCTTCAGCCCGAAGGTAAATTTGTAACCCCTCCCACATTTTAAAGTAGGTCCAGCCCACACTCCACTTAATGCCCCCCCTCACGCCTGCCCAATGCCCCACCATGCACAATTCCCAGTGCCCCTAAATGCAGCCTCACCAATGCCCATCAATGCAGCCTCACCAATGCCCATCAATGCAGCCTCACCAGTGCCCATAAAATGGGGTTTCCATCCATCCAGGTTTCACAGACAGGATCGGAATCGGATAGGGTGTCAGCAGACATGTCTCAGCTGACATCCGCTGTCCCATAGGGATGCATGGAGCATCTGATCAGGTCCGTCTGAAAAACTGACAGGCGGATCAGATCGCCCGTGTGAATGGACCCTAAGGTGGACACAGCCAAGTAAAGTAAAAAAGTTAAAAGTAAAGTAAAGCCAAGTAGTTTAAGCAAGTAGAAAGTATTCCGCTCATTAGCAGGGTCAGTGGTGTAACAGAAGCCATAGCAGCCCACACATGTGCTATGGGACCCTAGGGTAGGAGTGAAGGGGGGGTGGGGGGGCATTAGAGAGGCTGTTAAACTGTAAAGTTTCCAGTATAGAAGAGCTGAGGTCACATCTCAGGATCCTCTATTCACAGATCCCCCTCTGTGCAGGAAGAAGTATGTACTTCTATGTCCCAGCCATGTAGATTTATTACCCTCTGAACTTCTGCTATAGACTGAAATTACCCCGGTGTGTCTAATGCAACCCCAAATCTCAGAGATTCTCCTTATGCGTCGGTTCACACTTCAGCGATGTCAGACATCGCATGTGATTCGCACTGCTCTGCAAATCACATGCGATTTCTCTGCGATGCGAATTCAGCCATACAGATTGTATGGCTGAATTTGCATCGCATTCGGCCCAAAGTCAGACCCTTTTTTTTTCGGTCTGCGTCAGAATCAATTCCTGTCCAAATTGACAGTTCGCACTGCGATATGCAAACTAATCTGGGGGTGTCGCTAACTTTGTATTGACACTACCAGTAGTTTGCATATGGCAGTGTGAACTGCCTGCGGGTCGGGTGTGATGATGGAACCTGCAGTGGATTCGCAGGGTTTCCGCATCGCACCAATGTGAACCGGCACTATAGGTCAGCTGAGGTTTGTAGCTCTACAAAAAAAAGTTGTTGTTGTTGTTTGTATTGGGGTTAGATAGTAATTGTATTCAACAGCATTCATCAGAGGCATAATTAGAACCTTCAGGGCCCCGGTGCAAGAAACCATGAATGGCCTCCTGGACCCCTGGCCGGGGTCCTTCCCTTCAAGCCTGGGGCTCTTCCCACTGATCCTGGGGCCCTTTTACTCTCGTTGCGGGGCTTTTTATTACGGTCCCGCAGCGGGACCCTTTCACAAGTTCTGCAGTGGGCCCCCTTCCTGCCATCTTGGGGTCTCCCCATGGTGGGGGAATGCCAGGGCCCGGTTGCAAGTGTGACCTTTGTGATCCTGGAAGTTCACCCACTGGTGTCAGTAGTTTTTATTTTTTGGTATTTTAATTGTATTATTTTTTATCATTTTATTTTATTTTTTTACAATGTGACTGACTAGGACTCTGTCCATTTAGAAAAGGAAGGAGCTAGTAAATTACATATTTAGTGACCCCTTCCTGGTTCTCTAGTGTGACACATCCCCTGCAGCAGCTGGTAGGAGTGGGGAGGGAGCACTATGGGGGGGGGCAGGGACCAGGAGAGCACACAGGAGCCCTGAGACAGCAGAACACAAGTGTGTACAGGGGAGCTGCACAGGCCCCCTGGACCATGGGGCCCAGTTGCAATTGCAACCCCTGTAGTTATGCCCCTGGCATTCATCATCAATATAAAAAAAAATCTTATTTACTATTTTACTCATCATTATTTTATTAATAATATTTACATTTTTATTGTTATTTTGTTTGTGTGATATAATTTACTATTATTATTGTACTATTTTATTATTATTTTCCTATAATATTACTAACTTTATCATTATTACTATTCTTTATTTTATTTACTTTTTTTATTTTATTATTATTATATTATTGTTTTACTATTTGATTATTTTATTACAATATAATTTACATTTTATAATTATTATTTTACATATTAATTGTTTTTTATAATATTAACATTATGACTAATTTATTTTATTATATTTACTATTAATATTCTTTACTTTTTGTAATACATTTGACTATATTATTATGAATATGAATATAGTTACATAGTAGGTGAGGTTGAATAAAGACAATAGTCCATCCAGTTCAACCTGTGTAGGTGTGTGTGGCTGTAATCATCTCACATACCCCTGAATGTTCTGATCCTTGAGATGTAAGTCTAAGAGTCTTTTGAAAGCCACCATACTACCCGCAGAAACCACCTCTTGTGGTAGAGAATTCCACAATCTTGTAGCCCTAACAGTTTACTTAGTTTACTTTATTTACTAGTTTATTTCATGATTTACTATTTAATTATTCTTATTATTTACTATTTTATTATTATTATTATTCTTTTTTAATTGTAATATAATTTACTATATTTTTTTTACCAGTTTATTATTATGTCATTATAATTATTATTTACTATTATTATTCTTTTTTTTTATTGTAATATAATTTACTATATTTTTTTACCAGTTTATTTTCTTCTTATAATTATTATTTACTATTTTATTATTATATATATTTTTTTTGTAATATTTAGTATATTATTTTACCAGTTTATTATTATCTTATTATAATATTTTTACTATATAACTTCTCCATTACTCTGCTCCCTAGTAGTGCACTGACTATGCTGCCTGTCCTTGGTTTAGACATAACTGACATTGAGATTAATGACACGTATTGTCACAGTTGACACTGCCAGCTGCTACAAAGAGAATTGGCCTGGGGGGCCCCAGTATTGGAAGTTACACCCCAGAGAAGGGTACAGGGATGACAGCATAGAATGTTCTCTTCTTGCTTGTTCCATGGGTACGCCAGGCAGCGTGGCGAAGGTGTTTAGTGACAGTTATGGAGGTTGACAGAGCGTAAAGCTACCTTGCTCCTATAAGCACCTCTGGGAGGAGGAGGGGAATGTAACAAAACATGACTCCAATATTACTGTAAACCAACATCCCCAGTCGCTAACAACAAAAACAAAACTTTGGTCTTGTCTCCATCGAGGCGCACGTCCCAGCCTACCCTACGGAGGAGAAGAGCGGCCTCCCTTCCCTTCAGGCACAGCCGCCCAGCTCATGATGACACCTCTGCTGTTGCTGCAAGATGATTGCTAATGTAGCAGCTACTTTGATGGATGGGAGCTGGGAGCTGACCTGGGGGGGCCAATTTCTTGTACAGAGTTAACCCTCACTGTCTGCTGGGAAGGTTTTGGAAGTGACAAATCTCTTACAGATGTGAGTTGTTCTTACTGAGATGGAATGAGAAAAAAAACTAATTTTATGTATATTTGCAGGTTTTGTCTCTCTTGCTTGCCAGATCCTTATGGCCAATATAAATTTAGGAGTGGAAGTCAGGCAATTAGGAGCATTTGCCCAAACTGTGTGTGGTTTGGTAGTTCTAAGAAAATTGTGACGGGGTCTTTGACCTCTCAGTTTCCCTCTAATTAGTAATCTCACTTGTAAGGATTCTGGCTGGATTTGATCCCGTGACTGTGGATTTAGCCTTTATCCCTCCTTGGCCTTTTCCTATTATCCCTTGGCCTTTATCCGTGTCCTTGCTCATTCCACACCTGTAGCTAACTAGATCAACCTATAAATATACACTCTATATGGCTAAATATATATGGAGACCCCTCCAAATCATGGAGTTCGGGTGTCCCAAGTGAAGGGTCCTGTTAATACTCCATCATACAAAGACATTGTAGACGATTGTTCTCTTCCAACTTTGTGGTAACAGAGATAACTTTGTCATTCCAGCATGACTGTGCCCTAGTTTAGTGTGGAGGAACTCAAGTGTCCTTCACAAAGCCCTAACCTCAACCCTACTGTACATCTTTGTAATGAATTGGAACACCCTACGGTGAGCCAGGTCTTCTCATCCAAGTACCTGAGTTAAACCCTACTGGAAACCTTTGGGATCAATAGGAATACTGATGGTGAGCCTGGTCTTCTCATTCAACTACCTGACCCCCGCTCCACTGAAGACTTTTGGGATGAATTGGAACACCAATGGTGAGCCAGGTCTTCTCATCCAACTACCTGACCCCAACCCTACTGAACACCTTTGGGATGAATTGGAACACCAATGGTGAGCCAGGTCTTCTCATCCAACTACCTGACCTCAACCCTATTGAACACCTTTGGGAGGAATTGGAACACCAATGGTGAGCCAGGTCTTCTCAACCAACTACCTGACCTCAACCCTACTGAACACCTTGGGAGGAATTGGAACACCAATGGTGAGCCAGGTCTTCTCATCCAACTACCTGACCTCAACCCTAATGAACACCTTTGGAAGGAATTGGAACACCAATGGTGAGCCAGGTCTTCTCATCCAACTACCTGACCTCAACCCTAATGAACACCTTTGGAAGGAATTGGAACACCAATGGTGAGCCAGGTCTTCTCATCCAACTACCTGACCTCAACCCTATTGAACACCTTTGGGAGGAATTGGAACACCAATGGTGAGCCAGGTCTTCTCATCCAACTACCTGACCTCAACCCTACTGAACACCTTTGGGAGGAATTGGAACACCAAAGGTGAGCCGGGTCTTCTCATCCAACTACCTGACCCCAACCCTACTGAACACCTTTGGGAGGAATTGGAACACTGATGTTGAGCCTGGTCTTCTCAACCAACTACCTGACTTCAACCCTACTGAACACCTTTGGGATGAATTGGAACACTGATGGTGAGCCAGGTCTTCTCATCCAACTACCTGACCTCAACCCTAATGAACACCTTTGGGAGGAATTGGAACACTGATGTTGAGCCTGGTCTTCTCATCCAACTACCTGACCTCAACCCTACTGAACACATTTGGGAGGAATTGGAACACCAATGGTGAGCCAGGTCTTCTCATCCAACTACCTGACCTCAACCCTAATGAACACCTTTGGGAGGAATTGGAACACCAATGGTGAGCCAGGTCTTCTCATCCAACTACCTGACCTCAACCCTACTGAACACCTTTGGGAGGAATTGGAACACCAAAGGTGAGCCGGGTCTTCTCATCCAACTACCTGACCCCAACCCTACTGAACACCTTTGGGAGGAATTGGAACACTGATGTTGAGCCTGGTCTTCTCATCCAACTACCTGACTTCAACCCTACTGAACACCTTTGGGATGAATTGGAACACTGATGGTGAGCCAGGTCTTCTCATCAAATTACCTGACCTCAACCCTACTGAACAACTTTGAGATGAACTGGAACGCGGACTGGGAGCAACATCAGTACCTGACCTCACAAAGGTTTTTTTTGGATGAGTACGCAAGGAAAGTAGAACATTCAATTAATTGCGAAGGTATTCAGTAGGGTTCAGGTCAGAGCTCTGTGCAGGACACTCCAATTCCTCCACACCAAACTGGTCACACACTGTTTTCATGGAGCTGGCTTTGTACACAGGGCACAGTCATGCTGGAACAGAGAAGGGTCCTCACCAAACTTTTACCACAATACTGGAAGAGCACAATTGTATACAATGTCTTTTACGTTCAGGTGTCTCCAGCGAACGGTCCTGGTAATCTTCCATCATACAAAAGAAAACGTAGACCACTGTTCTCTTCCAACCTTGTGGTAAAAGTTTGGTGAAAACTCTTTTCTGTGTCCTGGCATGGCTGTGATCCTGTGTACAAATTCAGCTCCGTAAAGACCTGGTGGGACCAGTTTCTCCACGTTCAGGATAGGGAGGCTAAGGGAGGATGAACCTCCCCTAACCACAGCAGCTCCTAAGCGATCCTAAAAGCATATATGTACATGGACACATAGGTTTTTATGGAGTTGAGTTGAGGAGTAGTAGTGTACATGAAGCCTAATAACTGACAGAGACTGACTGTGTGTCTGCACATGCATGAGATTCCCCAGCACATGTCCAGAAAGCAGCAGGTCTCTGCCAGTCTAGGGGAAATCCAGAGACCGATGGTGTGCCTGTGCATGCATGAGGTCCTGCCTGTCTCTGCCAGCTCTTTAAAGGACTATAGGACCTTGCAGAGACCTGAGGTATGTTTGCGCAAGATCCCCTGAGCATGCGCATTAGGCAGCAGGTCTCCGCCAGTCTATGGGAAATATGGAGACCGTTGGCATGTCTGCGCATGTGTGAGACCCTGCGTAGCTCTACCAGGTTCAATAGACTGGCAAAGACCTGATGCTTTCTATGTATGTGTAGGGGAATTTTGTGCATGCAGTGCCAGATCTACAAAAACTAACAGAGACCAATGGTGCGTCTGCGCATGTGTGAGATCCCACATATCTCTGCCAGGTCTATAGACTGGCAGAGACCGACAGCTTTCTTTGCATGCGTTTTGGACTCTTGCGCATGAGCAGACATGCCACAATATAAAAACACACAGAGGGCGCACCGACTTAGTGCATTATCCCAAGACAAATAATTTAATAAAAGCACGGTAAGTAATGTACTCACAAAAACAGCAAGAAATTACGCATCACAGATCACTGTACATTCCATCCAATGTATCAATACGTATGGGTGTAACAGTCACTGAAGACCCCGTGGGCTGACGCGTTTCGAGGAATTCCTCTTCTTCAGCACCACTGAGCAGACATGCCTTGGCTCTCTGACAGGCCCTATAAACCTGTGGTGTGCCCTGAACATGCGTGAGATATCACACTGAAACAATGGATATGCTATGCCTGCCATTCATGAAGTGAAAAATGAAAAACTAATATATATATATATATATATATATATATATATATATATATATATATATTATATTATTATTTTTTTTTTTTTCTAATTGTGTAAGAGGGAGGGGGAGGAAGCAGAGAAAAGAAAGTCATAATCAAGGGTTAAGGTCTGCCTTATTAAATTATTAGTGCAAATTTTAATATATATATATATATATATATATATATATAATCGCACTAAAGAGCTGTCAAAGGGGGTCAGGGACAAAATTGTAGACCTGCACAAGGCTGGATTGGGCTATAAGATAATTAGCAAGAAGCTTGGTGAGGAGGAGACAACTGCGATTATGCGCAAATGGAAGAAATTCAAAATAACCATCAATCCGTCTGCAGCTCCATGCAAGGTTTCGCCTCATGGGGTAAGGATGATCATGAGAAAAGTGAGGGATCAGCCCAGAACTACACAGGAGGAGCTTGTGAATGATTTTAATGCAGTCACCCAACAAACCATTGGTAACAAAGTACACCGCCATGGATTGAAATCCTGCAGTGCCCGCAAGGTCCCCCTCTTCAAGAAGACACATGTACAGTCATGCCAATAAAAATCCTAATTATATAGAGAAGGATTGGGAGAAAGAGCTGTGGTCAGATGAGACCAAAATTGAGCTCTTTGGCAATAACTCGACTCGCCGTGTTTGGAGGAAGAAAAATGCTGACTATGACCCTAAGACAGTGCTGTATCTTGGCCTAGGCCAACAAGGCCCGGGCCTAGGGCAGCACTTTGCAGGGGTGCAGCAAAAAAGCTGATGGGACTGCACTGATATGCTGCCCTGATGGGCACTGATATGTTGCACTGATGGGCACTAATAGACTGCACTGATGACCACTGATGAGGCAGGACTGATAAGCTGCACTGATAGGGCTGCACTGATATTATGCACTGCTAGGCTGCACTAATGGGCACTGAGAGGCTGCACTGGTGGCCACTGATGGGGCTTTACTGATGGCCACTGATGAGGCCGCACTGATATGCTGCACTGATGGGCAGTAATGAGGCTGCACTGATGAGCACTGATAAGGCTGCACTGATGGGCACTGATGAAGCTGAACTTATGGGAACTGATGAGGCTGCACTGATGGGCACTGATAGACTGTGGTTGTGGTCTGTGGTTTACAGATGACAGGGCGGGTCATAAACTAGAAAGGGTGTGGCCTTTACAGGAAGGGGTGGGCCATATTTAAATTAGCGGTGCCTAAGTTTAGCCAGGCCTAGGGCAGCACAAAACCTAAATACACCACTGCCCTAAGAACAGCATCCCTACAGTCAAACATGGAGGTGGAAACATGATGCTTTGGGGCTGTTTTCCCTGCTAAAGAGCCAATGGATGGGGCCATGTAATATAAAATCTTGGATGAGAACCCTCTTCTCTCAGCCAGAACACTGAAGATGGGTCATGGATGGGTCTTCCAGAATGACAATGACCCAAAACATACCACCAAGACAACAAAGAAGCTCAAGAAGAAGCACATTAAGCTCATGGAGTGGCCTAGCCAGTCTCCAGACCTTAATCCTATAGAAAATGTATGGAGGGAGTTGAAACTTTGAGTTGCCAAGAGGCTGCCAAGAAGCCCTAAGGATTTAGAGAAGATCTGTAAAGAAGAGTGGACCAATATCCCTCCTGAGATGTGTGCAAACCTGGTCACCAACTACAAGAAACGTCTTCTCTCTGTGCTTGCCAACAAGGGTTTCTCCACCAAGTACTAAAGCCTCGTACACACGCAATGATTATCGGCCGACCGATCGTCCGACTTTTGTCCAAGTTGTGTTTTGTTGGTTGGAATGTGCCTAGACTACACACGAATTTTCTCAGCAAACAAAATTATACTTCAGAAGTGATGTCATGTGTTGGTTTGCTTTCTTTGTGTTTTTTCTTCACTGAGCATGCCGAGACTTGCTCATCAGATTTTTCCCTGTCGAAATCTGTACTGACTGCACGAAAATCGGCCGTTGTGTTGACAGCCAATAAAAATTTTATAGTCTGCACACCAGTCGGAGTTGGTTGTCGGAAGCATCATACTAACAAGCCGAAAATCGGCAGATCGGACGTTGGCCGAAAATTCCCTGCCAATTTTCGACGGGCGTGTAGTCATCTTTTGCTTGGGGATCAAATACTTATTTTACTCGCTGACTGCAACTTAATTTATAACATTTGTATCGTGTGTTTTTTTTTTTTGTTTGTTTTTTGGATTCTTGGTTGATATTCTGTTTCTATCATTTAAAATACACCTATGAGAAAAATTATAGACCCTTCATTTCTTTGTAAGTGGGCAAAATAATTATTTTACCCGCTATATATAGAGAAAGACAGAGGTTACTGTATGTAGTCTGAAAGAGTTAACAAATAATTTTCCGTATGAGCTGATTTGTATTTGCAGGGATTACCAGCATAAGTACAGATGTTATTTTTTTCCTTTTTTCTTTTCCTCTGACTGTAAGATGATTAAAAACTCTCCTCCTCTTCTGCATACCTCTGCGGGTTTCTCAGTCTTTCTGCCCGCACCGCGCACAGGCCTCGGCGCTCTGCGCAGTATTCGGATACGCGACGTAGACAAGACCCGGCGTGCCTGCACGCGGGGGGAAATCGCATTGGGTTTTAATATCGGACTCTGAGCGATAACATTCACCTGTCACAACCCAGCGCTGATCGTCACGGCTCATTTACTGACAGCAGAGGAGAATCAGAGCATTGAAATGTAAAAGTGAATTTATCTTTACTGAAATATAAAAAAAAAAAAAAAAAGTTGCTTGACTGCATTTTCACATCGCTGGGAAAAAAAAAAGTAAAGATAAAAATGTATAATGCCAAATACCAATCGCATACCAAAAAGTAAACAAAAACCCAAAGAATACATAATTAAATCAACACTTCCCCAAATAGACCTAAAATCACACCCTGTATATACAGGGGAGAAAGTGTTTGTTTTTTTGTTTTTTTTTTACTTGAGCAAATTGCAACAAAATCTCGTTGATTGTAATCTCTGAGAGCCGGTTCACAATGGGGCGACTTGTCAGGCGACCTGGTCGCCTGACAAGTCGCCGCGGGTCGCCTGCCATAGATTAGCACAGGACCCGTTCTAATAGGAGCGACACAAGTCGCTCCGACTTAGAAAAAGGGTCCTGAGCTACTTTGGGGCGACCTGGAGCGACCTGCATTGACTTCAATGATATGAAGTCCGTGCATGCCGCTCCGAGGCCGCGGTGCGAGCTGCGCACCGCGACTTCACAGGTCGCCCCGGCAAGTCGGGTCGCGCCTGTGTGAACCGGCTCTGAATCTTGGGTCATTATATTCACCTCCAGCAACAACTCAACAATCAACTCAAGCTGGCACAAAGTATAGCGGAATCCACTACAACCCGCTAACCACAACTGACGCCCTGGTCACATGATCTCCATCAAGGAGGAAGGCCAGTATGTGTGTTCTTCTTATATCTCATTGAGCTTTGTGTATTTATTCCAAATCTGTGCAGTAATCCAGTGTGAGACTTCCTGTAATAAAGACCACTCACTGCTGCCCTCTCTCCTTGTGCAGGGTGACTGGTCTGGTCTCCTCCCCCTCCTATAGTTCTCTGCAGGCAGCCTGTAGTGGGTGGAGCTTGTTAGGCCCCTCCCACAGCTCTGCTCTGTCCTTGTGCTGGGTTACTGGTCTTGTCTCCACCCCCTACTGTAGTTTCTGTAGTTGGTGGAGCTCGCTGGGCCACTCCCACAACTCTGTCCTCTCTCATTGAGCAGGGTGACTGGTCTGGTCTCTGCCCCCTCCTGTAGTTTTTTTCCAGGAGAGCTGTAATGGATGAAGCTTGCTGAGTCCCTCCCACAGCTCTGCCCTCTCTCCTTGTGCAGGGGGACTGGTCTTGTCTCCGCCCCCCTCCTGTAGTTCTCTGCAGGCAGCTTGTAGTGGGTGGAGCTTGTTAGGCCCCTCCAACAGTTCTGCTCTGTCCTTGTGAAGGGTTACTGGTCTTGTCTCCACCCCTACCGTAGCTTTTATGTAGTGGGTGGTGCTTGCGGTGCCCCTCCCAGGGCTCTGCTCTGTCCTTGTGCAGGGTTACTGGTCTTGTCGCCACCCCTACTGTGGTTTCTGTAGTGGGTGGAGCTTGCTGGGCCCCTCCCACAGCTCTGTTCGCTCTCCTTGTGCAGGGGGACTGGTCTTGTCTCCGCCCCCCCTCCTGTAGTTCTCTGCAGGCAGCCTGTAGTGGGTGGAGCTTGTTAGGCCCCTCCCACAGCTCTGCTCTGTCCTTTTGCAGGGTTACTGGTCTTGTTGCCGCCCCCTACTGTGGTTTCTGTAGTGGGTGGAGCTTGCTGGGCCCCTCCAACAGCTATTTTCGCTCTCCTTATGCAGGGTGACTGGTCTGGTCTCCGCCCCCTTCTTAAGTTTTCTCCAGGAAAGCCAACCATCAGTATTTTTTACTGGCAGCCAGTAAAAGCAGGCAATTTACTTCTGCCAGTAAATGCCAGTGACGGGAAAAGGTTGCCAGTAGAAAATGTCAGTTCCGGTCTGAAGCCGGCTGTGCCTGCTACCGGGACAGGATCATCCAGCACCCAGGGCAAGGATGCCAAACTGGACAAGTGTTTACACCGATGTGATCCGATTTGCGGGTGTCAACTTTGTATTGACACCCGCAGCGGTTCCCATAGGGCAGTGTGAACTGCCTGCGAGAGACGTGCGATGTGGGAACCCACACTGGAATCGCGCTTGTTCCCACATCGCATATCTGTGAACCCAGCCTCACGCTAGACAGGACCCCTGCTATAGGGCCAGGTATGGATGGGGGGGGCCCCACTATTTTTTTTTTCCTGAATTTTCTATTGCCGGCATTGTTTTGTTTATATTTCAGCTGTGAGTGGGGAAGCCTGTTGACAGCTGATGAGTCATCGGTTGTTAAGGACACAGCGAGCGACCAGCTATTCTTCACACAAAATGTGATCATTTTTTGACCGATCCGAAATTCGAATCCTCTCAAAGTTGGAATTCTTTAGAAAACAAATAAACTTAACTAAATTAAACAAATTTCAACTAAATTCGTAACATTTAATTCAGAGATTCGAATACATTTGATTCTCTGAATAACCAAAAATTCCAATATTAAATACCTAAAGCTGTCAAGGGCTGTTCTTGGTCTGTACTAATAATTGGGAGCCTTCCTGCAAACCCCTGCCCCCCCTTCCCCTCCCCAAGAGTACAGATCCTATTAAAGGGACGCCAGGGCTGGGTGGAAAAGGGTTAAAGAGGAATTTTACTCCCCCAGTCTTAATTTTATTGTTACTTGTTGTTTTTACTTCTGGGGTGAGATGAAATGACATACCTGCCGCCCAGTGATTCCAGCGACGTCCTACTGTAATCCGCCAAAAGCTGCTACACTGCCAGGTGCGCCACTACCATCTTGTCTGCGATGTCATCAGGAGGCCAGCTGGTCCTAGTACTGATAATGCTGCGCATGCACAGTGGGGGGATTATACACCACCCCAAAGCCTCCTGAAGGCCATGACGTGGGCATCTCAGGAGGCTTCAGGTGGGAAAGGGGGGTGGCATTCTGGTCTAGGCAAGAAAAGGATTCCCCCATTATTTTTGTATGCATTTTGCTGAAAGGGGGACAAAAAAAAGGAAGGAAAGTTCTCCTTTTAAGTCCTGATGTAAGGCTAGTTTTTGGTCCCCGAAATGCATCACTCTGAATTTTCTTTTCTTTTTATGATGACCTAAATAACTTCAGACTCATTAATATGGCACTCATGTTGCCTATAACCTGCAGATCCTATTCGAGGAGCCTCCTGCTTCCTCCCAAGTTCATGAGCGCTGGTTCTGTGCGACGTAGACGTTGCTCCAATCGGTAAAACCGACCTGGGTTTAGATCCAGCGCCTCGTATTCCAGAACCTCCAAAAACCATCATTTTAACCAAATTGCTTGCCAACTGCTTTTGAGTCACTGTGCAGTTAGTGACTGAGCCCCACAGCAGACACGTAGCCTCCGTTGCACCCCGCCGGGACTCAGTGCGGAACGCAGACTTTAATTGGGCAGATGCAACGCGTAAAACTGAAACTTTTAGTGGCTTTTTGAATTGAAGAGAGTAAAAAAAAAAAAAAAAAAAAAAAATTTTGAAATGACATCCACAGAGAGGAGCGATCATAGCAGATTTTTTTTTCCCTTTTCCATATTCGGAGAGTTGTTTACCATGGGAGGAGGAGGAGGCGCACCGTGCCAAAGTCAAGGACTGAATGTCCCTTTTGGCAGCACAGCCACATAAAATTCAGCTAAATGAAGCAGTCGCTGAAACGGGATCTTTGCCGGGGCCGAGGGTGCTGTCACCGGGGTCAACCCCATCCTCTGGCTGACCCACGAGAACCGGCGCTCACGCTAGGTTTCGGACGCCGGGGGGAAACAGCCCAGCCTTCCCAAATTACACGGACGATGAGGGGAGGGGGGGGCTCTCTGCGGCTCCCATCAGTAGTTTTGTCCTTTTTTTATTGTTAAATATTCTCTTTTTCCAGGGTAGCCCAGACGGCTAATGAGCTCGCAAATCTTAGGAGACTGCTGCGAAATGCATAAGCAGAATAACCATGTGATCGTCCCGGCTGTTTTTTCCAAATAAATTTGCTGCTTCCATTAAAGCCGGACTTCGGGCCAAATGTACAAATAAGAGTGAACCGAAGCCCCCCCCCCAGTGCTTTCCTGTGCAAGGCAAGACGCCAAGTTCACCAAACCGTCGGTCCAAGCAGCTGCACATACTCCCCTATTCCTCAATCCACTGCCACGATGTCTAACCACAGATGTGGAAAGCCCTGTATAGGCACCAATTGGTGGTGGAGAGATTAACCGTTTTTACAGTTTTTGCATTTTTTTGCACACATTTAAAAAAAATATATATTTTAGGCCTGAAGAATACTTTAAGTGATATTAAAGTTTTGTGTCATACTAACATGCTCTGGGTAATAGTTTTGCACAGAGCAGCCCTGATCCTCTTCTTTTTGGGTCATCTACAGGAACTCCTGGCTCCTCCCCCTCGAGCAGTGAACCCAGAGAAAAGTGCTTGCCTTGGGGGTACCGCTGCATGCTCGCTCCTGGTCCAAAAGACACACAGAGCCGTGGTTCGGACCCACCCCCCAGCTCTCTCCTCTTTGGCTCGCTTGCGGTCTCAGCCAATGAGGAGGTAGAATCCCCATACAGCCAAAGCGATTGTGAACATCTCTGGATCGGAGAGGGATCAGATAACAATTGGGAGGGCTGAGGGCGGCCCCTGCACACAGGTTTTTTTTACCTTTTGTGTATAGAATGCACGAAGGTTAAAAACCTTCAGCCTTTAGAACCACTTTAAAGCCCCAAACATATATCCTGAAAGCAGAGACCCAAAATCCCTGGTGCCCAAACCATGGCCTGAGGGCCAAATGTGGCCCTTTGGTATATGATGTGTGGCCCTTGGACCTCCGCAGCCTGAACTCTACCAGCCTCATGTAACTTGTTCCCAGTTTGGCATTGTCTTCTGCAGCATATCCCCATCCAACAATGCATCCTGTCCTCACTCTCTGACCTGTTGGATGGGGATATGCTGCAGAAAACCATGCCAAACTGGGAACAGTATATAGAGTACTTGACAGGAATGTCAGAAATTTTCTCTATTAGGTCTGCAGTTTCTGACATTCCTGTCAAGTATTCCATATACTCTACGTTAAGTGTGGCCCTTTGATGGTGTCAGGGGCCACATTTGGGGCCCTCTTTAGCTCAGAAGTTGACAACCACTGCCCTAGAGAATAAAATATTGGTAGTTCCTAATTTTGTAACTAGTTTATGTAACGCAATAGTTTATGAAACGCAAAATTCCAGTAAAAAAGTACACTTAAAGGTAATTTTAGGACATAAAATTGCAATAGATTACCCATTTTTTTCCACCCGGTAAAATATAATAGATAAGGTTGTGCCAAGTAAATAGATACCAAACATGTCGAGCCTTAAATCTGTGTGCGCCCATGAATTGGCAACAAACTTTAGAATCATGTTTTCCATAAGCGGCGCTCTAACCCTTTTGCTGCCAGAGCGTTTTTTGCAATTTTTAATTGCAAATAAAAATCATTTTAGGACTATTTTACTTTAAACCCCCGAAAAATACAAATATATTTTCTGAAAGCATAGACTGACCCTGGAAAATAAAAGAATGGTAGTTCCAATTTTTTTACGTCGCACGATAGTCAACGGTTTATGAAACACAAAATTTCAGTCAAATATACACTTACATTAATGAAAAATATATATATAAATAGTCACGCTAGGTAAAAAAATAAAAAACGATTAAATTCAAAACCCCGCAGCTGCTGTCCACAAAGTGCTAAGTCACTTGTAAATCAAATATCAATAATAAAGTACTTGCAGTCCAAAATAGATAAAAGTGATTGACAGTGAAAAACATGAAAAAAGTCCAAAGTCTTTTCAAAAATCACATATAAAGTGCTCAGTGCTCCAAAATCCTTAGAAGTGCTGAAGTGCTTCAAAAAAACATGTCGTGCAATTGGCCACACTCCACTCTCGTATTCCCACTAAAAAAAATGGGCCCTCAGCTTTTCAGTCTGGGGGTCAAGCACGCATATGTCTGGTGTTGGGAATACCAGGTCTCTTTGGCATCCCGAATTAGGTCTCCAAAAAGCTGCTCTATGAGGCAGCCAGAATATCCACCAAGCTCAATGAAAGAAAAAAGCACTCCTAGTAAAGTACTGTAAAAAAGGTTTACTTGCGAAATAAAATAATTTACTTACAAAATCTCTGTATAAAACAGGCATTGAGACAATATCTTGGCCCTTCCGGGTTCACCGCGGCTTGGCGTGCATTACACGGAGGGCAGAAGTGACGTCTTGGGTCACCAAACTGGAAATTACGTCAACGCCTTATGCCCTTCCCACAGGGCTTCATCAAGGACCAAGGACATGTCCAAGGATATGTCTGGATATTCCGGCTGCCTCATAGAGCAGCTTTTTGGAGACCTCATTCAGGACGCTGAAGAGACCTGGTATTCCCAACACCAGACATATGCGTGATTGACCTACAGACTGAAAAGCTAGGGTCCTCTTTCTCTGGTGAGTGGAGATACACTTAAGTTAATTTTCAGGCACACAAACACAATAAATTACCCAATTTTTTGGGTAACATGTAAAAGATGAGGTTGCACCAAGTACATAGATATTCAACAAACCTTGAAATTGTGTGCCCCCGTTAAATATCTACAAACTTCAGTACCCTATATTTTTCATAGGAAATGCTTTAGAAGCCCCTACAGGTCATCACATTTAGAATGTGAATAATGGGCTTAGAATTATTGCTCTCACTCTGGCTTATGCAGCAATATGTAACGTGTAGCCAAGGAATCTAATGGAATGCAGATTAAGCTTCATTAGATTCTTCCCTGGCCAGACTGGTTGGTGATATTGACACCAGGAACCGGAAATTACGTTTTACATGTCACTTCCAGGTCATTAGCAGGAAGAGGAGATTGAAGACCAAAGGCCAAACTGAAGACCAAAGGCCAAACTGAAGACCAAAGGCCAAACTGAAGACCAAAGGCCAAACTCAAGACCAAAGGCCAAACTCAAGACCAAAGGCCAAACTCAAGACCAAAGGCCAAACTCAAGACCAAAGGCCAAACTCAAGACCAAAGGCCAAACTCAAGACCAAAGGCCAAACTCAAGACCAAAGGCCAAACTCAAACCAAAGGCCAAACTCAAGACCAAAGGCTAATCTCTCACTATCTATGGAGTTTAAGGGAATTACCGTAGGGTGCTTTTTGAAGCCTCAGTTCTTTTTCACGTAGATTGAGAACCTTGTACCTTGAAAGTACTCAGTAAATGGGAGCTCTTGATTTTGCATTGACTTCTGAGTTCTGCCTATTTTATAAAAAAAAAAAAAACTGTATGCATTCTTTATTTTTCAAAAGAAACATCAGGAAAGGTACAATACAGTTTAACAAGAAGGTATAATAGTAACCAACATGTAGTGTGTTTGCTATGAGGATGAACTAGTACAGGAATATTCCACAGATATTAATTGCCAAAGGTGCAATCCAATGAAGTCAAGACAGTACATACAGATAACATGGTGAAATGAGGATAACATGGTTCCCTTTGACACAGGTATAGTGTGTTCTGGTTTTAGCCGATGTTGGACTTTTGACACAGAAATGCTGGGTCTTTTGGTAGAGGGCGGTCTGTAAAATTTTAAACAATTGTGTGTCTGTGTGCAAAAAAATCTGCAAGGCTGGGTAGGACTAAAATATATGTCCTGTTTCCAGGCTGCATCTCCAGCAACATTTGGACATGGAGGGGTAAAAGGAGCTCAGTACAGAAGGGGTGTGGATACCAGTGGGTCACAATTTTGTACCCAAATTCGTTTGACTCATTACTGATAGGGGACTGGTAGGAGGGCATAAATATTTTGGATCCCAACACCGGTGAGAGGAGTTTAGAGGACCTGTTCCCAGTGATCTAAGAAGGGGAGTGAGGTTTGAAATGTCTCTAAGAGAAGCATTTTGTAGGTCAAGGATGGCGCATGGCGTACTGGATTGGTGATTTAATATTACTGTTCAAGGTGAAGTATAGGATGTTGAAAAAGGCGGGCATTGGGTAGGGACAACAAATGAGGGTCCCACGGAAGGAGCCAGTGGGATAAAGCCTGGATCTTGTAACGTGTTAATACATGTTCAGGCATCCAAGCCATGTTCTTAGAGTTATTGAGGTGCCCATATTTTGTTTTCACTGACGAAGATGGTTAAACACCTTGGAATGAATTTGGGGTTTCCTAACGCAGGAAATAGGGGGAAAAATAAAAATAAGAGGCTGGTGAATTCATTATTTGAAGATATCCCCGACTGTTGCTATGGGTGGGAGTTTGTGACAGTCCATGGCTGGAAGGTCAGATGGGAGAAGGGAATTACTTGTTCCATCACTATCCATTGCTGTGCAGTGATTTGCCTGTTCCAGTCGAGTGCTCTCTTCAGATGACAGGCAGTTCGATAGAGCTTAATATCGTATAGCAAAATTCCATCTGGAATTTTTTGATCTGTGGAGTATGTTGTGTTTGTTATGGGCAGGGTAGAAGGTCCATACTGTTAAAGATTGAATGAATAGACATGGGGTATGTGGATTGGGATAGTTCAAAGGAGATACAGAATACAGGATATCATCGTTTGTGTATATTGCATCTCCCCATCCAAAGAAAAACTTTGGTTCACCCAAACCCTCATTTTGTTTCTAAAAGAGGCAAGACAAGGAGTAAAGTGAAGGGTGAAGAGTTTTCACAAGATCATTCAGTAGTAGGATTCCCAGAATCCCAAGTACTACAAAGAGGAGGCACTTTTACTCCCATTAACACCAATTATGGAGCTCTATTCTTTCCTCAAATACCAGTGATGGGGCACTATTCCTCCCACTGAAACCAGTGATGGGGCACCATTCCCCCAATTACTCCAATGATGGGGCACTATTCCTCCCACTGACACCAATGATGGGGCACTATTCCTCCCACTGAAACCAATGATGGGGCACTATTCCTCAAACTGACATCAATGATGGGGCACTATTCCTCCCACTGACACAATGATTGGGCACTATTCCTCCCACTGACACTAAAGATGGGGCACTATTCCTCCCACTGACACCAATGATGGGGCACTATTCCTCCCACTGATACCAATGATGGGACATTATTCCTCCCACTGACACCAATGATGGGACATTATTCCTCCCACTGACACCAATGATGGGACATTATTCCTCCCACTGACACCAATGATGAAGCACCATTCCTCCCACTGAAACCAATAATGGGGCACTATTCCTCTCCCTGACACCAATGATGGGGCATTATTCCTCCCACTGACACCAATGATGGGGCACTATTCCTCAAACTGACACCAATGATGGGTCACTATTCCTCCCACTGACATCAATGATGGGGCACTATTCCTCCCACTGACACCAATGATGGGGCACTATTCCTCCCACTGACACTAAAGATGGGGCACTATTCCTCCCACTGACACCAATGATGGGGCACTATTCCTCCCACTGATACCAATCATGGGGCATTATTCCTCCCACTGACACCAATGATGGGACATTATTCCTCCCACTGACACCAATGATGAAGCACCATTCCTCCCACTGAAACCAATAATGGGGCACCATTCCTCTCCCTGACACCAATGATGGGGCACTATTCCTCCCTCTGACACCAATGATGGGGTACCATTCCTCCAACAACAGGGCACTATTCCTCCCACTGACACCAATGATGAGGTATTATTCCTCCCACTGACACCAATGATGGGGCACTATTCCTCCCACTGATGCCAATGATGGGGCATTATTACTCCCACTGACACCAATGATGGGGCACTATTCCTCCCACTGATGCCAATGATGGGGCACCATTCCTTCCACTGACACTAATGATGGGGCACCATTCCTTCCACTGACACTAATGATGGGGCACTATTCCCGCTGCTGCTGACCACAGGTCCTATGTAATTTTTTTAATCCCACAGACTACTAAGCCTGAGGCATTGTTTTCTCCCCCTGACGCTGGGGCATTTTCTACTAACCTTGACTACAACCCCCCCCCCCCCGACACAGTAACGTTTGAAAGACCGTCAACTGGCTCTTTGTGTACAAACCGTGGAGATCCCTGATTTAGAGATTAACAGACAGGACATCCTATAGACCATTTCTGACACTTTCCTAAAAGTTAATTGTCCAATTCTACTTTACAGCAGAAGGGTCACCCACCCAACTCCCAAATCCCAGTGGGCTCTTGTGCGGTTACACAAACTATGCATCCGGCCCTGACTGGGACACTTAAAGGCCAAAAACAGTTAAGTCTTTTTGATCAACAAGGACTTCTCTTGGTACACAATGTGCCATGCCGCATTGTCTCGCCCAAAGTGTTGGGCGTTCGCCATGCTCAGTGTGATGCCACCTGAATAAGAGGAACATTTGGCCATGAGATGAAAGATGCAATCCTTCTCTAAGCTAAAAAACAAAAAATCAGCACGGGACGATCCCGCCAGCAGAACCAGCCCCATCCTTTTCAATATATTCCACTGACAATGGACAAGCCTGCCTTGTTCCACCGAGCATGGAAAGCCTTCACAGATATGTTTAATTTCCTGCGTGGAACTTACATCTCTCCGAGTGGCTCCATCCGTATGAGCTTAATCACGCTTCAGCAAAAAGCAGTTTGTGGAGGTCCAAAGAAAAGGATTATTGTTCTGTTAGGGGCCCCTGAAGCCACAATGACAGCTGGAAAAAAAAAAAAAAAAAAAACGATAAGCGTTAGTCTTCAAAAAGTCCAAAAAATAAATCGTATATTATATTTATAATAAATAATACATTTATAATTAATAAATCAATATTTATATGGATATATGGATATATATTAGGTGTGTGTGTGTGTGTGTGTGTGTATGCGTATGTGTGTGTGTATATATAATATGTATGTGTGTATATATATATATATATATATATATATGTGTGTGTGTGTGTATATATATATATATATATATATATATATATATATATATATATATATATATATATATAAATATATGTTGGTTCGTTTTATATAACAAGAAAAGATAAAACAGCAGCTATAATTTCATTTTTGAAATGTAAGATAATTATCACAATCGTTGGCATAATAAAGTCAAACTGTCAATTTTAAAATCCTACAGATGTGTAGTAAAATCATTATTCTTATTCAATTTAGTATGGGTATAAATTATTTATTTATTTTTTTTTTTTAAACCGCGTGTCTACTACAGATGATAAAGATTATGGATTACAAAATCATCCCAATCTATCGACCTACCAAAAAATCAGATCAAATATGACTGTAATTCACAATATAATAAAAAATATATGTTCTAAACATATTTTTATTAAGAAAATAAATTGTGTATAAATAGAAAGATATAGTCTCTCTAAAAAACATTATTATTTTTGTTAATAAAAATAATAAAATCACTATATATACAGTGAGAGGGGGAAAAGTATTTGATCCCCTGCTGATTTTGTACATTTGCCCACTGACAGAAAAATAATCAGTCTATAATTTTAATGGTAGATTTATTTTAACAGTGAGAGACCGAACAACAACAAAAAAATCCAGATAAAACGCATTTCAAAAAAGTTCTAAATTAATTTGCATTTTAATGAGTGAAAAAAGTATTTGACCCCTTCGCAAAACAGGACTTGTTACTTAGTGGCAAAACCCTTGTTGGCAATCACCGATTCCAGATGTTTCTTGTAGTTGGCCACCAGGTTTGTACACATCTCCAGAGGGCTTTTGTCCCACTCCTCTTTGCAGATCCTCTCCAGGTCATTAAGGATTCGAGGCTAAGGTAACTCAAACTTTCAGCTCCCTCCACATATTTTCTATGGGATCAAGGTCCGGAGATTGGCTAGGCCACTCCAGAATCTTAATGTTCTTCTTGAGCCACTACTTTGATGCCGTGGCGATATGTTTTGGGTCATTGTCATGCTGGAATACCCATCCATGACCCGTTTTCAATGCCCTGGCTGAGGGAAGGAGGTTCTCAACCAAGATTTGACAGTACATGGCCCCGTCCATTGTCCATTTGATGCGGTGAAGTTGTCCTGTCCCCTTAGAAAAACCCCAAAGCATAATGTTTCCACCTCCATGTTTGCCGGTGGGGATGGTGTTCTTGGGGTTATAGGTAGCATTCCTCCTCCTCCAAACACGACGAGTTGAGTTGATGCCAAAGTGCTTAATTTTGGTCTCCTCTGACCACAACACTTTCACCCAGTTCTCCTCTGAATCATTCAGATGTTCATTAGCAAACTTCAGATGGGCCTGTACATGTGCTTTCTTGAGCAGGGGGACCTTGCGGGCGCTGCAAGATTTCAGTCCTTCAAGGATTAGTGTGTTACCAATTGTGTTCTTGGTGACTATGGTCCCAGCTGCCTTGAGATTATTGACAAGATTCTCCCATGTAGTTCTGGGCGGATTCCTCACCGTTCTCATGATCATTAAATCTCCATGAGGTGAGATCTTTCATGGAGCCCCAGACCAAGAGAGATTGACAGTTATTTTGTGTTTCTTCCAATTGTGAATAATCGCACCAACTGTTGTCACCCTCTCACCAAGCTGCTTCCTTGTGATGGTCTTGTAGCCCATTCCAGCCTTGTGTAGGTCTACAATCTTGTCTCGGACATCCTTGGACAGCACTTTGGTCTTGGCCATGGTGGAGAGATTGGAATCTGATTGATTAATTGCTACTGTGGTCAGGTGTATACGGGTAATAAGCTGAGATTAGGAGCACTCTCTTTAACCACTTAAGTCCCAGCCCTATTTCGGACACTTTTTGTTCACGCGTTAAAACCAGTATTTTTTCCTAGAAAACTACTTAGAACCCCCAAACATTATGTATATTTTTTTAGCAAAGACTCTGGAGAAAAAAATGTCGGTCATTGCAATATTTTTTATCACGCGGTATTTGTGCAGCGGTCTTTAAAGCGCCATTTTTTTGGAAAAATTTTGAAAAATCACATTTCACTGCATTTAAAAAATACTAAACAGTAAAGTTAGCCCATTTTTTTTGTATATTGTGAAAGAACATGTCACGCCGAGTAAATAGATACCCAACATGTTACGGTTTAAAATCGCGCCCCCCTGTGGGATGGCCACAAACTACGGTCAATAGAGATCTCAATATGCGACGCTTTAAATTTATTTAACGGTTACCAGTTTAGAGTTAGAGTGTAGCTCTTTTTTTTTTAATTATTGCTCACGCTCTGGCGATTGCGGCGATACCTCACATGTGTGGTTTGAACAGCGATTTCATTTGCGGCTCGACTTCCGTCCTTTGTGCGCGAGCTAACGGTGACGGGGGCGGCTAATTTTTTTTTTTTTCCCATTTATTTTTTTGACTTTATTAAAGTTTTTTTAAAAAAAAAAAAAATCTGATCACTTTTATTGCTGTCACAAGCAATGCAAACATCCCTTGTGACACCAATATGTAGTGACAGGTACACTTTATGGAGGGATCGAGGGTCTAAAAGACCCTAGACCCCTCCACTACACTTCCCTGTATGCAAAACGCCAAAAACGGCATTTTTGCATACAGCCGTTTTTAAAATTTGCCGCCTTTTGCAGCACAGTAACCCGGATGTGACGTCATGGACGCCGCCTCCGGGTTACGTCATCGGAGACCCGATCGAAGCCGTTTCCGGCATTCATCGGGACTCCATCCAGCCGGCGGATGTGCCGGCTGGGTGCTCGGGGGGCTCCCGGTGGGACGGGAACCCCCTGTAACAGCCACGGAAGGCGGCGGGAGGGGGGGGGGACGTTCCCTCCCGCCCCCCCGGGAACCGATCGAGCGGCTCCCGAGCTGCATCGGTCGGTGCCGACGGAAAGCCAACCGTCGGCTCTAAACCACGGTACCGGGATGATGCCTCTAGCTACAGGCATCATCCCAGTACACTACTGCAAAGTTTACCGACGTAGATCTACGTTAGTATGCGGTAAGTGGTTAAGAGAGTGCTCCTAGTCTCAGCTCATTACCTGTATAAAAGACACCTGGGAGCCAGAAATCTTGCTGATTGACAGGAGATCAAATACTTATTTTTCTCATAAAATTCAAATCAATTTATAACTTTTTTGAAGTGCGTTTTTCTGGATTTTTTTGTTTTTCTGTCTCTCACTCTAAACCCACTCTAAACCCACTATTAAAATTATAGACTGATCAGTGGGCAATTGTGCAAAATTAGCAGGGGATCAAATACTTTTTCCCCCCTCACTGTATATACATACAGATGCATTAAAAAAAAAATTAGAATATCATCAAAAATTTAATTTATTTCAGTAATTCAATTCAAAAAGTGAAATTTATATATTTTATATATAGTTATATATTTCAAGCATGTCTTTCTTTTAATGTTGATGATTACGGCTTACAGCTAGTGACACTCCAAAATTCAGTATCTCAGAAAATTTGAATTTTACATAAGACCAATAAAAAAAAAAAAAAAAAAAAAAAGGATTTTTAATACAGAAATTAAGTCTGTCCATGTGCAGTATAGTCTGCACTCAATACTTGGTCAGGGCTCCTTTTGCATGAATTACTGCATCAATGCGGCGTGGCATGGAGGCGATCAGCCTGTGGCACTGCTGAGGTGTTATGGAAGCCTCGGTTGCTTTGATAGGTTTTGCCAGGTTACTGGTGTGCAGTCATGTTGGAACAAGAAAGGACCATCCCTAAAATGTTCCCACAAAGTTGGGAGCATGAAATTGTCCGAATTGTCTTGGTATGCTGACGCCTTAAGAGTTCCCTTCACTGGAACTAAGGGGCCAAGCCCAACCCCTTAAAAACAACCCCACGCCATATTCCCCACCAAATGATCTGGACCAGTGCACAATGCAAGGTCCATAAAGACATGGATAAGCGAGTTTGGGGGTGAAGGAACTTGACTGTCCTGACCTCAACCCGATAGAACATCTTTGGGATGAATTAGAGCAGAGACTGCAAGCCAGGTCTTCTCGTCCAACATCAGTGCGTGACCTCACGAATGCGTTTCTGGAAGAATGGTCAAACATTCCCATAGAAACACTCCTAAACCTTGTGGACAGCCTTCCCAGAAGAAGCTGTTATAGCTGCAAAGAGTGGGCCAACTCATTATTGAACCCTACGGACTAAGACTGGGATGCCATTAAAGTTCATGTGTGTGCAAAGGCAGGCGTCCCAATACTTTTCACGATATAGTGTGTATGTATGTACACTGCTCAAAAAAATTAAAGGAACACTTTGAAAAACGCATCAGATCTCAATGGGGAAAAATATCATGCTGGATATCTATACTGATACAGACTGGGTATTGTGTTAGGATCGAAAGGATGCCACATCATATAATGGAAATTAAAATTATCAATGTAAAGATGGCTGACTTCAAAGACACCCCAAATACTCAAAGTGAAAAAATGATGCAGCAGGCTAGTCCATTTTGCTGAAATTTCATTGCAGCAACTCAAAGTAATAGTCAGTAGTTTGTATGGCCCCCACGTGCTTGTATGCATGCCTGACAATGTCGGGGCATGCTCCTAATGAAATGACTGATGGTGTCTTGTGGTATTGACTCCTAGATCTGGACCAGAGGTGTTCTATTGGATTTAGGTCAGGCAAGCGTGGGGACCATTCAATGGTATCAATTCCTTCATCTTCCAGGAACTGGCTGCATACTCCGCCGCCCCCCCCCCCCCCACACACATGAGGCCGGGCATTGTTGTGCACCAGGAGGAACCCAGGACCCACTGCACCAGCGTAGGGTCTGACAATGAGTCCAAGGATTTCATGCAGATACCTAATGGCAGTCAGGGTGCCATTGTCTACCCTGTAGAGGTCTGTGCGTCCCTCCATGGATTTGCCTCCCCAGACCATCACTGACCCACCACCAAACCGGTCATACTGAACGATGTTACAGGCAGCATAACCTTCTCCATGGCTTCTCCACACCCGTTCACATCTGTCACATGTGCTCAGGGTGAACCTGCTCTCCTGTGAAAAGCACAGGGCACCAGTTGTGGAGCTGCCAATTCTGGTATTCAATGGCAATTGCCAATGGACCTCCACAGTGCCGAGCAGTGAGCACAGGGCCCACAAGAGGACGTCGGGCCCTCAGGCCACCCTCATGAAGTCTGTTTCCAATTGGTCAGAGATATTCACACCAGTGGCCTGCTGGAGGTCATTTTGTAGAACTCTGGCAGTGCTCATCCTGTTCCTCCTTACACAAAGGAGCAGATCCCAGTCCTGATGATGAGTTAAAGACCTTCTATGGCCCTGTCCAGCTCTCCTAGAGTAACTGCCTGTCTCCTGGAATCTCCTCCATGCTCCTGAGACCGTGCTGGGAGACACAGCAAACCTTCTGCCAATGGACTATATTGATGTTCCATCCTGGAGGAGTTAGGCTGTCTGTGCAACCTCTATAGCAGGGGTCTTCAAACTATGGCCCTCCTGTTGTTCAGGAACTACAATTCTCATCATGCCTAGTCATGTCTCTAAATATCAGAGTTTTACAATGCCTCATGGGACGTGTAGTTCTGCAACAGCTGGAGGGCCGTAGTTTGAGGATCCCTGCTCTATAGGGTCCAGGTATCGCCTCATGCTACCAGTAGTGACACTGACCCCAGCCAAATGCAAAACTAGTGAAAAACAGACAGAAAAGATGAGTAGGGAAAAAATGTTATAGTGGCCTCCACCTGGAAAACCATTTCTGTTTTGGAGGTTGTCTCATTGCTGCCCATCTAGTGCACCTGTTAATTTCATTAACACCAAAGCAGCTGAAACTGAATACCCACCCCCTCTGCTACTTAACTGACCAGATCAATATCCCAGGAGTTTAATTGACTTGATGCCAGGGGCTGACTGGCAACTTTCGGCCCAGGGGGCAAGTAGAAACCAAAGGCCCATGGTGCATCGACTCGGCCCCCCTCCCATTCTCCCTCTTCCCAGCCTCCTCCCGACTTCCTCCTGAACCCCATTCCAGGCTGAAGCTCCGCTCCAGGTACTCTCTACTCACTGGCCGTATCCGGGTTCCCGACCTGGCCAGCAGGGGGCGGTTGGAGGGGAGCTGGGACAGCTCTGTCTGAGCTGCCTGGGGAAGGAGAGTCTCAAGTGGGGCATGGAACCGGCCTCTGCTCAGACACCGTTTACACCATCCATGCTGGGGGAAAGGCCTGCGCTCTGTCCTTGTCTTCATCCCGCACTTAGTAAGCAGCAGGGACTTTTTACTTCTCTTCACCAAGAATACTTTAGGCATGTCTGTGGCAGAAGCAGTGCAGCCTTTTTATGGGGCATAGGAGCGGCCGGGGGGCAATTGCCCCCCTGTCCCCTGGCCCAGTCCTCCCCTGCTTGATGCTATACTCTGATTAAAATGTGTTCTTTTCATTTTTTTTTTGAGCAGTGAGTGTATGTATGTACACCTACATATATACAGTTTTTGTTTTTTATCCAGCTGTATTTACAACTTATATCATCCAAGTGAAAGAAAGAACATCAGCATGTCAGGAAAAAATAAAACAAATTCAAAAACAGAATCACAGAGTTGGAAAAAGTATCACCCCATTGTGTCAGTATTTTGTTGAACCACCTTTTGCTTCATTTCCAGCCTTTAGTCTGTTGGGATTTGTTTCAAACTTTACACATCTGGACTTTGCAATATTGGCCCACTCTTTGCAGAACTGCTCAAGTTCAGTTACATTTGATGGTGACTGTTTGTGGACTTCAGTCTTCAAGTCATTCCACAGATTTTCAGTGGGGTTTAGGTCTGGGCTCTGACTGGGCCATGCAAGGACATTCACCTTCTTCTCCTTCAACCACTGTGTATTCATTGTTGCTGTGTGCTTTGGGTCATTGACATGTTGGAAGGTAAACCTTCTTCTAATTGACAACTTTCTGGCAGAGGGCAGATTTTCCTCAAGAATTTGACAGTATTTTGCCCCATCCATTTCTCCTATTACAGCATGCTCATTTTGCAGTCCTGGTGATGGTCGGCGAGGCGCCGTGGTTGGCAGAAGAAAATAACCAAGATATGGAAAATAACTAGCAGTGATCATTCAGGAATGTAGAAATAAGAACACATGAAGTGACAGGAGACGTATTCTGATTTATTAAAAAATCCCGGTGGGGTGGCGTTCCCAGGGCAACGCGTCGGGGGTCACGAGGCCATCCACTGATCTCCGTATGTGGTGAAGAAATGCCGGTTTCCTGTGCCGTCTCATTAGACGAAATTGCTTTTCGGAGCTTGAGCTGGCTTATTGTTTTTATTTTTTTTGTACCTGTTTTCTTGAACATACTGGAATTATGTTATCAGTGATAAATAGCGCTGACTTATCATAGGCCGTCCTCAATGAACCCCTGGGGGGCGGGATCAGTGGGCAAAGAATGACACTGCTCTGCAGTTCAGGCAGGAGCCCAAGAGCATCCAAATCTAAGACTGGCACCTCCGTGACCTTCTGGCAACACTTGTACATTGCATCATGGGAATTAAAAGACAGGCCTGGTCTTCCATGTAGAAGATTTTACTCTTCTGTAGTTTTTAGAAGAAAAAAAAAAGATCAAATTTACTTTAATGCTGCCCTATTCTCCTAATATTTTACAAAGTATTGCTATCCTGTGCGAGAAGCCTCAAGTGGAAGCTGCATTCCCTTTTTGGGCCAGTGATGTCATGCCTAGGTGAAAGAGCTTTGCATTGCTGTCCCAGGACCAGCACACGGGGTCAAAAAATGTCAGGTGGTCTGGTATTTTCACGCATAAATGTTTTTTCTCTTACGTCCTCCGACAGTCGCCGCCCACTTCATATTCATCACCAATGGGGTTATGTCCTTTATTCCGTAGGAGTAGCTAGGCAATAGAATATGTTAATACAAAGATTTTTAACATATCCCACCCCCAGGGGGTGGTCCCCTCAGTACATAACCCTCCACTTCCTGTATCCAACTCAGTTTCAATGTCTAGCTTGTCAGGAGTGGCTGCATGTCTCTGTGCTAGGACTTTTGTCTCAGCCTTTTCTTTTCTTTTGATTTTATTTGAGTTTTTTTCTCTTTCTTTACTTAGCTGTTATTTTTACCAGCATTAGTTTAGTTCTTCTGATGAAGAGGATCATGCGGGTTGCGTCTCGGGCTGACCCCCCTGGTCGCAGGTTGTGGGTCAGTGGTTTCTCAGCCCGCCATCGAGCGTTCAGTCAGGTACCGCTCCTGAAGTTTCTGAACGACCCATCCCTGTTCGGTGCAGGGATGCTATGGTGAGGTGGCTACCTCACTGGACGCTGTGCGGTTTCTCAACCCACCATTGCTGCGTCCTGGATGCGACTCTCCCTGTCTCATGTACAGCGGCTTGTTCGCCTGTGCGGGTTCCCCACGCCACCTATGAGGTAAGTGTAAATCTATGTGGGGACCTGTCTGTCTGAGGGCTGTCAGTCTGGGACTGTGTTACCCTGCCTCTGTCACACTGTAAATGTTCCCTATCTCTCTGGTGCATGCTGTGGGCTGCAAGGAGGGGGGCTGTGCTGCACTTCTGTGTCAGACTGGATCTGTGTGTCAGACTGTGTGCTGTATAACATGCATGTATCGTGTTGGGGCACATTTCTAAGACCGCTGCGGCGGTCCGCCATGTTTACTGTGCTTTTCACTGTGTGAGGGAGCGGAGTTTTCGGCGCCAAACGACGCCATTTTGTCAGCGCTCGCTCCGGCCGCATGGTAACACTGCTGGCGGCCATTTTCTTGTAGCCTTGCATAGGCTTACACAGAAGCGCCCTGTATTGCATCACATCCCTGGGCGCACCGATCGGAGCAGCAGCAGCAGCATTGGACCTTACAGGTTTTATTTATCTCTGTGTCATTACCTAAGTTTAGCCTTTTCTCCCTGTGGGGGTCTCATATTGGGCTAAGTGTGTGTGTGCGGTGGGCAGCGCTCGCCGCGCTTGTTGTGGGGGCTGTTAACCCTTTCTTTTCCGATCTGCTCTGGGGGCAATGGATTCTCAGGAAAGCAAAATTCCTGCCACCTTGGTGGGCTCACAAGGGACTGCTGTCTCTCTCCCCCCCCCCCCCTCCAGGGGGGGGGTTTTGGCTGCGTTTGTGGCTAATCTTGCTGCTCAGGTGCACCTGCTGGTGGCTGCTCAATCCACACATGGCCCAGAGTTTTAATTTCCTCTGGTTCGGAGGGGGATGGTGATGGGGCTGCTGTGGCTGGGGTCTCCCTATCGGGGTCCCGTTCCTCCCTGGACCTTGTAGGGTCAGAGGTGGAGGCTGAGGTAGAGGGGGTTGATAATTCTTCCCCTGGCTCGTCTGAAGAGCTTGCACTCATGGATGTATTGGTTGCTTCTATCAAGCAAACACTGCGTTTAGAGGATGAACAATGTCCCCCTGCTGCCTTGGTGGCTTATGGGACGCAGAAAAGGCGCAAAATGTCGCAGGTGTTTCCCTGCACTGATGTTTTTAACGCGCTGTGAATGAACATTGGTGTAATATACGCAAACCTTTTGCTGTACCGAGTAGGTTTAAGCTACGCTATCCTTTTACGACCGCTACTGATGAGCGTTGGTGTGTCCCCCCTCCGGTGGACCACGCGATAGCAGTTTTGAACAAGTCCACTGCGATTCCTGCTGAAGACACCCCGGTGTTCCGGGATGCCACGGACAAGAGGATGGAGTCCCTTGCCTGTCATACCTATTCTATTATGGGTTCTATGTTTAAAGCCTTATTGCTTCACTTATGGCGGCCCAGGTGGTCGCGAGCTGGACGCAGGTGATTAGACGTGTCCTGGTGGCTGATTCTGCCCTCCAGGCGACTTGGGATATGGTGGATCAAATCCACCAGGGTGTCATGTATTTGTGTGATTCGGACCTGGATATGGTTCCGTTGGCTGCACGTGTACATGGTTTGGCGGTGTTGTCTCGCCGCCTGGTTTGGTTGAAGTGTTGGTCGGTGGCCAATCTTCGCGTAAGACCTTAGCTACTCTGCCTTTTGGTGGTTCTCGCCTTCTTGGTGAATCCCTTGATGCCCTTATTTAGGGGGTCACGGGTGGTAAGAGCACGCTCTTGCCTCGATCCCACAAGACTAAGACGGCTCCTGGTAGGAAGCATGTCTCCTTTCGGCCCCCTCGGGGGTCTTTTTTCGTGCCTTTCGGTCACACTATAGGGGCAAGCCGTCCAAAGGTCGAGGCTAACACACCGGTTCCGCGGCCCACAACAGTGCGGCCTGAAGGGGCGCCCTCACCCGACTCAGGGGTGGGGGGACGCTTGTTCGGTTTTCGCTCAGCCATGGCTGTCCCGGGTTCGGGACAGGTGGGTTCAGAAAATCGTTCGATCTGGGTACAAGATCGAGTTTCTCTCTCGGCCGGAGAGCAGATTTTTTCCCTCAAATCTTCTGCTGTCCCCGGAGCGTTTTGCGGGACCTGCATCTAGCGGTGCAGAACCTGAGGGCTCGGGGAGTGGTGGTCCCGGTGCCTCATCGGGACAGATTTCGGGGGTTCTATTCCAATCTGTTCACCGTGCCCAGGAAGGAGAGCAAGGTACGTCCGATTCTGGACTTGAAGGCTCTGAACCGCTTTGTGCGGGTGCGCAAGTTTCGCATGGAATCTCTGCGGTCGGTGGTGGCTGCCCTGATTCCAGGGGAGTTCATGGCCTCCATCAACTTGAAGGATGCGTATCTTCACATCCCGATTTTCGAGGGGCACCAGAGGTACCTTCGATTCGCCATAGCGGAAGATCATGCCCAGTTTGTGGCATTGCCTTTTGGCCTCGCCTCGGCTCCGCGGGTGTTCACCAAGGTGCTGGCGCCTGTTCTGGCTTTGTTGAGAGCCCAGGGCATCTCGGTCCTGGGATATCTGGTGTCTGCGACCAGCCAGGGTCTGGAGGAGGATCTGTCCTTCACGTTACAGACTCTGCAGGAGTTTGGTTGGACGATCAATTTTCCAAAGTCGACATTGTGCCCATCGGTTCGGTTTTCTTACCTGGGTATGATTCTGGACTCTGTCCAGGCGTAGGTCTTCCTGCCGGAAGAAAAACTCGCAGCTCTTTAGGAGGCAGTCAGGTCCCTCAGGGACGTTCCATCTTCGTCCTTTCGGACGTGCATGCGGTGTCTGGGATTGATGGTCTCGGCTTTCGAGGCGATTTCCCTTCGCCCAGTTTCACACGCGGGATCTCCAAGCGGAGATATTGTCCAGGTGGGACGGGCGTCCGCAGTCTCTGGATCTCCAGATGTCATTGAGTTCTCAGACCGGAAGGGATCTTCTGTGGTGGCTTCTATCCCCCTCAGTATCGGGGGGCAAGTCTTTTCGTCCCCTTTCGTGGACGATGATCGCCACGGACGCCAGCCTGTCGGGCTGGGGTGGTGTTCTGGGCGTTCTGCCCGCCCAGGGTGTTTGGTCGACGGAGGAATCCTCCCTTCCGATCAACGTTCTGGAACTGCGAGCGATACTCCTCTGTCTTCGTCGTTGGCACCCGGTTCGGGTGCAGACGGTCAATGCCACGGCGGTGACTTACATCAATCACCAAGGGGGCACCAGGAGTGCCCGGGCGGCTCGAGAAGTGGCCGCGATTCTGTCTTGGGCCGAGACGCATGTCCCGGCAATATCGGCAGGTCACATTCCGGGGGTGAAAATTTGGCAGGCGGTTTTTTCTGAGCCGTCGAACCCTGGACCAGGGAGAATGGTCCTTTCACCCGGCTGTCTTCCAGATGTTGTGCGCGAGGTGGGGTCTTCCGGAGGTAGACCTGTTCGCGTCTCGTCTGAACTACAAAGTACCACGGTTCGTGGCAAGGAGTGCGATCCTCGGGCAGACGCGTCGGACGCGTTGGTTGCCCCGTGGCATCAGTACCATCTGATGTATGCGTTCCCACCGATTCAATTGCTGTCCAGGTTCCTTCGCGGAACCGACCACGGTGATTCTTGTGACACCGGACTGTCCTCGCCGGTCCTGGGACGCAGACTTCGTAAATCTGGCAATCGACGCCCCGTGGCGTCTGCCTTTTCGAGAAGATCTTCTGTCGCAAGGACCGATCTTCCATCCTGCTTTACAGTCGCTGGCCTTGACGGCCTGGCGGTTAAAACCGAGGTCCTGAAGAACAGGGGTCTTTCCCCTGAGTTCATTTACACCTTAATAAATGCGAGGGAGTCTTCCTCGGAAGGTTTATTACCGTACTTGGAAGGCGTATTTTGCCTGGTGCGTATCCAGGGGTTTCTCTCCTGACACTTATTCGGTGTCTAGGGTGTTGCCCTTCCTTCAGACGGGTGTTGACCAGCGTCTGGCGCTGGCCACGATCAAGGGTCAGGTGTCTGCTTTGGCCGTTCTTTTTCGGCGGCCTGTGGCATCTGATTCTTTGGTTAGCACTTTTGTGCGGGGGGGTACGTCATCTGATCCCTCCTAGGAGGGAACCTCTTACCCCTTGGGACTTGAATCTAGTTCTGTCAGTATTGCAGCGTGCTCCTTTTTGAAAGGTTCAGGGAGATCTCGCTGTCTTTGTTGTCCAGGAAGGTCGCCTTTTTGGTGGCTATCACCTCGACTCGACGAGTGTCGGGGCTGGCAGCCTTGTCCTACAAGTCTCCGTGTCTGGTTGTGCATTTGGACAAGGTGGTCTTGCGACCTAACCCTTCTTTTCTTCCAAAAAGGGTTTCGGACTTTCATCTCAATTGTCAAACCTTCGCTTTGCGCGAAGCCGAAGCATCCGACGGAGGTGTTGCTTCACTCCTTGGATGTTGTCCGGGCGATTAGAGTCTATTTCACATCGACTGAGTCTTCTTGCAAGTCGGATGCCTTGTTTGTCCTTCCGGGAGGTCCTCGGAAGGGCATGGCGGCGTCGGCTTCTACAATCGCCAAATGGATCAGACAGACCATTGATCAGGCCTATGCTTTGAGGGGAAAGGTTCCCCCTGTACCTGTGAAGGCGCACTCTACCAGATCTCTGAGTACGTCTTGGGCCTGTCGTCATGGGGCCTCTGTGGCCCAGGTGTGTGAGGCGGCGACTTGGTCGACCGTACACACTTTCACGATATTCTACAGAGTAGATGTTCAGGCATCGGCTGATGCTTCCTTTGGCCGCAAGGTTCTTAGTGCGGCAGTTCCCTAGAGCCCTTGTTACGGGTTCTTTGGCTTTTTGGGATTTTTGTTTTTTCCCTGGGTTCTCTTGCTCCTGTTGAGCGAGTGTTTTGTTCTTATGCCCAACTGGTTTCCTTCCTTTGGTAAGGTTCCTTTCTCTGATGGGGAGACGGCGTTGCCTTGGGCGCGGCTGTGTTCTTCCCACCCCTCATGTTTACACTGCTTTGGGACTTCCCCATTGGTGATGAATATGAAGTGGGCGGCGACTGTCGGAGGACGTAAGAGAAAACGGAATTTTTGTAAAATCTTACCTGTAAAATTCCTTTCTCTGAGTCCTCCGACAGTCGCCGCCCCCGCCCCTCTTTTGGGGTTTTGATGTACTCTCTACTGCTATTCCACTGAAACTGAGTTGGATACAGGAAGTGGAGGGTTATGTACTGAGGGGACCACCCCCTGGGGGTGGGATATGTTAAAAATCTTTGTATTAACATATTCTATTGCCTAGCTACTCCTACGGAATAAAGGACATAACCCCATTGGTGATGAATATGAAGTGGGCGGCGACTGTCGGAGGACTCAGAGAAAGGAATTTTACAGGTAAGATTTTACAAAAATTCCGTTTTTTTTTTTTTTTTGGTCTTAAAAGGCCGATTCCATCCGTTGCACACACACAAAAAAAAAAAAAAAAAAATTTAATTCATGTTTATTGAAAAAAATTGCATTTATTTAGTTTGAGCCTTTAAGCATTGTATCTTCAATCAGTGGATCGTGGGTACAATGCTCTGGTTCCTGCAGACCATTTCTCCAGCCCCCAGTACGGACCTTCAATTACCGAGCAGGAGGAAATATAAATGGAATACAAGCATGGTGACGTCATCACGCTTGTGCTCCTTTGAGATCTACGAGTCCTTTTTCTGTAGTGGCAGACAAGACTTGTAGTTTTAAGTCACAGATCTGTAGGGGCCATTAGGCACTCCAGGGTGAAAATCCCCATGGTTGCAACGCTCTGGCTCCTGCAGACTATTCCTCCAGCCCCTAGGTACAGACCTTCAGTTACTGAGCTGGAAGAAATACCAATGGAATGCAGGTGCGGTGACGTCATCGTGCTTGTGCTCCATTGAAATCTAGGAGTCCCTCTGTGGACTTGTAGTGTCTCCATTTGCAGATTTATGGGAGCCACCACGGCATGCTCCCGGTGGAAAATCCCCATGGGTGCAATGCTCTGGCTCCTGAAGACTATTCCTCCAGCCCCCGGTACGGACCTTCAATTATGGAGCTGGAGGAAATATACATGAGATACAAGCATGGTGACGTCCTCGCGCTTGTGCTCCCTTGAGATCTACGAGTCCTTTTGCTGTGGTGGCAGACAGGACTTGTAGTCTTTCAAGTCACAGATCTGTAGGGGCAATTGGGCACTCCAACTCCAGGAGGAAAATCTTCATGGTTTCAATGCCCTGGCTCCTGCAGACTATTCCTCCAGCCCCTAGGTACAGACCTTCAGTTACTGAGCTGGAAGAAATACCAATGGAATGCAGGTGGGGTGACGTCATCGTGCTTGTGCTCCCTTGAGATCTACGAGTCCTTTTGCTGTGGTGGCAGACAGGACTTGTAGTCTTAAGTCATAGATCTGTAGGGGCCATTGGGCACTCCAGGGGGAAAATCCTCATGGTTGCAATGCCTTGGCTCCTGCAGACTATTCCTCCAGCCCCTAGGTACAGACCTTCAGTTACTGAGCTGGAAGAAATACCAATGGAATGCAGGTGGGGTGACGTCATCGTGCTTGTGCTCCATTGAAATCTAGGAGTCCCTCTGTGGACTTGTAGTCTCTCCATTCACAGATTAATGGGAGCCACCACGGAGTGCTCCCAGGGGAAAACCCCCATGGGTGCAATGCTCTGGCTCCTGAAGACTATTCCTCCAGCCCCTGATACGGACCTTCAATTATGGAGCTGGAGGAAATATAAATGAGATACAAGCATGGTGACATCATCCCACTTGTGTTCCATTGAGATCTACAAGTCCTTTTGCTGTTTTGGAAGATGGGACTTGTAGTCTTTCCTTTCACAGATCTATGGGTGCCATTGGGCACTCCAGCGGGAAAATCCCCATGGGGGCAATGCTCTAGCCTCTGCAGACTATTTCTCCAGCCCCTGAGGTACTAACCTTCTTTTATGGAGCTGAAGAAAATATTAATGGCATACAAGTGTAGTGATGTCATTGCACTTGTGTTTCATTGAAATCTATGAGTCTGTCTGTGCGGTTGAAGATGGCATGTGTAGTCTCTCCATTAATAGATCTATAGGAGCCACGGGGCGCTCCTGGTCAAAAATCTCTTTGGGTGCAATGTGCTTGCTCCTGCAGACTATTCTTCCAGCTCTTGGTTTGGACCTTCAGTAATGGAGCTGGAGGAAGTATCGGAATACAAGCGTAGTGACATCATCGCGCTTGTGCTCCACTGAGATCTACATGTCCCTCTGCCAAAGTGGCAGATGTGACTTGTAGTCTCTCCATTTACAGATCTGTGGGAGCCATGGGGCGATCCAGGGATAAAATCCCCTGTAATCAGTAGGGACGGGGGAAAGGGGGGATGTTGCACCCTAATATGGGGTCAGAAAGGTGGGGCCTTCTATGCTGTGGGCTGTGCAAGGGTTAAATTCTTGATTAGGTGTAGGGGGACCAGAGCAGGTTTTTTATATACTTGACCCTCCTCTCCTGCAGGCCCCTATTACGCTGCTAGGCCAGTCCCCATAGACTCTCCTCTTCTATGCTTCATTGATGTCACCAAGCCCAGCATTGTACATGATTACATAATAAAACGATCCCCAGCCAAAGCACAAGGCAATAGAGGAGAGCGCCTACTGCTGGGGAAGAGGAGGATTGGATAAGTAAAACTGCCACTGTTTAACCCCTGCAGTGCATGGGCAGCCCCACTACAATGAAGGATTTTTTCATTTCCCCTGAGATGGACCTGAACTTGGGGGGGGCCATTCCCACCGGGTGCATCAGCACCAACGCAAGACAACACGAAAAGCCTTGTTCTCCATCATGCCAGCTCACAGCATTGCACTGCAAAAAAAAAAAAAAATGCACGCAGTACTTTTCTGTAGCGCAGTATGGAATGATGTAATCCACCGCGTCCCGCCACGGCCAATAGAACTTAATGAAGGGTCACTTTTGTTACATTTGAATAAATTAAGGAAGGAGAAGTAAACCGTGCGGTGCGCTGGGATTGGTGCATCAGCGCTGTGCTAATTCGTGTTCTTGCGTTCAGCGTGGCTGCTGGTGCAAACGAGCGGTAATGTGAATTTTTAGGTTTTGGACAGTATGGGGAAGGAGTAAAATGCTTGCTGTGTTTTTACTGCCATCTGAAAAGTTTTCTCACTATAGTAAAAAAATAAATAAATATTAAATTGTAAAAGTTTTGTTTCCGTACCAAATAAGGGATTTTTTTGAGTTGGGACAGCCAATCAGATTTCAGCCATACCTTGATAGAGAGGTCAGGTGAGGGGCCCGGAAGTGGATGGGTGAAGGGGCCAAGAAGTGCATGATTGAGAGGCCAGAGGCAGACGGGTGAGGGGCCCAGAAGTGGAGGGGTGGGGGACCCAGAAATGCGTGGTTGAGAGGCCCAGAAGCGGACTGATAAAGGGCTCAGGATTTGGGGAGTGAGGGGCCCAGAAAGGGATGGCTCAAGAGCCCAGAAATGGATGGGTGAGGGGCCCAGAAGCGGATGGCTCAAGAGCCCAGAAATGAATGGGTGAGGGGCCCAGAAGTGGATGATTGAGAGGCCCAGAAGCGGACACATGAGGGTCCTGGAAATGGACAGACAAGGGGCCCAGAATTTGGGAAGTGAGGATCCCAGGAGCCGGTAAATGAGGGGCACAGAAGTGGATGGTTCAAGAGCCCAGAAGTAGATGGGTGAAGGCCCAGAAGCGAATAGGCAAGGGGCCCAGAATTTTGGAGTGAGGGGCCCAGAAATGGATGGGTGAGGGGCCCAGAAGCGGATGGCTCAAGAGCCCAGAAATGGATGGGTGAGGGGCCCAGAAGTGGATGATTGAGAGGCCCAGAAGCTGACACATGAGGGTCCTGGAAATGGATAGGCAAGGGGCCCAGAATTTGGGAAGTGAGGATCCCAGGAGCCGGTAAATGAGGGGCACAGAAGTGGATGGTTCAAGAGCCCAGAAGTAGATGGGTGAAGGCCCAGAAGCGAATAGGCAAGGGGCCCAGAATTTTGGAGTGAGGGGCCCAGAAATGGATGGGTGAGGTGCCCAGAAGCGGATGGCTCAAGAGCCCAGAAATGGATGGGTGAGGGGCCCAGAAGTGGATGATTGAGAGGCCCAGAAGCTGACACATGAGGGTCCTGGAAATAGATAGGCAAGGGGCCCAGAATTTGGGGAGTGAGGATCTCAGAAGCCGGTAAATGAGGGGCACAGAAGTGGATGGTTCAAGAGCCAAGAAGTAGATGGGTGAAGGCCCAGAAGCGAACAGGCAAGGGGCCAAGAATTTTGGAGTGAGGGGCCCAGAAATGGATGGCTCAAGAGCCCAGAAATGGATGGGTGAGGGGCCCAGAAGTGGACACATGAGGGTCCTGGAAATGGATAGGCAAGGGGCCCAGAATTTTGGGAGTGAGGATCTCCGAAGCAGGTAAATGAGGGGCACAGAAGTGGATAGTTCAAGAGCCCAGAAATAGATGGGTGAGGGTCAAGAAGCGAATAGGTAAAGGGCCCAGAATTTTGGAGTTAGGGGCCAGAAGTGGATGGTTGAGGGGCCAAGAAGCAGACAGATGAGGGTCCTGGAAATGGATGGGCAAGAGGCCCACAATTTGTGGAGTAAGGGACCCAGAAGCAGTAAAATGGGGGCCAGAAGTGGATGGTTGAGGGGTCTGGAAATGGACATGCACGAGGCCCAGAATTTGGAGAGTGAGGGGCCCAGAAGCAGGTAACTGAGGGGCCCATAAATCCATGGGTGAGGGGCCCAGAAATTGACAGGCAAGGAGCCCAGAAGCAGGTAAATGAGGGGCCCAGAGGTGGATAGGCGAGGGGCCCAGAAGCGCACTGATGAGGGTCCCAGGAATAGATAGGCAAGGGACCCAGAAGCAGGTAAATGAGTGGCCCAGAAGTGGATGGCTGAGAGGCCTGGTAATGGATAGGCAAGGGCCCTAGAACTTGGGGAGTGAGGGGCCCAGAGTCTGTTAAGTGATGAGCCCAGAAGTAGATGAGTGAGGGACTTAAGAGGGGTGGGCGAGGAGCCCAAGATCAGCGACCCATAATCAACCTTTCAGTAAAGATTGCAGAGCCGGACTTGCAGCACAGCGAAGGGGGAGATTCTCCTGGATTTGTACAATGTAACTTCCGCCATCTTTATCTTTGGTTACACATCGCTGAATTCCTGGATTGGACGTCTTGTTTGATCAGCTCGCCGCAGAGTTAACCCCGATGGCGGCAGATTTGATTATCTGATCAGCGTGGGACGTGTCACCGGCTCGGTTATTCTTCTTGCGGTGGAGCCATTGGAAAGAGTCTTCAAATACCCGACTGGGTGTGACTTGTTTGGTTTCCATATCTGTCGGGACGGATTGTGATACGACGGCTGGCACCGCGTTTGGCATTTTTCTTCTGATAATGTAATCAATTCTTTTCCCATTTTTGTGGTCAGAAGATCAGATAGGCCAACGTTGTATGAATGGAGAGTGGAGACACAATGACGGTGATTGCCCAATCTCTCTATAATAAAGGATCTAAAGGCAAAACCTTTCTTTTTTTTAGGTTTTGAATGGGATGTTGAAGAACCCCTGTCAGGTTTTTACTGCTGCACCCTCATTAGGGTGATTCTTTATCACTGGAAAGTAAAATCTTTTAGGAGAGAGAGAAATATTCTAATGGGGACAATGAAGAGGTGATTTCATCTCCCAATGGAGAGGTTTCTTCTCACTTCCTGCAGCATTTCTGAGACAGGAAGGAGGACATCCTGGCTGAAGGACGTCCAGCATCATCTAGCTCTTTCCTGGGATAACATCACTGGGTCTCTGTGGTTCTCTATGCAATGCGGGCGGATAATGGCGGGTGGAAGGGGCCAGCAGGTAGCATGTTCAAAGCTTTCTTAAAACATTGCAGCCCCCTGCCCCTTGTGATAGCTTCAGGCAATGGCAGGTACTCTTTATGGAATAATAAAGGGGTCTATTAGATGGGGTTCTCTGTTCTCCAAGGCAGCCGATTGGGCAGAGACTGAAACCGGAAGTGACTAAATCCTCGTCGCGTCCAACGTCAGTCATCACAAAGAGATGGGGGGAACAGATGTTCCTCCATCTCCTCTGTGGGTTACCAGTTTAGAGTTAGAGGAGGTCTAGGGCTAGAATATTGCTCTCACTCACGTGTTGTTTGAACACGGTTTACACCTGTGGGCGCAATTTACGCATGTATTCGCTTCTGCGCGCGAGCTTGGAGAGGCGTGCACTTTTTTTTTTTTTATTATTTCTTATAGATTTTGCCTTTTAAATTTTACACTGTCAATTTAAAAAAAAACATTTTTTTGATCACTTTTATTCCTATTACAAATTAATGCTCTCGTTCTAACGATCGCAGTGATACCTCACATGTGTGGTTTGAACACAGTTTACATATGTGGGCGTGACTTGTGTATGCATTCGCTTCTGCGCGAGTGAACGAGGACGGGGCGCTTTTATTTTTTTTTTCCCCCTATTTATTTTATCTTTTAATTTTTTATTTTTTAGGGCTCTTTCACATGGTCCGCCTCCGTAGGCGGATCCGTGCTGCTCAGTGGGGTTCGATCCGCCGATCCCCGCTGAGCCGGCGGATGACAGCTCCGTCTCCACTTGCAGTGCGGAGAGGGAGGTGTCACAGCCCCCGCTGCTCTCTATGGGGGATCAGATGAGAGCGGACCACCTGTCCGCTCTCATCCGATCCCTGAACGGATGGAAAAATAGGGTTTCCATCCGTCCAGATTTCACGGACAGATCAGATACGGATGGCAGCGGAGGTGTCTCCGCTGACATCCGCTGCCCCATAGAGCTGCATGGAGGATCCGATCAGATCTGCCTAAAAAACTGACAGGCGGATCTGATCGGATCGCCCGTGTGAAAGAGCCCTTACACTGTTTTAAAAAAAAAATAAAATGTTTTGTTATTCCTATTACAAGGAATGTAAACATCCCTTGTAATAGAAATAAGCATGACAGGTCCTCTTTAATGTGAGATCTGGAAAAAAAAAATGGTCTCTTTAAATAGAAGCGACGTATGAGGTCGCTCCGGTCCTCCAAGGCCATAGAGTGGAGTGGGGGGCCATCTTGCCCTCACTAGACTTCCTGCTCGAAGAGACAGCAGACCGGATCGTTTTCCCCGCTACCGACAGGTCCGGTAAGCAGGGAAAATGACCAGGAAGCGGCGGGAGGGGGGGGGGGAAGTACCTCTCCCGACGCCCATAAGGGTGATCCCGTGGCTGGGACCACCCTTATGTTAAAGAGGACCGCCCGCAGGTTAAAAAAATCCCTGGGTTATGGCAGCTATCTGCTGCCATAATCCCAGTATTTAACGTCAAAGTACCGACGTAAAACTACGGCTGGCGGTCCCCGTAAGTGGTTAGATTCTTACTCCTTAGTTCAGCTTTACTCAAGGAAGAGACTTGAAAAGAATATTATTTAACTAGGCCCTGGATAAACAGCCAGGCTCAGTTGAAATAACACTAAAGACCAGAGACCAGTAAATAACACTTATAATAACAGGTAAATACACCAAATATACACAGTATCTTGCAGTAAGTGAATGAATCTCTCAGAAAGCTACAAATTGCTATAAGAAACGCTTTTACTAAAAAAAGCAGGCCGGCCTATAATACCTGTATCAAAATGAGAGATTAGGTAATCTAGATACCAGTAACATGTCCCCTTTAAGAGCAATAATATAACAATGTTCTACTTGCAAGGCCTTGCTAAGATCTTCACCGGCAGTTGGAGCTCATGAAACAAATGATTCTCAATGTGGCACAATGTGCAACAAGCAAGGCAGAATAGCTGATTCTGATTGTAAAAGATCTTGTAACTGATCCAATAACTGATCCAAGTGTAAAGTGTCTGGGTTCAGTGTATCAAAGATCTGTAGTGACTGTTGTGTGAACTCTGAGCAGGTGCCCTCTCACCAAATCCTGATGTCAATCAAAGAGAGTCCTAGAAGAACAGGCGACGGCAATCCTCCACGCTAAGAAAACCCGAAATGGCTGCGCTCTGCTGTCTGAGTCCCACCAACCTCACACAATCAGTGGTGCTGCAGGGATTTCTGCGATGCAGCGATAAACATTTGTCCCGTCAGGGCTGAGTCTGCAGGCAAATGGATGGTGTGAGTAGGCTGCAGCCCGCTATCTCTCTGCACAGCAGACTGATGTGCACACGATGGATCCCTTGATAGATCCCTTTATAGTCTCTCCCAAGATGCTCTCCTGTAATCCAAAGCTTGCTGGGAAATACAGTTCCTAAACAATACAGCAATTCAGTCATAGCATTACAGAGGACTACAATTTCCATGATGCCTTTCTCCCAGTCTCGGCAGTATGATGTATGAACCCTGGGACCAGCACTAGAGGTATACAAAGACAGTCTAAAAGGAACAGAAAGTAAGTCTGCATTATCAGATAATGGTAGTCCGCTACATGTGGAAACTTTGGAGGAGGCGAGAGAGCACAGCCTGCACCTCCTCCCGGCTCTCCTTTTCTCCTTTCTGCTTCCAGCACTGGGCTGACAGAAGTAGTGATGCTGCTGTCACTACTCCTGTCAGTTTTTTAGTAAAAGGAACTTCCGGCGCCTCCATCCCTTCAGTACACGCTGCGCCCAGAGCAGCTGCAACTTCGGCTCATCCCTTGTCCTGGCCCTGGCGGTGGGACCCTTCCGAGTCCTCTAAAACTGCTTGTACCTGACAGTCAAAGTTGGCTATAAAAACTATTAAAAATAATTTTAAAATATCATATAAACTGAAGTGGTATATAATAATATTTCTGCAGCTGGTATACCTACTTGTTCCTGAGGTTGTGTGTATATATGTATATACTGTGTGTAGATAGAGATATACACACTGTTCAAAAAAAGATTAAAGGAACACTTTGAAAACACATCAGATCTCAATTGGGAAAAATCTCATGCTGGATGTCTATACTGGTATGGACTGGGTAACATGTTAGGAAGGAAAGGATGGCACATCGTTTGAATTCAGCCCTCTGTAGGGTGATAAGTTTAATTTCCATCAAAGACACCCCGACAATCAAAGTGAAAAAATGATGCAGCAGGCTCGTCCATTTTTCTGAAATGTCATTGCAGCAACTGAGAGTGGTAGTTTTTAAGCCCCCCACATGCTTGTATGCATGCCTGAAAATGATGGGGCATGTTCCTAATGAGACGAAGGATGGTGTCCTGGGGTATATGCAACTTGGATTCTGTGCCTCTCACCTCCTCCTCCAGACTCTGGGACCTTGATTTCCAAATGAAATTCAAAATTTTCCACAGTGATGATTTGGGGAGCCATGTCATCTGCTGGAGTATTGTTGCTGACCATGTCCATCCCTTTATGACTACAGTGTCCCCATCTTCTGATGACTCCTTCCAGCAGGATAATGCACCATGTCCCAAAGCTTTTGCATGAATTAGTGCATCAATGCGGCGTGGCATGGAGGCGATCAGCCTGTGGCACTGCTGAGGTGTTCTGGAAGCCCAGGTTGCATGAGGTCCAGTGTGAAGTTTCCACAGTCAGTGATGATTTGGGGAGTCATGTCATCTGCTGGTGTTGGTCCTCTGTGTTTTATCAAGTCCAAAGTCAGCGCAGCCCTCTAGCAGGAAATTCTAGAGCACTTCATGCTTCCCTCTGCTGACCAGCTTTATAGAGATGCTGATTTCATTTTCCAGCAGGACTTGGCACCGCCCACACTGCCAAAACTACCAATACCTGGTCACATGATCATGGCATCACTGTGCTTGATTGGCCAGCAAACTCGCCTGACCTAAACCCCATAGAGAATCTGTGGGGTATTGTCAAGAGGAAGATGAGACACCAGACCCAACAATGAAGATGAGCTGAAAGCCGCTATCAAAGCAACCTGGGCTTCAATAACACCTCAGCAGTGCCACAGGCTGATCGCCTCCATGCCACGCCGCATTGATGCAGTAATTTATGCAAAAGGAGCCCCGACCAAGCATTGAGTGCATTCTATACTGTACATGGACAGACTATTCACGAAATAAACATTTCTGTTTTTTAAAAATTCCTTTTTTTTTTTTTTTTTTTTCTTATTGGTCTTATGTAATACAGTAAACCTCCCTCCATCGCGGGGGTTATGTTCCGGACCTACCCGCAAAAAGTGACAATCTGCAAAATAGAAAGACCCTATTTAAATACACTCTAGGCATGTTTTTATAACTTTCACTGTACTTTTAAAAGCATTTTAAGGTCTTTAAGCCCCGGTTCACACTTGTGCGTGTGCCGGGTTCGCATGTAATATCGGAGCGCACTGCTCCGAAAATTACATGCGATCGGCTGTGCGGTGCGAGTTTAGCCATACAGTTTGTATGGCTATATTCGCACTGCAGCCGCACCAAACACGCACAGGGACCCTTTTTTCTAACCGCATCAGGATCGGATCGCACAGCGGTTCACACTTGTGCGATCCGATCCTGTGCGAACTGCACGATCGCACTGCGATATGCGATCAAACTGGGGGTGTCGTTAAGATTACATTGACACCCCCAGTGTATCACATATGGCAGTGTGAACTGCCGGGGGTGCGTGTGCGATGCGGGAACAGGCTGCGAATTTGCAGCCTTCCCGCATCGCATAAGTGTGACCCGACACTAAAACACCGTTTTAAAACAATAGAAACACATATAAAAACATAAAAAATACAGAGAGAGAGCAAGAGCAATGGAAAACACAAAAATATTTAATTATTTAATTAGTAAAATTAATATTAATAGGCCTTACAGAAAAAAAAAAATGCAAAATACCGGGACCGCAAAACTGAACCGCGATAGAACGGGGGTTTACTGTATTCTAATTTTCTGAGATACTGGATTTTGTGGTGTCACTAGCTGTAAGCCATAATCATCAAAATTAAAGAAATGCTTGAAATATATCGCTCTGTGTGTGTAACACATCTATATAAAATATGAGTTACACTTATTGAATTAAATTACTGAAATTTATTAACTTTTTTATGATATTCCAATTTAAAAAAAAAAAAAAAAATTACAAAATGAATAGAACAAAATTAACAGATAAAAAAAAAAAAAAATTAACTCCGCCTTTCCCGCTTACAGCCATATTAACCAAATTTCTCCAAAATTTCGATGACATTCAAAATAAATTCTGAGTTTCACTCATCCCTATAAAAAAAAAAACACGGGTGGCCAGAGAAGCTGGTGACTCTACAGGTCGCGTCAAATGCAGCAAAAAGTAAATCGCTCGGTAACGTAGCGATAAAACGTGTGGAATTTCTGCGACACTTTTCATTGGCTGAGATATTTTTTTTTTTTTTTTCTATCTAGCAACAAAGTTACCAAAGAGATTCTGTTGCTGCTAAAAAAAAATGACATGGCTCTAAACGACGACATCTCCTGATTGGACATTGCGCGGCACATTACTGGCATTTGGTGAATTGCGTGCATTGTGCGCTGTTTTATATTGGACAGATTTTTTATTAGAGCAGACCTGCAGATGTGGAGGAGCCCGTCATTTATTTTAATTAGGATAACGGTGGGGGGAGGGGAGGGGGTCAGTGCTGATCTTAATTAATCTCGCCTGGTAGCAGGCTCTACCTCGCAGAGCGCCCCGTCACCTCGGCTCATTGAATGGGGGGGCGCTCAATGAATACTCCCGGGGTCTGGCTCTCATTAGCACCTCCCTGATTTACTATTTAACAAATTCCTATTTAATAAGTTTCCCACCCCGGGAATGTGAGCTGGCAGCTCTGTCTGTGAAGAACAACATCGGCTGCTAGACGGAGCGCCCCCCGGCTGCGGGCTCTGCCCCTGAAACGCTCGCCGGAACCCCTCGCACGCTGCAAATCATGTCGAAGGGTTTCCACCTCCACCACCCTGCTGCTAATAGGTTGGCACCAGAAAGGTCAAAACCCCGATAATCCCGCCTTCTACGGCTGATGGGGGTGATTCCTGGCACCGGAGGAAGACGCAAAGGATGATGGGAAAATTTGCCGCAACAAAAAGGATGGTGAAATCTGAAAGCCATGAAAATGAAGATTTGGATTTGTCCTCATAGGCCCCGAAGCCACGCCTTTACGCATTTTCACATTCATTTCAGGCCGCATTCACACTTTAGCGTTACGTGAAAAGTTTGTGTGCGTTTTTTTGCATCACTTGCATAGGGCAACCCATTTATTTTAATGGAGGGGCAAAGTAGCTCATGTACCTTATTGGGCGTTTTTTTTACCCGCACATTTTGCCATGTTTGATGCACGTTTTTTTTCGCACAGCAAATGCGCATCTTTTTTGGATACATTTGGGTGTCATTAACAATGAATGCGCAAAATGAGATCTTTTTTGTGTGTTTCATACAAGCGCGTGTGAAATCGCGTGCTTATATGTGCATTCATGGAACGCCAAGGTTTGGTTCACATCTATGCATCAACACAATTTTAATAAAGGGTTGGGTCAAACCATAATGGGCACAGCAGGTGTACAGACCCGGGAACTCAGCACAGGGATGGTGGGAACCCCTCATAATGGGCACAGCAGCTGTACAGACCCAGGAACTCAGCACAGGGATGGTGGGAACCTCTCATAATGGGCACAGCAGGTGTACAGATCCAGGAACTCAGCACAGGGATGGTGGGAACCCCTCATAATGGGCACAGCAGGTGTACAGACCTGGGAACTCAGCACAGGGATGGTGGGAACTCCTCATAATGGGCACAGCAGGTGTACAGACCCAGGAACTCAGCACAGGAATGGTGTGAACCCCTCATAATGGGCACAGCAGGTGTACAGACCCAGGAACTCAGCACAGGGATGGTGGGAGCCCCTCATAATGGGCACAGCAGGTGTACAGACCTGGGAATTCAGCACAAGGATGGTGGGAACTCCTCATAATGGGCACAGCAGGTGTACAGACCCGGGAACTCAGCACAGGAATGGTGAGAACCCCTCATGGTGGGCACAGCAGGTGTACAGACCCAAGAACTCAGCATAGGGATGGTGGGAACCCCTCATAATGGGCACAGCAGGTGTACAGACCTGGGAATTCAGCACAAGGATGGTGGGAACTCCTCATAATGGGCACAGCAGGTGTACAGACCCAGAAACTCAGCACAGGGATGGTGGGAGCCCCTCATAATGGGCACAGCAGGTGTACAGACCTGGGAACCCAGCACAAGGATGGTGGGAACTCCTCATAATGGGCACAGCAGGTGTACAGACCCAGGAACTCGGCACAGGGATGGTGGGAGCCCCTCATAATGGGCACAGCAGTTGTACAGACCCAGGAACTCAGCACAGGGATGGTGGGAGCCCCTCATAATGGGCACAGCAGGTGTACAGACCTGGGAACTCAGCATAGGGATGGTGGGAACCCTCATAATGGGCACAGCAGGTGTACAGACCTGGGACCTCAGCACAGGGATGGTGAGAACCCCTCATAATGGGCACAGCGGGTATAGAGACCCAGGAACTCAGCACAGGTATAGGAAGAACCCCTCATTTATAGGTGCAGTACCTACCAAAGTTTAGTTTTGGTTGGACCGACCCTTTCACGGTTGACTTCTCAGATCTCACCGCTCCGTGTACTTTTTTTTCTGTTACATTGTATTGGAATCCGGAGACAACAACATTTTCGGCTATTTTTGGCTCGGTGAGGTTTTTGTTTGTTTTGGGGATATATAGAACCCGTCAGCCATCACTCAGCACTGACAGGGCGACTCTCTGTATACTCGGCTCCTCGAAGAGCGAGAAAATTGTAATCAATTCCGATGATGGATGCGCCGTCATGTGACGGAATGCGATGCTCCCCTCGCAGCCAGCGATCAGCATTAGCCGCAGGCTGGAGGCTGCATTTCTGAGTCGCAGCGGCAGAGCAAACAGCCCCGGGCTGCGAGGAGCAGACATGGGAAACGAGCTTGGCGTATTTACTTAGAAATACATTTATGGTGAAAATATAAACTGCGAGCGTGCTGGAACGGATACAAACCTGCCGCGTTAAAGGCGACCTGTCATTCAGGCCTAGGCAGAGTATCCAATCTCTTCGCTGAATTAGAAGAAACATTGCCTACAAATACTTTCCAGGCTTCCAGGGGATCCCTTATTTATAGGGACGTCTCTGCATTTCATTGGATCCCAATTCTGGGGGCAAAGGACGGCAATGATGCAGCTGACTGAGCACCAGATATCTCCTATTCCATGTTCAGTAATGTGTGACCCTTCCAGGTATTTATTCCCCTCTCACCCTGACAATGCCTTCATCTGATCTCCTCTCCAGAAGGACAGCACCATCTTTGTTGAGGCATCACCCAGGGTCACCACCTACTTCCTGGACTGAGATTCAAGCTCAGAAATAATACCATTTGTAAATCCGTGCAGTTTTTGGCTGTGCTCACAAATGTCTGACACAGATCTGACCCTACTGCAGCCTTTCACCTTGCGACAAAGTTACAATATACAGTCTGATCACTGGGGGAGGGGAGACTAAATAAATGCTTCCTCCTTCTACAAAGTTACAATGTGCAGTCTTATCACTGGGGGAGGAGAGACTGAGGAAATGCTTCCTCCTCCTTCTACAAAGTTACAATGTACAGTCTGATCACTGGGGGAGGAGAGACTGAGGAAATGCCTCCTCTTCCTTCTACAAAGTTACAATATACAGTCTGATCACTGGGGGAGGGGAGACTAAATAAATGCTTCCTCCTTCTACAAAGTTACAATGTGCAGTCTTATCACTGGGGGAGGAGAGACTGAGGAAATGCTTCCTCCTCCTTCTACAAAGTTACAATGTACAGTCTGATCACTGGGGGAGGAGAGACTGAGGAAATGCCTCCTCTTCCTTCTACAAAGTTTCAATATAAAGTCTGATCACTGGGGGAGGGGATACTAAATAAATGCCTCCTCATCCTTCTACAAAGTTATAATGTGCAGTCTGATCACTGGGGGAGGGGAGACTGAGGAAATGCTTCCTCCTCCTTCTACAAAGTTACAATGTACAGTCTGATCACTGGGGGAGGGGAGACTGAGGAAATGCTTCCTCCTCCTTCTATAAAGTTAAAATGTATAGTCTGATCACTGCGGAAGGCAAAGCCGTCTTTAACACATGGCAAAGGGGGCAGCTGCCCCGGGCCCAGTCATTGTTGTGGGACCCAAGGCAGCTTCCCCTTGAGCCCGCACTGCCCACAAATAGTTAAGTGGATTCAAGAGGGCCCATGAAAATGTTTGCCCAGGGTCCAATCAATATTAAAGACGGCCCTGGGGGGAGGGGGGACTGAGGAAATGCTACCTTCCCTTGCTATAAAGTTACAATGTACCGTCTGATCACTGGGGGAGGCAGGGTCATCTTTAACACAGGGCAAAAGGGGCAGCTTTTCCGGGCCCAGTCATTGTTGTGGGGCCCAGGGCAGCTTCCCCTTGAGCCCACACTGCCAACAAATAGTTAAGTGGATTCGAGAGGGTCCTAGAAAATATTTGCTCAGGGTCCAATCAATATTAAAGACGGCACTGGGGGGTGAGGAAAGACTCATCCTCCTTCAATAAAGTTACAATGTACAGTCTGATCACTGGGGGGAGGGGAGACTGAGGAAATGCTTCCTCCTCCTTATACAAATATACAATGTACAGTCTGATCCCTGGGGAAGGGGAGACTGAGGGAACTGATTTCTACTGCCTGTAGCAGACTGATGACCTCATCTCAGCCTAGGCAATGTCACTGGACAGCTTTTTAATGATAAAAGGTGAAGCTTTTCTGAAAAATGATTCTGTTGCAGGAAGTTGCTACATGTAAGGAATGTATTCATGCTGACTGGTGAGGTTACAGAAAAAAAAAAGGTTTAAGTTATTATAGATATATTATATATCAGTGACGGCCGGTGTGTTGGGGGCGCAGGGGCCAGATGCATGGAGCTCAATGGGGCTTTTTTTTTTTTTTTTTCCATCACCTGATTAGAGCCAGAGGCTCTAATAGGTTGATGCAAAGGGTGGTCCCGGGGCGCAGAGCAGTGCGCCCCGACCACACCCATTATGTGACCATAGCGAATGAAAATTCGCTATGGTCACATGGATCCTACTCCTGGCCAATCAGGAAGCGCATCTGATACGCGCTTCCTGATTGGCCGAAAGGCAAACCCCAAGTCATTGGCTGGGGAAGAGGCGGAAGCCGGGGAACTGAAGCAGCCGCGAGCCGTTGCCGGACTACAAGAGCTCACCCAGAGGCTGGCCACTGTCATCACCCATGTCGGTAAGAAGAGCAGGGCGAGGCAGGAGACAGACACAGATGTGAGGTAAGTGCACTGGTCTCGCGGCATCTCTGCATTGAAAGGGGGCATTATGGCATCTCTGCATTGAAAGGGGGCATTATGGCATCTCTGCATTGAAAGGGGGCATGATGGCATCTCTGCATTGAAAGGGGGCACGCTGGTCTCTGTGCATTGAAAGGGGGCACGCTGGTCTCTGTGCATTGAAAGGGGGCACGCTGGTCTCTGTGCATTGAAAGGGGGCACGCTGGTCTCTGTGCATTGAAAGGGGGCACGCTGGTCTCTGTGCATTGAAAGGGGGCACGCTGGTCTCTGTGCATTGAAAGGGGGCACGCTGGTCTCTGTGCATTGAAAGGGGGCACGCTGGTCTCTGTGCATTGAAAGGGGGCACGCTGGTCTCTGTGCATTGAAAGGGGGCACGCTGGTCTCTGTGCAGTGAAAGGGGGCACGCTGGTCTCTGTGCATTGAAAGGGGGCACGCTGGTCTCCGTGCAGTGAAAGGGGGCACACTATACTTTAATTACTGAAGGCCCCTTTCACACTTTTGTGACCTTAAAGTCACGCAATTTTTTGCAGCGTTTTTTGCCGCAAAGCAATGCTTATTACATTTTTCTGTTTGCGCCCCCCCCCCCAAAAAAAAATTTTGAGCACCAGCCGCCACTGTTATATATATCACTGGCATGTGGCACAGTGCTTTGCATACTGCACATTCACTTCCTGCCCTCAGGAGCTTACAATCTAAGGTCCCCATCTCTTGCATTAGGGTCATTTTAGACAGGGGCCAATTAAAGGTAATTAAAAAGTTTAAATAGCGCACTTAGTTGAGAATCCTACGCAGAGCGAAGACGACTCCCCTTCCACTGACCCCGCGCTGCCAGGAGGGGAGAGAGTCTATTCCGTTCTGGAATTCTGGAAGAAAGAGAAAACCCCGAAGAGGAAGCGCTAGTAATGGAGCGTTGAATAACAAACAGCGTCCCGGGGCTCCGTGTCTCTGGCTGGAACCTCAGGTGATGGCTCTGGAATGCTCCCCTGTCGGGTTAACCCCCCAAATGCCAAAATGCGTCCGGGAGGATGCACAGACGCAGTTCCCTTCCGCTTCGGACTCACTCGGCGGGGCGGTGGTGCGGAAAACTGCCATAATCCTTGTCAGCCAATGAGATTTTTACCAAATATTTTTCTGCTGGTATCAGAATTTTGATTGGCTGCTGCAGGTCATCGCTCCTTGTCCTGATTTATTAAATCTGAACTCCAGGGAGGCATAAAAAGACAAAAAATATGCAACTTTGTATTAATAATTTTCCTAAAGTGATTGTAAACGGTCGCCTTGTAAAACAACTTATTCTGTTTATAAGTCCCGGTTCACACATATGTGATGTCAGACACCGGCTGTGATTCGGAGCGCACTGCTGTGCAAATCACATGCGATTTCTGTGCGATGAAAATTCAGCCTTACGGATTGCATGGCTGAATTTGCATCGCATTCGGACCAAAGTCACACAGGACCCTTTTTTTGGTCCGCAACAGAATTGAATCGCATGTTTGTTCACACCTATGCAATCCGATTCCTGTCTGAACTGGCCGTTCGCCCTGCAACATGCAAACTACCAGACAATGGGACAATCCGATCTCCATGCCCTACACTGCACCGACCCGACAATGGGACAATCCGATCTCCATGCCCCACACTGCACCGACCCGACAATGGGACAATCCGATCTCCATGCCCCACACTGCACCGACCCGACAATGGGACAATCCGATCTCCATGCCCTACACTGCACCGACCCGACAATGGGACAATCCGATCTCCATGCCCCACACTGCACCGACCCGACAATGGGACAATCCGATCTCCATGCCCTACACTGCACCGACCCGAGAATGGGACAATCCAATCTCCATGCCCCACACTGCACCGACCCGACAATGGGACAATCCGATCTCCATGCCCCACACTGCACCGACCCGACAATGGGACAATCCGATCTCCATGCCCTACACTGCTCCGACCCGACAATGGGACAATCCGATCTCCATGCCCCACACTGCACCGACCCGACAATGGGACAATCCGATCTCCATGCCCCACACTGCACCGACCCGACAATGGGACAATCCGATCTCCATGCCCCACACTGCTCCGACCCGACAATGGGACAATCCGATCTCCATGCCCCACACTGCACCGACCCGACAATGGGACAATCCGATCTCCATGCCCCACACTGCACCGACCCGACAATGGGACAATCCGATCTCCATGCCCCACACTGCACCGACCCGACAATGGGACAATCCAATCTCCATGCCCTACACTGCACCGACCCGAGAATGGGACAATCCGATCTCCATGCCCCACACTGCACCGACCCGACAATGGGACAATCCGATCTCCATGCCCCACACTGCACCGACCCGACAATGGGACAATCCGATCTCCATGCCCCACACTGCACCGACCCGACAATGGGACAATCCGATCTCCATGCCCTACACTGCACCGACCCGAGAATGGGACAATCCGATCTCCATGCCCCACACTGCATCGACCCGACAATGGGACAATCCAATCTCCATGCCCCACACTGCACCGACCCGACAATGGGACAATCCGATCTCCATGCCCTACACTGCACCGACCCGAGAAGGGGACAATCCAATCTCCATGCCCCACACTGCACCGACCCGACAATGGGACAATATGCCCACTGTCCATTTGATGGCTATGTCCCATTGTTTTCTGTGACCCCATTGGTAGGATTCCCCTCATTTCCTCTCTTGGTGACACCTGTATTAGAAATAGGAGGAGGGGTTGTCACTGGGACAGGAAGACGCTGACAGCAATGAAGACATTGTTAGAAGTTCTAACCCTTCCCTACTAAATAGGATTTCGTTTTTTGGCCTGTGTTCTGATTGGAGAATTCTCAAAGACTCCCCTGCTTTACCCAAAAAGAAATGAAAGAATTGGCTGGAGTTTGGTTTTAAAGTAAATTGATCATAAGAGAAACTTGGAGGCGGCCAATGCTGATCTTCTCATGAAGATGGTTGCCTGGCACTGACTCTCTGGCTTCCTTTTGTCGGGTCACTTTTACAAACCGCCTTTCGAATAAAGGCAGGTTATGGTTTGAATTAGGGATAGATCGATTATATCAGGGGCCGATATTGGCGATATTTTTGTGACGTCCTTCTGCCTTCTTAGGCCGCCTCCCTCGCCTTGGACAGCCTCGTCTGGAGTCGGGACTAGTCTCGCGGGAGTGTATCACAGCCATACACCCACCCACAGCAGCCCAGGGCCAGCAAAGCCACCCACATCCACAGGCCCTGTACCAGTCAGCCTCCCACAGGCCCTGTACCAGCCACCCACCACAGGGTGCCAGAAAGCCAGCCACCCACAGACAGGGTGCCAGACAGCCAGCCACCCACAGGCCCTGTACCAGCCAGCCACCCACAGCCCCTGTGCCAGCCACCCACCTACCACAGGGTGCCAGCCAGCCACCCACCACAGGGTGCAGGCCAGCCACCCACCACAGGGTGCCAGCCAGCCAGCCACCCACAGGCCCTGTACCAGCCAGCCACAGGCACTGTACCAGTCAGCTGCCCACAGGCCCTGTACCAGTCACCCACCACAGGGTCCTAGAAAGCCAGCCACCCACAGACTGGGTGCCAGACAGCCAGCCACCCACAGGCCCTGTACCAGCCAGCCACCCACCTACCACAGGGTGCCAGCCAGCCACCCACCACAGGGTGCCAGCCAGCCAGCCACCCACAGACAGGGTGCCAGCCAGCCAGCCACAGGCCCTGTAGCAGCCAGCCCCCCACCGCAGGGTGCCAGCCAGCCACCCACCCACTGCAGGGTGCCAGCCACCCACCACAGGATGCCAGCCAGCCACCACAGGGTGCCAGACAGCCAGCCACCCACAGACAGGGTGCCAGACAGCCAGCCACCCACAGGCCCTGTAGCAGCCAGCCACCCACAGCCCCTGTGCCATCCATCCACCTACCACAGGGTGCCAGCCAGCCACCCACTACAGAGTGTCAGCCAGCCACCCAACACAGGGTGCCAGCAAGCCAGCCATTAAGCATTAAACAAAAATTAACATGTTCAGTACCAGATTTGTGTCACAAATTGTCTTTATTTTTCAAAACTTTAAATGTACAAAATATCGTCCCATACCGATACGTTGTGACCAAAATATTGGTATCGGCCCTGAAAAAACCATATCTGTCTATCCCTAGTTTGAATTGCATTGTGTGTGATGACTAGTCTGGAAAACACTTGTGTTTGCTGTCGGTGACATTTATTATTTTTCCTGCACATTGAAAAGTGCCCGTGTCAATATTTCAGTTTAGAAATGCGTTCCTGAGTCCTGCTCGGGGTTCCCCCTTTCATTTCGCAGGCTAGCGGTTGATGCGGGCTCGCGGGGTGAAATGCAGCGGAGGGGAGCGGCCATGCATCGGCACTCACAGGGTTATCCTGTATATTCTGCCATCAGTCACAGCATACCTGGGAGCAGGTCAGCTGTGACCGGGAGTTTACATAGAACAGCCAGGGAACATGCGTTTTATTTCTGCTCAGCTTCCCCAGTCCATGCAGTCTGTCTGCTCATAGGCGGTATATACAAAGAGTTAAAGCGGACCTGTCAGTGTCCTTACCGGTCTGCATGGATACATTCCTGGCACGTCACAATATACAGCAACAGGATCATTTGTCAGAAAAGATCAATAAAAAAAAAAAAACTGTCCTTGAACACCAATTAGTGACTTTGTCTAGGCTGAGATGATGTCATTCGTTTGCTGCAGGCAGGAGGAAGCATTTCCTCAGTCTTCCCTCCCCCAGTGATCTGACTGTACATTGTAACTTTGTAAGAAGCAGAAGGAAGCCTTTTATCCATCCCCCACTTCACTGACTGGGGATTAAGGGCAGCAGAGGCTGCCTATAGTCTCCTATACTGATGTAAGAGGGGCCTCTGATGGGGATCCTGATCTAAGGGGGGCTTCTGATGGGGACCCCTATGTAAAGGGGCACTATGAAGCGGGCACTGATATAAGGGGGGACTCTGATGGGGACACTGATGCAAGGGGGGACTCTGATGGAGACCCTGCTGTGAAGGGGGCCTCTGATGGGTCCCTTATGTAAAGGGGGTCTCTGATGGGACACAAATAAGGGGGGGGACTCTGATGGACACACTGAATGGGGGGTCCTCTGATGGGGAACCCAAGGTAAGGGGTCCTCTGATGGGGACCCTGATGTAAGAGGGGGCCTCTGATGGAGACCCTGATGTAAGAGGGGCCTCTGATGGGGACCCCTATGTGAAGGGGGAATCTGAAGGGGGCACTGATATAAGGGGGGACTCTAATGGGGACACTGATGCAAGGGGGGCCTCTGATGAGGACCCTGATGTGAAAGGGGGCCTCTGATAGGGACCCTGATGTAAGAGAGGGCCTCTGATGGGGACCCTGATGTAAGAGGGGGTCTCTGATGGGGACCCTGATGCAAGGGGGGACCTCTGATGGGGACCCTGATGCAAGGGGGGACCTCTGATGGGGACCCTGATGCAAGGGGGACCTCTGATGGGGACCCTGATGCAAGGGGGACCTCTGATGGGGACCCTGATGCAAGGGAGGCCTCTGATGGGGACCCTAATGCAAGGGAGGCCTCTGATGGGGACCCTGATGTAAGAGGGGTGGCCTCTGATGGGGACACTGATGCAAGGGGGGATTCTGATGGGGACCCTTATGTAAGAGGGGGCCTCTAATGGGGACCCTTATGTAAGAGGGGGCCTCTGTTGGGGACCCTTATGTAAGAGGGGCCTCTGATGGGGACCCTGATGTAAGGGGGGCCTCTGATGGGGACCCTTTTGTAAGGGGGGCCTCTGATGGGGACCCTTTTGTAAGGGGGGCCTCTGATGGGGAGCCTGATGTAAGGGGGGACCCTGATGTAACGGGGGACTGTTATGGGGACCCTGATGTAAGGGGAGACCCTGATGAGGGGGGTTTTTTGGTGTCTCAGGCCAATGTGGTGGGACTTTTTGGGCAAGTAATAATATAGGTCAAAGAGGTAAAAAGAATTTTGGATTTATTCCATTAATCATATATTGTACATATACACATATTAGAAAGTGAAATCTGTGCTTGGGTAGAGAGCCCAATGTGATAAAGAGGTATGAAGAATCTGTGACATATGTGGTTTATAGTGACAAAGATGTGGATGTTGTCTCTGTGTTTCCTGTGAGGATTCCAGGAAATAGTGATTCACAGAGGTCATCCATGGCTGACGCGTTTCGGCTGTTTGTATAGCCTTTTTCAAAGATTTGTCACCCAGTATAGTTTTTTGCCTTTGTTTCTGCAAGCTTTTTTCTGTGTCCTTGTATATCTGCAGCAAGGAGCCGTGGTGCACTTGGTAATTTATTTGGATATAAACGTTCATGTATTGGTAGCCAGGTAAGTTGAAGCACTATCCTGTAATGATCCGTTTTTTTTCTTCCAGGTGCTGCAGTCCAGGTCTGTCCTGTTCCCTCTCCTTGAGGGAAGTGATGTGACCCTGATGTAAGAGGGGGCCTCTGATGGGGACCCTGATGTAAGGGGGGCCTCTGATGGGGACCCTGATGTAAGAGGGGCCTCTGATGGGGACCCTTATGTAAGGAGGGCCTCTGATGGGGACCCTGATGTAAGGGGAGACCCTGATGGGGACCCTGATGTAAGGGGAGACCCTGATGGGGACCCAGATGTAAGGGGAGACCCTGATGGGGACCCAGATGTAAGGGGAGACCCTGATATAACGGGGGACTCTTATGTGGACCCTGATGTAAGAGGGGGGCCTCTGATGTGGACCCTGATGTAAGGGGGGCCTCTGATGGGGACCCTGATGTAAGGGGAGACCCTGATGGGGACCCTTATGTAAGGAGGGCCTCTGATGGGGACCCAGATGTAAGGGGAGACCCTGATGGGGACCCAGATGTAAGGGGAGACCCTGATGGGGACCCAGATGTAAGGGGGAACTATAATGTAAGGAGGGCCTCTGATGGAGACCCTGATGTAAGAGGGGGCCTCTTATTGGGACTCTGATGTAAGAGGGGGCCTCTGATGGTGACCCTGATGTAAGAGGGGGCCTCTTATTGGGACTCTGATGTAAGAGGGGGCCTCTGATGGTGACCCTGATGTAAGAGGGGGCCTCTGATGGGGACCCAAAGGGGGGCCTCTGTGAATTAAAAATATACAATGTTGCCCTGATTATGAAAACATTGGAGACCCCTGTTCCAGCCAATCACATGACAAGCTGGCATCATCGGTGGGCAGTCCTTTCTTCTGCACAGAACAGACCAAACGTCGTGACACATGAGCGCCATTCTGTGCAGCAGTGCTGTGATTCCAGACTGGTGTATTGCTGCCCCTCCAGGGGGTGTGTCCATGACAACCTGGGCTCACAGGAAGTGGGCTGATAAAAGCTGGCCATTATTCAGCCCGCAAAACCAGCACCCAGTGACAGAGTGGAGTTGGGTTTTATTGAACATGCAAAACCCAAAGCCAAGCTCGCAGTTTTCTGCGCTCCCTAGCGTCGGCGGAAGTCATTCTAATGAAAAGTCTACCATGAGACGTAATCCACCAAATAATTATAAAATAATGACTGAGGATGGTCCTGGGAAGACGCTCGCCCTGTGCATACACAATTCCATACATGCTGTAAGTAGAAATGAGGTCATCGAACTCTTTCAATCACCAGCAGGGTGGAAGAAGGTGATGAAACGCGACAAAGAGATATGAATGAAAAAAATCTAATTACTGGCGTGTCGGTAATGAGGTCTGAGAAGTTGCCGTGAAGCCTTAGCGGGGCTTACCAGTAAATACAAAATACGTGTAAAGTATTAGAATTACAGAAACCGGGGAGGAGGGACAATGGAGATTCGGAAATCTGGGGAATTATCGGTTTAAGAGGGATTTCAGCCCATTCCACGAGCACCGGTCTTAGCATGTGAAGCGTTAACATAATCTGCAAATCTGTGAGATTTCAAGCAATTTCCTCTACAATTCTACAACAAAACAAAATTGGAAAAATGTATGAATGACGCAAAGGGTGGGGCTACGAATGCGTTAAATTATAGAAATGACTCGGCTAGGAATGGCTGTTGGTGGACCATTGAGGACAACTGACATCAAAGGGCAATGACTATCCTTTTAATGGGGACCCCATGTCCCAAGTCCCTGTTGGAAAAATGTAATTCTTCTCTCACAGGGTCTTGGGCCATTGGGGATCTGTGGCTCCCACAATCCTTTGCACTGTCTCCCTGGCCTGTCCAGCTCAAGGCATAAGAAGAATTTTTAATATTTTTTTGGGCTCGACTAATGCTCGGCAGCGGAGCTCTCACACGCGGGATATCACCGTCACATCGGCATTAAAATCTGAAGCTCGTCCGGGTCTAACTATTTGCTCAAAAGATTTTGTAAGCCTGAAGGCTCGCACGTAAAACACACAGAAAAGAGGAGTTCCTGGCAGGATCCGCTGACTGTCTCTGTTTACTGGCCGCCTCGCCATAGCAACAAGAGGTTCTAAATAAAGGAACAGTTTTGAAACAATGTATCGGAAAGGCTTCACATGTAGAAGCTCACTTAACGGGTCGTTAGTTATAGATGAACTGTCCATTGGAAGCTTATTTTTTTCAGGGACTTTGGATAGGAGGTCTGTGACGTTCCCAGTAGGGATCGACCGATTATCGGCAAGGCCGATATATCGAGGGCCAATATGCACATTCCCCGATATATCGGAATCGGCCCCGGAGGTTACTGATATTGCCGATATTGTCGTGACGTCATTGCGTATGATCCGCCTCCGCGCACTGGGACAGCTTCTGCCTTTTTAGGCCGCCTCCCTCAGCCTCGTCTGGAGTCAGGGAGTCTTGGGACAGTGAGTGTACAGTGCACACAGTGTGTTTAACACAGCCGCCATACATACACCCACCCACAGCTGCCCGGTGCCAGCCAGCCACCCACTCACCCACAGGCCTGTACCAGCTAGCCAGCCACAGGCCCTGCCTGTACAAGCTAGCCAGCAACAGGCCCTGGGCCTGTACCCGCCAGCCACTAACCACACAGGTTGCCAGCCAGCCACCCACCAAATGGTGCCAGCCAGCCACCCACCACAGGGAGCAAGTCAACCACCCACCACAGGGTGCCAGACAGCCAGCCATCCACAGACATGGTGCCAGCCAGCCACCCACCACAGGGTGCCAGCAAGCCATTAAACATTAAACAAAAATTAACATGTTCAGTACCAGATTTGTGTCAAAAATAGCCTTTATTTTTCAAAACTTTAAATGTACAAAATATCGGCCAATATTGGCCGATACCGATATGCGATGGCAACGAAAAACCGATATCGGTCGATCCCTAGTTCCCAGCTCCGCTCTCCTACTATGCGGGGTTCCCCTTCCCTGAATTATGAAAGACCCAGAAAAAGCCAGGGAATCCAATGCTGGGGTCATAAAGATGACATTGGGGTTGATTTACTAAAACTAGAGAGTGCCAAATCTGGTGCAGCTGTGCATGGTAGCCAATCCGCTTCTAACTTCAGCTTCTTCAAAAAAATTTTATGAAAAAAACTGGAGGCTGATTGGCTAGCTGGAAAACTGAAGTCACACCAGATTTTGCACTCTCCAGTAAATCAATCCCAATGGGTTATTCAGCATTATTTTTCAGCAACTGAAATGTTTGTTCTAGGTGGACTACCCCTTTAAAGCGGAGCTCCACCCAAAAGGAGAAGTTGCGCTTGTTTGCCCCTGCCCCCCCCCCTGCCACATTTGGCACCTTTTGGGGGGGGGGGGTACCTGATTTTGACAGGTACCTGCTCCCACTTCAGGTTTAGATCGCCACCGTGAACGGAGCCGGACGGTCAGGCCCCGCCCCTTTCCCCGCAGTCTTCTGGGACACATCACAGGTCTCAGAAGACTACAGGACCACTCAAAAGGAGCAGCGCAACTCGCGCATGCGCAGTAGAAAACAGGCTGTGAAGCTGCAAGGCTTCACTGCCTGTTTCCCTTACTTCAGATGCCAGTGCCTGCTCCCGAAGCTGATTGAAGAATTGGCTCAGATAAGGACATCGCTGGATCCCTGGACAGGTAAGTGTCCTTATGCTAAAAGTCAGCAGCTACAGTGTTTGTAGCTGCTGACTTTTAATTGTTTTAGGGGAGCCCAAAGCTTCTCTTTAAATAAAGATCTCACCTGTAAGTATGGTGCAATGCGTTGTGCACTGTTTTTTCGCATTCAACTCTATGCGACGTGAAAGAAAAAAAAATTCCTAATTTATTATTTATTTAATTATAAATTAGGATTTTTTTTCCCTTTCATGTTGCATAGAGTTGAACGCGAAAAAACAGTGCACAACACATTGCACCATACCTACAGGACGCACAGCCGTGGGCATGCACTGGTCCCGTTATAAGGCACAGCCGTTGGTGTCTACGAGACGTTCAGTAAAATATTATATACCAAAAGTGCCTGCGCTTAGGAAATAAATATAAGCAATTAAGGATGAGCTGCTGCTGAAAAAAAGGAGGAGCCTTTTACATAAACTGAATAGGTGAGTATCAGCGCTGCTCATTAATGAATAAATCAATAATGTGTGGCTAATGCCAGTATAATAAATTAAATGCAAAATTATCCTTTAAATAAATATCTTATTAAATAAATACCATACCATGTGTTATAAAGTGCTCAGTGATATAAACCTCATTATAAAATCATTAATTTATTATATTGGCATTAGCCACACATTATTGATTTATTCATTAATGAGCAGCGCTGATACTCACCTATTCAGTTCAGTAAAATAGTTTTGGCTGAAAATGAAACCAAAATAATTAAAATAAATCAAAGAAAACACATCCTGACTTATCTAGAGGAAATTTTACAAACATTTTACAAACTGCATTTCAAATCTCAAAAAACAAAAAAAATCCTTCCTGACCCCTTGTGGCTATCAGATAAATCTATGGATTATCTATCTCTACGGTGTATTTTTAGAAATGGAAATCATACCTCTAAATTTATACCCCTTTCAGGAAGGAGTTAAATACTTTGTAAAAACAAAAAACAAAGATATGCCATAATCCTTTTTACAAAAGATTGACAGCTCTAACAGTAAAGATTCCTTTCCGACATTGGAATTTAAACATTAGTTGCAAGGGTGGCCTTATGTATTTTTTCTGTATTTTCTATATGGGCGATGGGGATAGGAATATATGCGCACATACCAAATACTTACCTTCAACCGTGTTCCCCACCTCTTCATTGTGTGGCCCTTCATGGCACTGCATACCCTTTGCCTACATCCAGCTCCTTTTGCACATATAGAAACAGAGAAGAGTGATGGCACAAAAAGACTAAGTGGTCCATCCAGGCTGGCCCATTTTTTATTTTAATTTTTTTTTTTTTTGGGGGGGGGGGGGGGGGGTTTGCTTATTCTACCTTTTTTTGTGAGTATAAATTTATTTGTCCCAAGCATGTTTGAACCCACCCACTACTTACTGTTGATTGGCTCACTATCTTTCCTGGAAGTCTGTTCCAAGCATCATCTACTCTCTTGGTAAAATATTACTTTCTGAGGTTGGTTCTGACCTTCGTTCTACTCATTCACTCCTTGGCTTTGATCTGAAGTCTAGATGAATAAAGACAGCCATGAGTATGGACCAGCCATAGGAATGAATGGGCTAAGTGGCACTGCGGCACACATGCACAGTAGAACAATTTTTCTTGCAAGGCTATGTTGCACTGGGCAGGGCTACAAAGGGAAGAACCGGATAGTGATTGGGACAGAACATAAGTATTAGTAAGGTGGCTTCCACTTGGGGAGGAGGGCCCAATTCTACAGTCTAAGAAGGCACTCTAGATCTACAGTCCAGGTGGGCACCCTCATTTTTACAGTTCAGGTGGGCACCCTAATTCTACAATCCAGGTGTATACCCTAATTCCACTGTTCAGACAGGCACCCAAATTCTACTAAGTGGGCACCCTAATTCTACAATCCAGATTGGCACCCTAATTATTCTGTCCAGATGGGTACCCTAATTATTCTGTCCAGATGGGCACCCTAATTCAGAAGTCCAGGTGGGCACCCTAATTCAGAAGTCTAGATGGGCACCCTAATTCAGAAGTCCAGGTGGGCACCCTAATTCAGAAGTCTAGATGGGCACCCAAATTCAGAAGTCCAGGTGGGCACCTTAATTCAGAAGTCCAGGTGGGCACCCAAATTCAGAAGCCCAGGTGGGCACCTTAATTCAGAAGCCCGGGTGGGCACCTTAATTCAGAAGTCCAGGTGGGCACCTTAATTCAGAAGTCCAGGTGGGCACCCTAATTCTACAATCCAGGTGGGCACCCTAATTCTACAATACAGATTGGCACCCTAATTCTACTGTCCAGATTGGCACCCTAATTATTCTGTCCAGATGGGCACCCTAATTCAGAAGTCCAGGTGGGCACCCTAATTCAGAAGTCCAGGTGGGCACCCTAATTCAGAAGTCCAGGTGGGCACCCTAATTCAGAAGTCCAGGTGGGCACCTTAATTCAGAAGTCCAGGTGGGCACCCTAATTCTACTGTCCAGGTGGGCCCCCTAATTCTACTGTCCAGGTGGGCACCCTAATTCTACTGTCCAGGTGGGCCCCCTAATTTTACTGTCCAGGTGGGCCCCCTAATTTTACTGTCCAGGTGGGCCCCCTAATTTTACTGTCCAGGTGGGCCCCCTAATTTTACTGTCCAGGTGGGCCCCCTAATTTTACTGTCCAGGTGGGCCCCCTAATTTTACTGTCCAGGTGGGCCCCCTAATTCTACTGTCCAGGTGGGCACCCTAGTTCTAAAATACAGATTGGCACCCTAAGTCTTCAATCCATATGGACCCTTAATTCTACAATACAGATTGGTACCCTAAGTCTTCAATCCATATGGACCCTTAATTCTACTGTCTAGATGGAAACCCTAATTCTACAATACAGATTGGCACCCTAATTCTACCGTCAAGGTGGGCACCCTGATTCTACCATCCAGATGGGCACCCTAATGCAACAACCTAGGTGGGCACCCTAATTCTACCATCCAGGTGGGCACCCTAATTCAACAATCTAGGTGGGCACCCTAATTCAACAATCTAGATGGGAACCTTACTTTTACAGTCCATATGGACCCCCCCCCCCCAATTCTATCATCCAGGTGGGCACCCTAATTCTTCAGTCCAGGTGGGCACCCTAATTCAACAATCTAGGTGGGCACCTTAATTCTACAGTCCAGGTGGGCACCCCAATTCTAGATCCTCCTGTAATTTTTCTGACATTCTTGCGATGACAGATGTGATGACTGCTCGGAGGACATGATTACAAACATAGAAAGCTCGGATTATTTGTGTCTTGTGTTTCACCTCCCTGGCCTTTCATTTCCAGTCTCACCGCACTTTCTGCCCAACCGGTTCTTCCAAGATTTTGGTCTCATGCCGGATTATCTCCATAGCAACCAGCAGGAAACAGAAACCCACCTGGGTCCGCCCCCTAATCCACCTGCTGTGTCATAGGACATGCGTTCCGCTCCACCGGCCACGGAACTCTTTGAGGGTTCTAGAATGCCAACGCCGCAGGTGAAAATGTGATCACATATCTGCACAATGTCCCAGCCACCCCGGACTTCCAGGGACACAATATTAAATGTAACCAGGCATATTCTACACACTGCTCAAAAAAAAATAATAATAAAAGAACACATTTTAATCAGAGTATAGCATCAAGTCAATTAAACTCCTGGGATATTGATCTAGTCCATTAAGTAGCAGAGGGGGTTGTTAATTCATTTCAGTAAAGTAGTGAGTGTACAGCTTGTATAACAGTGTAAATTTTCTGTCCTCTCAAAATAACTCAACACACAGCCATTGTCTAAACCGCTGGCAACAAAAGTGAGTACACCCCTAAGTGACAATTCCAAATTGGGCCCAAAGTGTCACAATTTTGTGTGGCCACCATTATTTTCCAGCACTGCCTTAATCCTCTTGGACATGGAGTTCACCAGAGCTTCACAGGTTGCCACTGGAGTCCTCTTCCACTCCTCCATGATGACATCACAGAGCTGGTGGCTGTTAGAGACCTTGCGCTCCTCCACCTTCCATTTGAGGATGCCCCACTGATGCCCAATAGGGTTTTGGTCTGGAGAGATGCTTGGACAGTCCATCACCTTTAGCCTCAGCCTCTTTAGCAAGGCAATGGTAGTCTTGGAGGTGTGTTTGGGGTCGTTATCATGTTGAAATACTGCCCTGCAGCCCAGTGTCCGAAGGGAGGGGATCATACTCTGCTTCAGTATGTCACAGTACATGTTTGCATTCATGGTTCCCTCAATGAACTGTAGCTCCCCAGTGCCGGCAGCACTCATGCAGCCCCAGACCATGACACTCCCACCACCATGCTTGACTGTAGGCAAGACACGCTTGTCTTTGTACTCCTCACCTGGTGGCTGCCACACACGCTTGACACCATCAAATAAGTAATACGTTTATCATGGTCTCATCAGACCACAGGACATGGTTCCAGTAATCCATGTCCTTAGCAAACTGTTTGCAGCCTTTCTTGTGCATCATCTTTAGAAGAGGCTTCCTTCTAGGATGACAGCCATGCAGACCAATTTGATGCAGTGTGCGGTGTATGGTCTGAGCACTGACAGGCTGACCCCCCACCCCTTCAACCTCTGCAGCAATGCTGGCAGCACTCATACGTCTATTTCCCAAAGACAACCTCTGAATATGAAGCTGAACACGTGCACTCAACTTCTTTGGTTGACCATGGCGAGGCCTGTTCTGAGTGGAACCTGTCCTGTTAAACCACTGTATGGTCTTGGCCACCGTGCTGCAGCTCAGTTTCAGGATCTTTGCAATCTTATTATAGCCTAGGCCATCTTTATGTAGAGAAGTAATTTTTTCATTCTGCAACACAGGCTGCCATGGAAATGCATATGTTGGCTTTTCTTTGTAAGGCCTCATTCACATGGGCAGCAAACTGAAAATAACTGTGCTACAAGGGAGAGGTAACCACGTCCAATGCACACAGTTGCAGTTCAGTGGGATTCCTCCCTCTCCCCCCCCCCCCCTAAAAAAAACAGGCATCTAGAAAAAGCCAGCCATCTGTTGACCAGCTCTGAAAAGCGATCCACTGCGGATCGACCTGCACTGAAAAGCGATCCACTGCGGATCGACCTGCTCTTCATCAAAAGTGGATTGGTTCATATTTGGCAGCATCTCCTACTACCAATGACAAGGCAATGCTTTAAAGAGAACCTGCTTAAAAGCTTGCAGCTAAAGTACAGAAAAATCTTATATTCACTTGCCATGGCTACTCAAGGAACAGTCGATGCCCAAAAACAACCCCCACTCCCCCTTCTGTCATTCCATAGTCCCCTCTTTTTTCTTTTTCTGGGAGTGTCCATATATACACACACACACACACACAATATCACCAAAAGTATTGGGACGCCTGCCTTTACACATGCATGAACTTTAATGGCATCCCAGTCTTAGTCCGAAGGGTTTTATATTGAGTTGGTCCACCCTTTGCACGGATAACCTCTTCTGGGAAGGCAGTCCACAAGGTTTAGGCCTCATGCACACAGGGCGTTTTTACAGCTGCTTTTAGGAGCGTCTGGCCTTTTTTTTTTTGCGGCTTAAAAATGCCCCTCCATGTTATTCTATGGCCTTATGCACACACAGGCTTTTAGGATCTGTAAGTGGCATACGCGTTTTTAAGCTGCTAAAGGCCGCATACAGTGTTAGGCCACGTCAGACGTTTTTAAGCTGTAGTAGTTGGAGGGCTGCCAGATGCTAACGCTGTTAAACGTGGCAAAAACGTGCATTAACGCCAATACTAAACGCTTCTAAAAGCACGTTTTTACAGCTGCTTTTTCCCGGCGTCAGAACTGGCTTTGCAGCTCGTTTTTTCAAACGCCCCGTGTGTATGAGGCCTTGGGAGTGTGTCTATGGGAATGTTTGACCATTCTTTCAAAAGTGCCTTTGTGAGGTCAGGCACTGATGTTGGACAAGAAGGCCTGGCTCACAGTCTCCGCTCTAATTCATCCCAAAGGTGTTCTATCGGTTTGAGGTCAGGACTCTGTGAAGGCCAGACAAGTTCCTCCACCCCAAACTCGCTTATTCATGTCTTTATGGACCTTGCTTTGTGCACTGGTCCAAATCATTTGGTGGAGGGGGGATTATGGTGTGGGGTTGGGTTTCAGGGGTTGGGCTTGGCCCCTCAGTTCCAGTAAAGGGAACTCTTAAGGCGTCAGTATACCAAGACATTTTAGACAATTTCATGCTCCCAACTTTGTGGGAACAGTTTGGGGATGGCCCCTTCCTGTTCCAACATGACTGCACACCAGTGCACAAAGCAAGGTCCATAAAGACGTGGATGAGTGAGTTTGGAGTGTTGGAACTTGACAGTCCTGACCTCCACTCCATAGAACACCTTTAGGATGAATTTGAGTGGCGACTGCAAGCCGGGCCTTGTGGTCCAACATCAGTGCCTGACCTCACAAATGTGCTCCTGAAAGAATGGTCAAACATTCCCATAGACACACTCCTAAACCTTGTGGACATCCTTCCCAGAAGAGTTGAAGCTGTTATAGCTGCGAAGGGTGGGCCAACTCAATATTGAACCCTACGGACTAAGAATGGGATGCCATTAAAGTTCATGTGAGTGTAAAGGCAGGCGTCCCAATACTTTTGACAATTTAGTGTGTGTATCTATCTATCCATATCCTGCCTTTTTTCCATGATAGTGACTTCTGAGTTGGTGAGATTCCGGTGCTGAGTTCCTGAGTCTGTACACCTGCTGTGCCCATTATGAGGGGTTCCCACCATCCCTCCTTGATCTTTTGTATTCTGGGGAATATAACAGGGGGAGCTGAAACACACCAACTTGGGTGAGGGCTCAATCTGGAATTATGGCGGTGGGGAAATCTTTCTGATTGACTATCCAAGACCTGTAAGGAGCTGAATCCACCTAAAACTAAAATTTCACTTTTTTGGTGGAGTGAACCTTTAAATCTACTCCTCTGTGAACATAATCTACAGTATTCGTATTCCAGGTGGAATTTTGTTTCTGGGGTCAGTTGAGTCAATGTTGATATTTGGGGGTCATTACCAGCAGATGTGGCGTTGTGCTGCACCCATCACTGTCTGACAGATCGTAGATTGTGATCTTTGATATGAAGCAGGGGGGATAAGCACAGGATGGGTGGGCCGGGCGCTCTGCGCTGTCACATCACAGCGTTTGTCAGCGATTCTTTGGAGGATTACTCCAGCCGCTCACTCCTCTGGCGTAATGAAGTGGAAAAACACAATGCAAGGGTCGTTCCATTCTGTGCCTGAGGAAAAAAAAATTAAAAAAATCCCGGCTTCTGCGTCTTTAAGCGGCGACCACGTTCTGCAGGGGGTCAGCTCCCAGCTAAGCCAGGATTACTTGCAGGGGGGGCACAGGATCTTGTGTACACTGTGCAGCAAAATTAGCCAGACTGCTCAAGCTGCAGCCCTGATCTGCTGAAGTATTTGGCATGTGAACGGCCAGAGGGACCCCAGGACCGGTAAACACGCCAGGGATTAACTGAGAGAGCCACCGCACCTGGCACCGCCGGCCCACACTATGGCCTGACGGGCAACTGTATACTCCTGGGGGCAGAGTCGATCTGAGACTCGGCCGCGGGAATTGTAGCATTAGATCGCAAGCCCACGAGCCCAGCAGCACCTATTTCATTGGAAAGTAGACAATGGAAACCTGACCATCTCCTCTATTTCTCTGGGACTCTATTGCTTCCCATTGTGAGGGGTTCCCACCATCTGTACACCTGCTGTTCCCATTATGAGGGGTTCCCACCATCCCTGTGTTGAGTTCTTGGGTCTTTACTCCTGTTGTGCCCATCATGAGGGGTTCCCACTATCCCTGTGCTGAGTTCCCAAGGCAGTACACTTGCTGTGCCCATTATGAGGGGTTCCCACCCTACCTGTCCTGAGTCCCCGGGTCTGTACACCTGCTGTGCCCATTATGAGGGGTTCCCACCCTACCTGTGCTGAGTTCCTGGGTCTGTACACCTGCTGTGCCCATTATGAGGGGTTCCCAACCTGCCAGTGCCGAGTTCTCGCGTCTGTACACCTGCTGTGCCCGTTATGAGGGGTTCCCACCCAGGGCTGGCACTACCATGGGTCCTGCTGGGTCCTTTGAGAGGGGCGGAAAATTGACGGCCAAGATTTTTTGTTCAGAAGTTTTTTGTGTCATCAGTTTGCGGCGCGTTATGGGCGGCATTTCTCCATCTCATACTACAGTCTGCAAACTGATGAGTATGAGTAGGGGAACGTCTCCTCCTGGGAATGTTCCTCACGTGATCGTGGTCTGCGGAATGACGTCACACATCAGCACACTCCATCTCACACAGGGCAGGCTGGGTCTTTTAGGGCGGTGCTCGTAGCAGACACAGTAGTGACAGGAGGACTGAGGACAGACAGTGGGTGTTTGGTGGACCGGTCTGGTGGTGAGTAATGGAAGAAGATAACATGGACCCAGGCAGCAAAAGGTCTTGGGACAGCCCTGTTCCCACCATCCCTTTGCCGAGTTCCCGGGTCTGTACATCTACTGTGCCCATTACGAGGGGTTCCCACCATCCCTGTGCAGAGTTCCCGGGTCTGTAAGCCTACTGTGCCCATTATGAGGGGTTCCCACCATCCCTTTTGGAATTTACATTGAGGAGCTGGGACACACAAGGGTGAACAGGAGCAGAGTCAGGAATGATGCCTGGTAGATCTTACTATTGGACCATCCAAGAAGCGAGGAGCTGACTTATGCCACCTGGCTCCAGCTATAGTGAGAAGATCACTTTGGGTCGGAATGGCCCTTTTAGGAAGCTTCATTTGCAGCACATGGATTGCAGAGTGTTACAATCTATTTTTTGATCATCATCAGCCTCTGCCCCAAAGGAGCTTACAGTTTATTACTGGAAAAACAGCGACACGTGCGCACAATATGGGTAGAAGCAGATTATCCAAACGTGATTGGTGGGAATTACACCCGTATAATGGAATACCACAGTGCACAATGGCGCCTTTATAAAGCAGAAGGTCCCACTTCCAACACTGATCAAAAAAATCAGATTAGTCCTCAGTTTTGGATAGTGGGCGGAGCCATTAAAATCATCCCTTCATGCCTATGAGGCCAATAGTAAATCCAGAACATCTGGACTACAGTACACATTCATCCTCATATCATCCACTTGACGATGATCCAAATCACGTTAATGTACATGGCTTGAAGTAATGACACCAAAGTTATGGCTGCAGCTGTATGCTGTAACCCCATTTTTTTATTTTCAGCTAGTGATGCTCTTTATCTAAAAGCAATCCTAGGGCCTGATTAGCCGCTGGATTGCTTTTACAGGCAGCGGGAGGGTACATCCCCTCCTGCCGCCCACTGACACTTCTACGTGCTCTCCTGCGTGACTGGTGAGCTCAGTATCTGATGTGGTGGTGCCACTGGGTTATCATAAAGCTGGCTCTATGGTCTAGTACAGTGGTCCTCAACCCTGGCCTACAGGGCCCACCAACAGGCCAGATTTGCAAGATAACTGAAATACATCCCAGGTGATATCATTTGCTGCTCAGTGATTGCAGTACTCTAGTCTGCATCTCCCCAAGGTAATACTTAGATTCTGGCCTGTTAGTGGGCCCCCGAGGACCTGAGTTGAGGATCACTGGTCTAGTAGGCCGAAAGTGAAGTCATGAGGTCACTTCCGGTTAGGCACATGCCTTTTTTTCTTTTTTTGATCTGATGCTTTCCAGGGTAGAGAGAGATCTGGGTGTCTTATAGACCCCAGATGTCTCCATAAAGAGGACCTGTCATCCCTGATTTCTATCACAAGGGTTGTTTACATTTCTTGTGATAGAAATAAAAGTGATAAAAAAAAATAAAAATTAAAGGGACTATGAAAAAAATTAATAAATAAAAAAAATTATTTTAAAGCGCCCCATGTCCCTCCTTTTTTTGCATGGAAAAGAAGCAAACGCATACGTAAGTTGTGCACACATATGTAAATAGTGTTCACATCGCAGCAAATGTTAGAGCGAGAGCAATAATTCTAGCGCAAGACCTCCTCTAACTCTAAACTGATAACCTGTAAAAAAAAATGTTAGTTGGTGTAAAATCTTTGGTATTTTACAAAAAAAGGGATATATATACAGTAAAACCTTGGTTTGAGAGTAACTTGGTTTAAGAGCGCTTTGCAAGACAAGCAAAATTTTCAAATAAATTTTGAATTGATATACAAGAGATGTCTTGATATACAAGTAGCCTCAAGTCACAGCTGAGTATAAAAGAGAGGCGCCTCTAAGTGTAGCAATATGGTTACATTTAATGAAGGTACAAACTTTAGCAACTCACATGGTTGATGATTGGAACAGGCACATCTAAGGATGCAGGCATCAGGGGTAAAGCTGTCCAGATAGGACCATCCTCCGCACTGTCATCTACGTCATCCCTTCCATGCTGCCCCTCGCTTTCAGATCGCTTTACTGCAGGGTGGTCTTCCCGGTCAGGATTACAGACTGGCAGCTGGCGGTGCAGAAGATAGTCTATGTGGACAGCTTTACCCCGGATGCCAGCATACTTAGATGTGCCTGTTTTATTCATCAATCATGTGAGTTGCTAAATGTTGTACCTTCATTATATGGAACCATATTGCTACACTTAGAGGCGCCTCTCTTTTTTTTGATACCCTGTAACTCCTGCTGGATTTTGCTTCCAATCCCCTTGTGGAAGCGGCTATTTGTGGATGGACATTTTATGGTTACAAAACCTATCGCAATGCTATAATCTTTTTATATGGACTATAAATTGAAGGATTTATGAATAAATGGTTGTGGAACGAATCATCTGAGTTTCCATTATTTCTTATGGGAAAATTCGCTTTGATATAAGAGTGCTTTGGATTACAAGCATGCTTCCGGAACGAATTATGCTCGCAATCCAAGGTTTTACTGTATATATGTTTTATTTATTTTGCATTAAAATTAATTTTTTCTGTCCTCGCTTCGGCAGGACATATACTAAAATTGGAACGATACAGAGAAGATTAGCATGGCCCCTGCGCAAGGATGACACGCAAATCAGTGAAGCGTTCCATATTTAAAAAAAAAATAAATTTTTTTTTTTTTTTTCCAAAGACATTACACTTGAAAAAATCTGCTGTGCAAATGCCGTGTGAACTAAAAAATTGCAACGACCAGCATTTTATTCTCTGCTAAAAAAAAAAAAAAAAAAAACATCAAATAAGTAAAGTAGATATTGTATATAAAATGTACAACTATAGTAAACTGCATGAAAAAGTGAAAAGTGCAAAAAGAAAAGAACTGAAATAAGATTAGACACTAAAACACACTAAGGCAGGCCATAGACGGTGCAAATTTCTTTTCTGAAACCACAGGTTTCACGTCCCCACTGGGAGAAGATGTGATTATCGCTGCGGCTAAAGCAGCTTCTTGTGATAATCGCAAGTGAATCCAGCAGGCTGGTTGTACCCAAGTTGATCAATCGATCACTTTGGTACATTCAGCCTGCCCATTAACGGTTTGAATCTCGGCCGGTTCCTGCTTCAAACCGGATTTGAACTTTGTATGGCTGACCTAAGGCACCGAGCTGCTGACATAAAACGAATCGGCTCCCAAAATAAAAACAAACAACTAAGAGAACAAATAAAACCAACTAATTACTGAAATAAATATAAAGAACACGGAGCGTCCACTCACACTTGTGCGGCTTCAAAATTGTGCGATTTCCATTGCGGCTTTACAGTGCAACTAGATGCGACTTTGGATGAGAGTAACTTTGTTGCGACTTTGACCAATGTGATTGTGCTCTAGGAAGTCGCATGCATATCATGCAGGTGCGCCTTTCATGCTACTCTTAAGGGTTTTACTTTAAAGTCTAAGGCCCTCAAGTCGCCTGCAAGTTGGACCAAAGTAGTGCAGGAACTGTCCCTGCGACTTTAAGTCGCACAGATACGAACGGTGCTCATTGGTAAACCTGGGGTGCGACTTGTCAGGCAACTTTGGGGTCCAAAATCGCATGACAAATGTGCATCGGCATTACCAGTGAAATAAGGCTGATGAACTACTAAAAAGTACTAAAGAATGCCAAGGGGTCCAGATCCCTTACATTGGTGGGCAGTGAGAGAGGGGCCCCTTATGTTGGTGGTAAGAGAGAGAGGGGCCCTCTTATGTTGGGGGGTAGGGGGTAGGGAGAGAAGGGCCCCCTTACACTAGTGAATAGTGAAAGATGTGCCTTTACATTCGTGGGCTTTTTGTAAGATTGTAAGCTCTTTGGGCTACGTTCCTTCAGTGCCAATACGAGCCGGCGGTCTCGTATTGCAGGCGGCTCTACATCTGCCCACCAGTCCCCCCATACACTCCATGACTTCTGAACACTCTGACTCGGCAGTGTCTGGAAAGGATTCTCTTGCACTGTATCCCGTTCTCAGCATTCCAATGCAGCCATAGTAGAAGGTCCCGGGCCGCTGCCTGTGCAGACCTGCTGAGTAACGCTGATCCGCCTCTGGCGGAATCTGCTGATAGGCGATATGTCAGAGATAATGCTTACAGGGAATTTATAGTCTCTGTGATTTACATACAAATGCGATCTTCTGATATTAATAACCTGGTGGGAAGTTCTTCACTGTAAGTTCATCGTAAGAGACAAAGGGGCGCCAGTAGGGGGAGCTTTAACCTCCATATAGGGAAAGGCTTCTTTACAGTAAGAGCTGTGAAAATGTGAATGGACTTCCCCAGGAGCTGAATGTGGTCAACTCTGCATATGGCTATGATAAAAAGCCTGAGAGTGTCTAAATGTACAAAATATACCAAACTATTAATATTGATGAGAAAAATACAGAAGAATCATCTGGAAAGGATATGATTGCCTTTGAGGATGGGGAAGGAGTTTTCCCTTGTAGAGCAAATTTAATCTTCTATTAAGATTAGTGCTGGGTTAAGAAATAATTTAGAGCCCAGGGTGAACATGCTAAACTGACCCCCCAAGGTGTATGAGCATCATGTGTCAGAAAAAATCCCCACCCAAAAATGTAACACAAATCCGCATGCTTACCCCCTAAGCAGAAATCCCCCCCCCCCCCCTCCCATGGCTAGTTTTCCCCCCTGCTGAAATCCCCCCTCCCAGCACAAACCTTTGCCCCTCACCCCCCCCCCCCCAAAAATTAAATAAATTGATAAATTGCCCCTCCTAGCATAAATCTTCTACCCCACAAATTTCCCCTCCAAGTACACATCACCCCCCCCCCCCCCCCAGCACTAACCTTTGCTCCTCATCCCCCAAAGCAAATGCCTCCTCCCCCCCAAAAAAAAATTAAATAAATTGCCCCTCCTAGCATAAATCTTCTACCCCTCAAATTTCCCCTCCGAGTACACATCCTCTTCTCCCCCTCCCAGCACAAACCTTTGCTCTTCATCCCCCAAAGCAAATGCCCCCCCCAAAAAAAATCGCCCCTCCTAGCACAAATCTTCTACCCCTCAAATTTCCCCTCCGAGTAAACATCCCCCCCCAGTCCAAATCCCCCTCCCACTCCAAATCCCCCCTCCCAGTACAAATTCCCCCTTCCAAAACATTTCCTGTCCTAGCACAAACCCCCCCCCCCCCAAACATATCACCTCTTCTAGCACAAACCCCCCAAATCTCCCTTCCTAGCACAACTTCTCTTCTTCCATCCCAACACAAATCCCCCTAAATCACCGCTCCCAGCACGTCACTCAAATTTCCCCTCCTAGAACAATTCTTACCCCCTGTCAACCCCCAAATCCCCCCCCCCTCCACTTCGCATGATGCCACAGTGCCCAGGGCAGCCGCCCCTCCTTCCCCACCCCTTGCTCTGCCCCTGATTAAGATCTATCGCTGTATAGGGCGGACCCCTTTACACTTGGGGGGAGGTCAGTGACAGAAGGACCCCCTTCCACCAGTGGTCAGTGAGGGACAGCCATGGTAGAAGGTCCCAGGCTGCTGCCTGTACAGACCTGCTGAGTAACGCACACTGATCTGCCTCTGGCGGTATTTGCGGATAGGGGATATGTCAGAGATAATGCTTAACCACTTGATTACCGGGCACATTTACCCTCTGTCTGCCCAGGCCAATTTTCACCTTTCAGCGCTGGGTTCTGATCATGTGACCACTGTGACAGCCAATCACAGTGGTCATTTGATCAGGCAGTCCACCCTGCGCCCTGTCCTTGTCTTCATCCCGCACTCAGTAGGTCAGCGGTGGGGAATTTTTACTTCTCCTGGAATCCTTTAAGAATGTCTGTGGCAGAAGCAGTGCAGCCTTTTTATGGGGCATCAGAGCAGCCCGTGGGGCAATTGCCCCCGTGCCCCCCTGGCCCAGTCCTCCCCTGGGGAGGTGATTAGGGAGGTGCAAGGGCCACATGAAGTGGCCTGGGGGGCCGGATTTGTCTCATGGGTCTTGTGCTTGACACGTGCTTTAGGGGATGCGGCCTGCATGGAGGCGCGGTTCATATATGGTGGTCCTGTCCTAAACGTATATCTGCCATCAGTAGGAAAAAGATCCCAAAGACTTGTCCAAGTCTCCAACATAAATTTTATTACTCCGGTGTTCCATTTTGGAAGCAGGGACCAATCGTCTGCTCCTTCTAAAAAGATTTAACCACGTTCTGCAATTGTCCTGAGGATCCCCTGTTCAGAAATACATAGTGACAGCCCCCCCTCACCCCCACCACCTTTCCTCCTGCCAAGTTCTCCTCTCCAGCCTGCAGCCTTGGGCCATGGAAATTGCAGGGGATGACGGAACGGCAAGAGAAAAGCTCCAGAGAGTGCGGGCGCTGAAAGTTTAATAGACGCACCATTCAACGCAGTGTCAGAAGGCAATATATCGATGGGACAAATTAATTCCGCAGCGATGGTAGCAAAGAATGGAGCCGAAAAAAGGATATTTCACCGGGTGGCGGCGAGGACAACTTATGAATGCGCCTTATACCGCTAGAATAGGAAGCCATGACATCTGCTTCCACTACAACGCCAAATGTAGAAAACCTGCGTTCAGCGGTTAAAGGACCAAATTCCCTTCTGATAGTTCATTTGGCTCCATTCACACCGTGCAGGTGCAGCGGAGCATGCACGCATTTCTGCGTTTTCCGGGACGCCGTGTTTAGGGCAATCAATTCATTTTAATAAGCACAGAAAACATGCAAATTAAGTCATTGACCCTTCTGCAGAATCGTGCTGTAGTGCAGCTCATGGTGCTGCGGCACCATAAATTTTGGCACACGGGGAAAGCAGATGCGCGAGAGTGCCATCAAGAATTAGGCTAGATTCACACTGATGCAGCTCTGCGAACGCAGGGAAAAAATCCCTGCACCATTTCTGGAATCGTAGTCCACACGGGAACTGCAAGTGCAGTGCAGTTTCCAGTTAGGATTAATGGCACCCGCATGCATCCAGCGCAATTTGATTGCAGGTGTGGGAACAGGTGCCGACCCGCTGCAGGAACCCCCCGCAGAGATGTGAACACGCATTCATATGCGTGTCTGGAAAGGACGTGATTCTGTGCGCATTTCCAACACGTGTGAATGTTACAGTTTAGCACCTGCGGATTAAGACATTTAGTACCGGTTCACACCTATGCGATGTCAGACATCGCATGTGATTCGCAGCGCACTGCTCTGCAAATCACATGCGATGTCTGTGTGTTGAAAATTCAGCCCTACAGATTGTATGGCTAAATTGGCCTCGCATTCGGATCAAAGTCGCACAGGACCCTTTTTTTGGTCCGCACTAGAATCGGATCGCATGGGTGTTCGAATTGACAGTCCGCACTGCGATATGCGAACTGATCTGGGGGTGTCTTTAACTTTGTATTGACACCCTCAGCAATTTGCATATGGCAGTATAAACTGCCTGCGAGCCGAGTGCGATGCGGGAACCTGCAGTGGATTTGCAGGGTTCCTGCATCGCATATATGTGAACAGGCACTAAAAGTAGTGCATATTAACCACTTTACGACCGCCCACATTGACACTACTGCGGCAATGTGGCACGATCCCGTCCAGCGACGTAGACCTACGTCGCTGGACTCCTCCCCCTGTAGGCGGCGCTCCCGCTGTTTTCAGTCACAGCGGGAGTCGGGCCTGGGGAGGAGCGGCGGCGATCGGCGCCGCTCTTCCCCGATCGTCGGGGAATCGAGTTTGGAGATCCGCCCGCTTGTGTAAACAGAGTGACAGGCAGGGTCAGGTAGCAGGGTTCAGCATAGCTGAACATGCGATCTGTCTCTGTGTCACTCAGTCACCTCCCCCCACACACGTCAGTAAGCACCAGGCATACATTAACCCCTCCATCTCCAATAAAATTAACCCCTTCCCTGCCAGTGTCATTTTTACAGTAACAGTGCATATATATAGCACTGATTAATGCAGTAATGTCACTGGTACCCCCAAAAGTGTCAAAAATGTCAGTCAAGGGTCCGATCTGTCCGCCGCAATGTCGCAGTCCCGCAAAAAAAATTGCAGATCGCCGCCATTACTCGTTAAAAAAAAAAACACCAAAAATGACAGAAATCTTTCCCTTAGTTAGTAAACGCAATAACTTTTGCGCAAACCAATCAAAATACGCTTATTGCGATTTTTTTTTTTTTTACCAAACATAGGTAGCAGAAAACAAATTGGCCAAAAATTTTAAAAAATTTTGATTTTTACATTTTTTTAGGGGGGTATTTCATATAAAAAAAATGTTAAAAATATTGTTATTTTTTCAAAATAAACGCTCTTTTTTTGTTTATAGCGCAAAAAGTAAAAATCGCACAGGTGAACAAATACCACCAAAAGAAAGCTCTGTTTGTGGGAAAAAAAGGACGCAAATTTTGTTTGGGTAGGGCATCGCACGACCGCGCAATTGTCAGTTAAATTCGCACAGCGCCAAATCGCAAAAAGTGGTCTGGACGTAAGACAGCAAAATCCTCCGGTGGTAAAGTGGTTAAAATGCATGAGTCACTACAACACGCAGAACTGCAATGCCCCATCAGACTCTGCCCCCACCGTAGCAGCTTATAAGCTGCTGTCACATATCTTTATATATCTTTATATCCTGGGATCTGTTCACACCTATGGAGGTGGGCCGTTGCGTGTGCAATTTAATGTGTCGCATATAGGGCAGCCCATTTATTTCAATGGGCTGATCTTTGCACAAAAATGCATTTAAAAAAAAAAAGGGCTTAACTCTTTTTTTTTAAATTTGCGCTGCAGCACAGCACAAGGCACTTCGTCACCATGCGTTTTGGCAAGGTACGTTGGGGTGCCTATAGAAAGTAAAGCAGGACTAAAATCTTCAGGTAAGAAAACAGCGAGCAGGCGGGCTCTTTATTGCAGAAGAAACAATGCAAGGTCTCTTCTGCAATGACGTAAACCTACCTACCAGCTTGCCATCTTCTCAAGAAAAAAAAAACAAAAAATAAAAATAACCTTATCCTCAACGCCTAACCTTAATAACCTGTTTTCTGCCCCGGCACTGTGGTATCATGAGTGGGTGGGGGGGGGGGGGGGGGATTTGTGTTGGGAAGGGGAATATGGAGGGTGGCAGGGTAGAAGAATTGTTCTAGGAGAGGAAACTGTTGGGAGGGTGCTAGAAATGGTGATTTGGGGGGATGAAAGAGGATTTGTGCTAGGAAGGGGATTTTTTTTTTTTTTTGGGAAGGGGGGGGGGGTTCTGTGCTGGTAGGGATGATTGGGGGATTTTTTTTGGGGGGAGGGGGGGTGGATTTGTGCTAGGAGGGATGATTGGGGGGTATTTATGCTAGGAAGGGAAATTGGGCGGGGGGGGGGGTGTATTTGTGCTAGGATGGGAATTACTTTTGGGGGGGGGGGTGGATTTGTGCTAGGAAGGATGATTGGGGGTATTTATGCCAAGATGGGGATTTTTTTGTTTTTGTTTTGGGGGGGGGAGGATTTGTGCTAGGAGGGATGATTGGGGGGTATTTATGCTAGGAGGGGAAATTGGGGGGGGGGTATTTGTGCTGGGATGGGAATTACCTTTGGGGGGTGGATTTGTGCTAGGAGGGATGATTGGGGGTATTTATGCCAAGATGGGGATTTTTTTTTTTTTGTTTTGGTGGGGGGGGTGGATTTGTGCTAGGAGGGATGATTGTGAGGTATTTATGCTAGGATTGAAAATCGGGAGGGGGTGATTTGTGCTGGGAGGGGGAATTGGGGATAGAATTTGTGCTGCGAGGGGGTATTTCAGGAGGGAGGCAGATTTGATTTTTGCTGGGGGGGGGGGGTTTGCGGATAATGCTCGTGCATCTTGGGGGGGGCAGGGGGTCGCAGTTTGCCATGTTTGCCCTGGGCTCTAGATGACCTTGCCCTGGCACTGACGGGGCAGGCGTCGCGTTACACACGTAGGGCAGCCTATTAGTTTCAACACCCATGCGACCCGATACCAGTGCGGGAAAAAAAAAACTGTATGGCTGAAATGGCATCGCACAGACATCGCATGTGATCTGCGCACCAATGTGGTGCGAATCACACGTGGTGTCTGTGTTCACAATACTGTGAACCCAGGCTCAATCTGTATGGCTGAATTGGCATCGCACAGACATCACGTGATCTGCACAGCAATGCGAATCACATGCAATGTCTGATATCGCAATAGTGTGAACCCAGTTGCGATTTTGCAGCCTGTTTATTTTAAAAACGCTGCACCAAATCGCATGGTACTGCTGCACTATGTGATTTGGAGCTCGTAAAAAGCACTGTGTTTGCGATCTTTATTGGCACCCTCAGGATATCGCAAAGGCGGTGCAGGAAAGGCGCATTCCGTACACCTTTCCGGAACCGCGTTCTGGTCTTCTATGACATGCAGACGCTCTACAGATCCAGGAAATCGATCAGTTACAATGTATCATCCAGGAAATTAATCGGTTACAATGTATCATCCAGATGTGAAATCTTCCCTAATGTGACGCAGAGTAGAAGAAAGATGAATGGACGGCGCAGAGCGGGAAATCTCATTGGTGGTCCCGGTGGAATCCGGACACATCAGTCACTCTGAGCCATTGGCAGCACACGGGGTTCCCGTCTTTTCACCTCCAGGAAGGACAGGCCCATTGGGGTCAGGACAAGAGGTTAGCGAGGGGCTATTTGGCGGTGGGAGGGGGAGGGGAGGGGTTTAACCTATGAAATCGCTCAATATGATAAAATCCATCCAGCAAAGCCCCAGGCTGGCCCGGCCTTCCTTGCCCTCGGGGTGCCTTTGACTTCTTGCCCCGGCGTCTAAACAATCGCAATTCGGATATTTGAGGACGGAAATATCCGCCGACCTTCCGCTGCGTCTGATGGGACTTTATGTCCTGGAGGGCGGATCCCAATTTAGTATCACAGGAAAAAAATAAATTAAAATATTTACAAAAGTATAACAAACTAAATAACAAAACAAAGAAACAATGTAGCAGCCGAGGTGATAAATTAACCACACTGGTGCGATGCCAGACATCGCATGTGATTCGTACCGCATTGCTGTGCAGGTCAAATGTGATGTCTGTGCGATGCGATTTCAGCCATACAAAATGTAGGGCTGAAAATCGCATCGCAGTCGCATCAAAATGGTGCAGGACCCTTTTTTTTTTTTCGCACTGGAATCTGATCGCATGGGTGCGATCTGATTCCTGCACCATTTCACAGTTGGCAATGCAATTTTTGAAACCATCTGGGGGTGTCATTAACTTAACATTGACACCCCCAACGATTCGCAGATCTCAGTGTGAACCACTGTGCGATTCTGGTGCACTGCGGGAACCGGCACTGATTACTAATACTTGCTCTCTTCTGGCACTTTTTGTTTACAAGTTTAACCACTTAAGCCCCGGAAGATTTTACCCCCTTCCTGACCAGGGGGTATTTTGCGATTTGGAACTGCGTGATTTTAACGGACAATTGCGCGGTCATGCGACTCTGTACCTAAACGAATTTGACGTCCTTTTTTTTCCCACAAACAGAACTTTCTTTTGGTGGTATTTGATCACCTGTGCGATTTTTTGATCATGTGCTATAAACAAAAAAAGAGCGACAATTTTGCAAAAATAACAATATTTTTCACATTTATTTTTATATGAAATTCCCCAAAAAAAAAATTTAAAAATCAAAATTTTTTTACATTTTTCGGCCAATTTGTTTTATGCTACATATGTTTGGTAAAAAAAAAAAATCACAAAAAGCGTATTTTGATTGGTTTGCGCAAAAGTTATCGCGTTTACTAACAAAGGGAAAGATTTTTGTCATTTTTGTTGTTTTTTTTTTTTTTAACGCGTAATGGCGGCGATCTGTGATTTTTTTTTGCGGTACTGCGACATTGCGGCGGACAGATCGGACCGTTGACTGACATTTTTGACACTTTTGGGGTTACCAGTGACATTTCTACTCTAATCAGTGCTATACATATGCACTGTTACTGTAAAATTACACTGGCAGTGAAGGGGTTAACTTTATTTGAGAGGGAGGGGCTGTGTGTGTCCCTAGGGGCGTGATTCTAACTGTGATTGGCTGTGGCTTGAGGTGTAGGAACAGTGATCAACGGTCCTACATAGAACCGTATGATCATCATTCCTACACAGGGGAGAATGACAGGCGGCTTGTTTACATAAGCCGCCTGACTTTCTCCCTCTCCCCCGACGATCGCCGAGTGACCGGCGGACATCGGGTCCGCCGGTCACACGCGCTGGGGGGGGGTCCGTGACCGCACGGGAGCGCGCCCCCGGCGGCGCGCGCTCGCTCCCCAGAGCCTCACAGGCTAGTGACGTATATATACGTCACTTTGCCTGTGAGGGGCTGACCGCCGCAGTATATGTACTTGAGGTCGGCAAGTGGTTAAGGGCCAGTTCACACTACATGCAGTCCATTGCATGGATAGTAGGATATATGGTTGCCAATGGCATAGTTCACACTAGTGCATTCCAGTTCCAGAGAAAAAAGTAGAACATGCTGTATTTTTCCTGCACTGGATTGTACTGGAATGCAGTAAAATGCATAAAAATGCACCAGAATGCATCAAAAAACCCAGAACAAAAACGCACTGGACCCCAGTATAGTGGAAAAAAAAAAGTAAAAATGAAGAAAAAAAAGCATGTGGAATGCATCTGGAATTGCATCAAAAACACATTAAAAGCGCACATGCAGAAACACATCCAGAACGGATCTGAAGTGCGTATTTGTGGTGTGAACCAGCCCCAAGTACCGGTTCACACTATTGCGATCACAGACATTGCATACAATTCGGAGCGCACTGCTCCTAAAATCACATGCGATCTCTGTGCGGTGCGAGTTCAGCCATACAGTTTGTATGGCTGAATTTGCACCGCAATCGCAGTGATCCTTTTTTTTGGTCCGCAGCAGAATTGAATCGCATGGTGGTTCACACTAGTGCGATCCGATTCTGTGCGAACTTTCAGATCGCACTGCGATATGCGATCTGATCTGGAGGTGTCGTTAACTTTGAATTGACACCCCCAGCCTATCGCATATGGCAGTGTGAACTCCTTGTGCTGCGGATGCGATGCGGGAACACGCAGTATATTCACAGTGTTCCCGCATCGCAATAGTGTGAACCGGGACTAAATCTGTATTTTTTTGCAAGAAAATTACTTATAACCCACAAACATTATATATATATATATTTTTTTTTTCAGCAGAGACCCTAGAGAATAAAAAGGTGATTGATGCAATTTTTTTTTATGTCACACAGTATTTGTGCAGCGATTTTTCAAACGCAATTTTTTGGGGGGAAAAGGTAAATTTTAATGAATTAAAAATAAAGAAAACACAATACATACCTCAATTTTTTTGTAAATTATGAAATATGATGTTAGGCCGAGGTAATAGATACCTGACATGTCACGCTTTAAAATTGCGCACACTCGTGGAATGGTGATAAACTACGATACTTTTACATCTCCATAGGCGGCGCTTTAATCGCCTTAACAGGCGACCAGTTTAGAGTTGCAGATGAAGTCCAATCCTAGAATTATTGCTCTCGCTCTAACGATCGCAGCGATACCTCAAATGTGTGGTGAGAACACCGCTTACATATGCATGTGCAACTTATGTTTACGTTCGCTTTTGCGCGCGAGCAAAGAGAGATTGGGGTGCTTAAATTTATTTTTTCCCCCCTTCTGTTCCTATTACAATAGAAATAGAATAGGGATGACCGGTCCTCTTTATGGAGAGATCCGTCAAAAAGACCACAAATTACTCCTTTATCTTTAAAATTTTTGATCTTTTGCTTTTTAAATAAAAAAAAAAAAAATTGTTGACTTTCACACTGGGGCGGAAGTGATGTCATGACGTTGTTGTTCCGGTCCTCCAAGGCCATAGAGGTGATCAGGTCCTCCAAGGCCATAGAGGTGATCAGGTCCTCAAAGGCCATAGAGGTGATCCGGTCCTCCAAGGCCATAGAGGTGATCAGGTCCTCCCAGGCCATAGAGGTGATCAGGTCCTCCCAGGCCATAGAGGTGATCCGGTCCTCCAAGGCCATAGAGGTGATCAGGTCCTCCCAGGCCATAGAGGTGATCAGGTCCTCCAAGTCCATAGAGGTGATCAGGTCCTCCCAGGCCATAGAGGTGATCAGGTCCTCCCAGGCCATAGAGGTGATCAGGTCCTCCCAGGCCATAGAGGTGATCAGGTCCTCCCAGGCCATAGAGGTGATCAGGTCCTCCAAGGCCATAGAGGTGATCAGGTCCTCCCAGGCCATAGAGGTGATCAGGTCCTACAAGGCCATAGAGGTGATCGGGTCCTCCAAGGCCATAGAGGTGATCAGGTCCTCCCAGGCCATAGAGGTGATCAGGTCCTCCCAGGCCATAGAGGTGATCAGGTCCTCCAAGGCCATAGAGGTGATCAGGTCCTCCCAGGCCATAGAGGTGATCAGGTCCTCCCAGGCCATAGAGGTGATCAGGTCCTCCAAGGCCATAGAGGTGATCAGGTCCTCCCAGGCCATAGAGGTGATCAGGTCCTCCAAGGCCATAGAGGTGATCAGGTCCTCCCAGGCCATAGAGGTGATCAGGTCCTCCAAGGCCATAGAGGTGATCAGGTCCTCCCAGGCCATAGAGGTGATCAGGTCCTCCCAGGCCATAGAGGTGATCAGGTCCTCCCAGGCCATAGAGGTGATCAGGTCCTACAAGGCCATAGAGGTGATCAGGTCCTCCCAGGCCATAGAGGTGATCAGGTCCTACAAGGCCATAGAGGTGATCCGGTCCTCCCAGGCCATAGAGGTGATCAGGTCCTCCAAGTCCTCCACTCGTGCAACTTCCGACCACGCGACTTTTACACTCTATGGCACTCAAGTCGCAACAAAGTGTTGCAGGAACAATTTTTAAAGTCGCTGCGAGGTCAGTCGCATATGTCAGAACGGGTGCTATTGAATTAAATGGGCTGCGACTTGGCCTCCAAAGTTGCATGACAAGTCGCACTAGTGTAAACCGAGTCCTAATGTCAAAATTCTTGCTTTTTAATGTGCGTTGCAATGCAGCTTGTATTGAACGGCAACGCGCGTCACAATGCGCATCTTCTGCGCGCATGGAGTTCCCATTGATTTCAATAGCAGAAATCGCCCAGCAAAAATCCATCAATGTGAATCCCGCCTTCATTTTTATTTTATTTTTTTATTAGGATTTGCGCTCCAGGGCTCGCTGTGACCGCCCAGGGTCCCCATCTTATTTTTTTTTATATTTTAATGAAAAGCGAGTTATACGACTTTTAATTAAACGGGTTTATGAAGAGGGTGCGATATTTGGAAAAGCAGCGCTTTCAGCCGCTTCGAACACATTTTCCAGAACCAGGCGCTGCCGTCTGCATCCGCTGGCCTCAGGCAGCTTTTAGTGCGCAAATAAATCCGAGGCAGCGAGTGCTGACAGATGATTATGCGGTGTGACGGGCCGGGGAGCGCCCGCAATGGGAGCGTGTGTGGTGGGTTGGGGGGGGGGGTGTGTAGGTGAAGGTATGGGGGGGGGGGGGTTAGACCGGTATCAGACAATGACAGAAAACAACAGATGGACAAACAGGAAAAACCTGCGAGGAATCGCGGGCAAAGGGCACAGCCCAAGTCTCCTACCTCTGCATGTTGGGCCTAGCCGACACCTTACAATCTGATTGGACAATCTTTAGATCTACCAACTACTATGTAATGCCAGAGCCTGACTGGATACAGAATGATGGTAAGACTCGCAGCAGAGCCAAAATCTCCCAGGAAAAGCCTAAGTCCCCTTCTGGTGCTGGAAGCTTTTACTGTATATTAAAGCACAATTCCAGCAAAAGCATATGATAGCTGCAGCCTGGCACAGCCTTAGTCCCCATCTGGTGGCAGAAGCTACCGCCATATGTTAATGCACAACTCCAGCTTAAACTCATCAACGGCTGCAGCCTGGCACAGCCTTAGTCCCCATCGGCTGCCAGAAGCTACTGCCATATGTTAAAGCACAACTCCAGCTTAAAAAGTCACAACGGCTGCAGCCTGGCACAGCCTTAGTCCCCATCGGCTGCCAGAAGCTACTGCCATATGTTAAAGCAGAACTCCAGCTTAAAAAGTCACAACGGCTGCAGCCTGGCACAGCCTTAGTCCCCATCGGCTGCCAGAAGCTACTGCCATATGTTAAAGCAGAACTCCAGCTTAAAAAGTCACAACGGCTGCAGCCTGGCACAGCCTTAGTCCCCATCGGCTGCCAGAAGCTACTGCCATATGTTAAAGCACAACTCCAGCTTAAAAAGTCACAACGGCTGCAGCCTGGCACAGCCTAAGTCTCCATCGGCTGCCAGAAGCTACTGCCATATGTTAAAGCACAACTCCAGCTTAAAAAGTCACAACGGCTGCAGCCTGGCACAGCCTAAGTCCCCATCGGCTGCCAGAAGCTACTGCCATATGTTAAAGCACAACTCCAGCTTAAAAAGTCACAACGGCTGCAGCCTGGCACAGCCTTAGTCCCCATCGGCTGCCAGAAGCTACTGCCATATGTTAAAGCACAACTCCAGCTTAAAAAGTCACAACGGCTGCAGCCTGGCACAGCCTAAGTCTCCATCGGCTGCCAGAAGCTACTGCCATATGTTAAAGCACAACTCCAGCTTAAACCCATCAGAATGGCTGCAGCCTGGCACAGCCTAAGTCCCCATCTGGTGGCAGAAGCTATCACTATATGTTAAAGCACAACTCTAGCTTTAACCTGTCACAACAGCTGCAGCCTGGCGCAGCCCAAGTCCCCATCTGGTGGCAGAAGCTATTGCCAGAAGTTAAAGCACAGCTTCAGCTTAAACCCCTCACAATGGCTACAGCCTGGCACAGCCTAAGTCCCCATGTGGTGCTGTATGTTAGAGTGGAAACCCAGCCAAAACCCAATAGTCAGGCACAGCCTAAGTCTGTATCCATTGAGCTGCCCCTGTATGTTAAAGCAGAGCTCCAATCCAAACCTATTTGGAACTGCTGAAGTTAGGCACAGCCTAAGTCCCCATCTGGTGCTGGAAGCTACTGCTGTATATTAGAGCACAATTCTAGCCAAAATGCATTCTGACGGCTTGCAGCCAGGCGTAGCCTAAGTCTCCATCTGTTGCTGGAAGCTTCTGCTGTATGTTAAAGCAGAACTTCAGCTAAAACCCATTATAATAGCTGCAGCCAGGCGCAGCCTAAGTCCCTATCCAACCTGGAAGCAATTGTTTTATATTGAAGCAGAGCTCCAACCGACACCCATCACAGCGACTGCAGCCTGGCACAGCCTAAGTCCCCATCCAATGTTGGAAGCTACCGGTGTATGTTAAAGCAGCACACTGGCCAGAATTCACTACACTAGCTGCAGCCAGGCACAGCTTAAGTCCCCATCTGATGCTGGAAGATACTGCTGCATTTTCATGCACAGCTCCTAAGTTGGTTACTTTTTATAATAATAGGCGAAGCATGGAAGGGTTAGAACCTCTCTTGGGTTTTACCAACCCTACTGCAGCCATCACAAGGAGAACATGCAAACTCCATGTGGTCGTCTCATTGGTCACTGGCTCTGCCCTCAATGGGGGGTCTAACAACCCTACAGCACCTATCACAGGGAGAACATGCAAATTCCATGAGGATGTCCCATTGGTCTCTGCCCTCAAGGGGGGTCCAACAACCCTACTGCAGCCATCACAGGGGGAACATGCAAACTCTATGCAGATGTTCCATTGATCTCTGGCTCTGCCCTCAAGGGGAGTCCAACAACCCTACTGCAGCCATTACAGGGAGAGCATGCAAACTCCATGCAGATGTTCCATTGATCTCTGTCCTCAGGGGGGAGGTCTAATAACCCTACTGCAGCCATCACAGGGAGAACATGCAAACTCCATGCGGTTGTCTCATTGATCTCTGCCCTCAAGGGGAGGTCTAACAACCCAACTGCAGCCATCACAGGGAGAACATGCAAACTCCATGCAGATGTTCCATTGATCTCTGCCCTCAAGGGGGAGGTCTAACAACCCTACTGCAGCCATCACAGGGAGAACATGCAAACTCCATGCATATGTTCCATTGATCTCTGCCCTCAAGGGAGAGTCTAACAACCCTACTGCACCTATCACAGGGCGAACATGCAAACGCTATGAGGATGTCCCATCGGTCTCTGCCCTCAAGGGGGGTCCAACAACCCTACTGCAGCCATCACGGGGAGAACATGCAAACTCCATGGAGATGTTCCATTGATCTCTGCCCCCAAGAGGGGTCCAACAACCCTACTGCATCCATCACAGGGAGGACATGCAAACTCCATGCGGTTGTCTCATTGATCTCTGCCCTCAAGGGGAGGTCTAACAACCCTACTGCAGCCATCACAGGGAGAGCATGCAGACTCCATTCAGATGTTCCATTGATCTCGGACCTTAAGGGGGGGTCTAACAACCCTACTGCATCCATCACAGAGAGAATAATAAAATAATAACAATAATAACAATATAAACCCTGAATAATAATAAAATTCAGGCTTTAGATTAATAATAATATTATTCAGGATTTATATTATTATTAATTGTAAATCCTGAATAATCATATTAGCAATAATAATATAAATCCTGAATAATAATCATAATAATAATATAAATCCTGAACGATAATAAATATAAATCCTAAATAATAAAAATAGATCCTGAATTTTAATATTAATAAATTCTGAATAATAATATAACTCTTGAATAATAAAAATATTAATAATAATAAATCCTGAATAATAATAATAATTTAAATCCTGAACGATAATAAATATAAATCCTAAATAATAATAAAAATAGATCCTGAATTTTAATATTAATAAATTCTGAATAATAATGTAACTCTTGAATAATAAAAATATTAATAATAATAAATCCTGAATAATAATAATAATAATAATAATAATTTAAAACCTGAACGATAATAAATATAAATCCTAAGTAATAATAATAATAATAGAAATAGATCCTGAATAATAATAATATAAATATTGAATAATAAAAATATTATTATTAATAATAATACAAATCCTAAATAAAAAAAAATAAGCAACACTGAGAAGCATGGGATGAAATAAGTGTAAACAATTATTGTTTAGGAAAGTACATCTCCTTTTAAATAAAATTATTTAGGTGGTCGTTGAATTTTTGTTGCGTTAAGACGCTTGTGGGCATCGCGGCGTCACAGGTCTGTGGTCACGATGGAGTTAATTATGAACCCAGTGGAATTTTATTTCACCTCTCTGCCCTGTTTGGATGATCGCACTCCCTAAACCCAACCCCCCCTTGAAACCCCCATGTGCCCACCAGGGCCGACAGTAGCCGCTGAAACCCCCCCCCATCCCGTGTTTATGGAGTGCAGCTGATAATTAAGTGGTATCTCAGAATACCACCCAGGTGTGTCACACCCCCCCTCTAAATCCTGCAGCACTCACCACCGTCGCTGAGTCGAGTTTATTTTTCCGATCACTAAACACGTAGCTCAGCATTACAGTATATTTCCAGCCCGGCGCGGCGTTCCCTGCTGGCGATTTTTTTTTAAACCAGGCGTCCCCGGGGAGCTGGGTTTAGTACCTGGGCGAGGACGGTGCCACCTCTGCACATCTGATGTGGCTCTTCCCCGGCCCCCACGCCGGGACCAGAAAACTCGATTAATCACAGGCCTGTGTGCGCGGCGAGCGCTGATGCCGGCCCCGCTGATCAAATAAAAAAAACACGAACGTCTTTCCAACCTCAGCAGGTCACCGAGTACACAGGGCGCCTTTTTTTTTTTTTCATTTAATTTCACCGCATTTACTAGAGGAAAGATGCCCCAGTGTTTGCTCTGCCTATCGCCTCGCAGGAGACTTTTCATAGATACGCCGCTTGCCCAGAATATCGAGAGAGAGAGAGAGAGAGAGAGAGAGACGCTAAACTTTAAGGGGTTTATTTTTTGTTTTTTACATTTGTCTGTACATTTATTGTGCGAATAGGGCAAAAAAACAACAAATGTTATTAGGCTATTATCTGTGCTGGTCGAATGTTTTTCATTGATTTAAGGAGAAAAATACCACATTTGGACATCAGATGGCGCTTCCTCCTCCAGGGCACTTACCAGTGCAGCCCCAACAGTGCCCAGCAGTGATGCCAGTCAGTGACCATCTGTGATGCCAATTTGTGCCAAGCAGTGATGCCAGTCAGTGCTGCCTTTCAGTACCTGCTCATCAGTGCGGCATTTTAGTGCCACCTCAGCAGTGCCCATTAGTGATGCCAATTTGTGCCCATCGGTGCGGCATATTAGTGCCATCTCATCAGTGCCCATTAGTGATGCCAATGTATGCCCATCAGCGATGCCAATTTGTGCCCAGCAATAATGCCAGTCAGTGCTGCCTTTCAGTACCTGCTCATCAGTGCCACCCATCATTGCCCAAAAGTGATACCCATCAGTGCCCATCGATGCAGCATATTAGTGCCTCCTCATCAGTGTCGTCTATCATTGCCCATAAGTCCCACCCATCAGTGCAGCATATTAGTACCACCTCATCAGTGCCGTCTCAGTAGTGCCCATCAGTGATTCCAATTTGTGCCCAGCAGTAATGCTAATTTGTGCCCATCAGTGATGCCAGTCAGTGCTGCCTTTCAGTACCTGCTCATCAGTGCTCCCCATAAGTGGCACCTATCAGTGCCCATCATCGCAGCATATTAGTGCCTCCTATCATTGCCCATAAATGCAGACTACCAGTGCCACCTCATCAGTGCCCATTAGTGATGCCAATTTTTGCCCAGTTGTGATGCCAGTCACTACTGCCTTTTCAGTAACTGCTCATCAGTGCCACCCATTATTGCCCATAAGTTACGCCTATCAGTGCAGCATATTAGCGTCTCCTCATCAGTGCCACCCAATCAGTGCCCATAAATGCCGCCTATCAGTGTCCAACAGTGTCTCCTTATCAGTGCGGCATATTAGTGCCACCTCATCAGTGTCGTCTATCATTGCCCATAAGTCCCACCCATCAGTGCAGCATATTAGTACCACCTCATCAGTGCCTTCTCAGTAGTGCCCATCAATGATTCCAATTTGTGCCCAGCAGTAATGCTAATTTTTTCCCATCAGTGATGCCAGTCAGTGCTGCCTTTCAGTACCTGCTCATCAGTGCTCCCCATAAGGGGCACCTATCTGTGCCCATCATCGCAGCATATTAGTGCCTCCTATCATTGCCCATAAATGCCGACTACCAGTGCCACCTCAGTGCCCATTAGTGATGCCAATTTTTGCCCAGCTGTGATGCCAGTCACTACTGCCTTTCAGTAACTGCTCATCAGTGCCACCCATTATTGTCCATAAGTTACGCCTATCAGTGCCCATCAGTGCAGCCTTTTAGGGTCTCCTCATCAGTGCCACCCAATCAGTGCCACCCATCAGTGCCCATAAATGCAGCCTATCAGTGCACAACAGTGTCTCCTCATCAGTGCGGCATATTAGTGCCACCTCATCAGTGCTGTCTCTTCAGTGCCCATAAGTGAAAGAGAAAATTACCCATTTATAAAACTTTGATAAATTAAAAATGTTTTTTTTTTCGGTCTTTATTTTTTTTAGCAAAAAATTAAAATCTCAGTGGTGAATAAATCCCACCAAAAGAAAGCTCTATTTGTATGGAAAAAATTATAAAAATGTCAAATGTGTACAGTGTCGCATGACCGCACAATTGTCATTCAAACTGTGACAGCGCTGAAAATTGGCCTGGGCAGGAAGGAGGTAAAGTGCCCGGTATTAAAGCGGTTAGGGCTCCATTCACATCTGTGTGTTGCAGCAGCGTGCAAAAAAACGCACGTCGCACTTGCAGTGCAATTCCTAGGTAATGGCACCCCAACGCAGCAAGCAGAAGTGCTGTAAAAAAAAAAAAACGCAGACCGCAACACATTTTAAGCGCACCTCACATATTGCAACCCATTGATTTCAAGGAGCTGCCCTACACGCGCCAAATTTTTGCGAAGTGCTTTGCTGCTCATAGGTTAGCCCCTTGAAACCCGTGGGCTGCCCTATGTATGTAGCGTGAAAAACGCGCTGTGAATGCAGCCTGTGGTCCCATTCACACTTCAGCGTTTTGTAGCTTGAAGCTCCAAAACCCTGGAGGAGAAAAAAATGATTATTATACAGGATTTATACAGCGCCAACAGTTTGTGCATCGCTTTTCAACATTAAAAACAAAAAAAATTATTATTCTCTATGGAGTTGGCTCAAATCTCAAGTCCAAGTCGCCTGAAGCCCAAAAAAGTTCTAGAGCTTTTTTATTTGGCTCAAATTGGGCAGATTTGCACAATTTTTGGCACATTTTTATCCCCATAGAAATTAATAGAAACGTGCACCTTTTTGTGCGCATTTTGTCACATGTTTTTTGCGAGATTGTCTGCTCAAATGCAAAAATGTAACAATGATTTATGAATAAAATGTAAAAAAAAAAAAAAAAATAAATAACTAAAAATCATCATAAATAAAATAAAGTAATATGTAATAATGCATAAATAACTAATAAATACCGCCTAAACTTAAAAATATATATGTAAAAAAAAAAAAATAACTAAAAAAAAAAATAAAGTAATAATATGCAATGCATAAATAACTAATAAATACTGCACAAACTTAAAAAAATAATATATATATATATATATATATATATATATATATATATATATTTATAAAAAAATTATTATTAAAAATAATTATATATATATATATATATATATATATATATATATATATATATATATATATATATATATATATATATATATATATATATATATATATATAAATTATTATTAAAAATAATTATATAAATATATAATAAAATTATTATTAATAATCATAATAATAAACCCCAAAAAAATAAACTAATAATAAATTTATTTTGTGTTATTGTATTTTTGTATTTTTTTTTAAGGGTTAGGAGTTAATTATTTATTACATAGTATTTATTTATTTGATTATTTTTATTTATTTGTGTATTTATTTTACATTTATTATTAGTAGTAGTAATAGTAGTAGTATTAGTACCCTAGCAAAAAAATAATAAATAATCCTCTAATATTAAAGCCAACCCCTAATCCTAACCCTAACCTAACCTTAACTCTAACCCCTTACCCTAACAAAACAAAAAAAAATAATTATATTGAATGAATAATAAAAAAAAAAAAGAAAGAAAAGCTAATGGAAAAGCTGAAAATGCAACAGATAGTTTTCTCTATTGGCTAATAAAAAAAATTCCAAAGCTCAAAAAGCTGTCAAAAAGTGCGCAAATCATGCATAAAAAAACATGCCAAAATTGTGCATAAAAAAAAACGCCGGAAAAGCGCTTAGACGCTACGCTCAGGTGTGAAGGCAGCTTAGGTGCTCCTCACGTTTTTCTGCACTCCAGTGCCAATGAGACATAACGGAGGTGGCGTACTTTTGTAACAATTTAAACATAATTTCGTAACGCCAAACGCATCGGGCGATCGCCGACATGGCCAATCGGAATGAACCTTCCGCTGACCAAGCCACAGTACACCTCCTAATCACTATTTGCGCCTTCCTATGGAATAAATGCGACCCCTCCCCACTCGCTGGCCTCCGTTCAGGTAAAACGAGAGCGGGCGATAAAATGGGTGAGACTCCGGCCGCAGAATCTGCTTTCAAGCGCGCTGAATCAAAATAATTTGGCCGCATTTTTTTTTTTTCTCCTCGTATTTTTTTTTCCACCACAGAGGCGTCAGCGAGGCCCCTCCGGCCCGACCGAGAAGGGGGCATTTCTCTCCTCGAATATTCCCCCCCCCCCCCCTCCTCCACACTCTTCCTTCCCTCAGCCTACCTGTGTCCTGCATAGAAATGAGGTTTGGAAGGGTTAGCTGATATCCCCAGTGAGCGCGCTCAGCCAGAGCTACCGCGCCGCAAAGATAAAGGCTCCTTTGAGAGGCGAGGGGCACCGCTGGCAGGTCGGTTTTCACTGCCTCGGACAATGCCGCAATTTAAGGGAGATGACCGGATTCTACCGAATTAGGACAACGCTGATGGGGGGGCCAAGATCTGCCCGGCCTCGGATCCCGACGCTGCCCCCCGATTTTTCTTTATTTTTAAATTATTATTAATAATAAATATTATTATTATATACAGTATATACAGTATATATATATATATTATATTATTCATATTTTTATTATTATTATTATTATTTTTAATATTTTATTCATTTATTATTATTAAAGTATCTTTTTTGTTTAGTTTGGTGTTGACGGGCGGCCTTTTCGAATGTTCCAACGCCAATGTATAGAAAACGCGGCAAAAGGCTGCGTCTGACCCGCTTTGGCCACAGGGTAAACGCACCTCAATAGGACGCGCTGCATTTGAAGAAACGCAATGCAGGTCCGAGGAGGAGTAGGAGATTTTATTACAATTATTATACAAGAATACATTTTTCTAGAAGAAATTGAACTGGAAAGCAGCACTCCGATGCAAACAAAATGTTAAAACGACGAATCATATAGCGAACAGTGGTAAAACAACAGGGTACACTAACGCGTTTCGCACCTCAACTGGTGCTTAACCACCTCTGGACCGGTAGGATTTGCCCCCTAATGACCAGGCCATTTTTATTTGCGATCTGGCACTGTTATTTTAACAGGCAATTGTGCGCGCGTGCCCAAATAATATTGATGTCCTTTTTTTTCCCACAAATAGAGCTTTCTTTTGGTGGTATTTGATCACCTGTGACATTTTTTTTGCGCTATAAACAAAAAAAGCGACAATTTTGGAAAAAAAAAAAAAAACAATATTTTTCACATTCTGCTATATGACATTCTCAAAAAAAAAAAAAAAAAAAAAAAAAAATTGAAAATCTCTTCTAAAAAAAAAAAAAAAAAACAACATTTTTTACTTTCTGCTATAGAACATTCCCCCCTTGTTCTGTTTACCCTAGTGAAAGAATATCCAAATATTTTAGGTTGTCACCAAAACAGGAAAGAGGGGGGATCTTGCAACGAGGACACCAGTTTCTGGGATTCCCTTACTTTTGAGGGATTTCCTCACTTCCTGTTGTGGGCATTGGACAGGAAATGAAGGGAAATCTCCCCAACAGGACACATGTATTAAAAAAAAAAAAAAAAAACAACATTTTTTACTTTCTGCTATAGAACATTCCCCCCTTGTTCTGTTTACCCTAGTGAAAGAATATCCAAATATTTTAGGTTGTCACCAAAACAGGAAAGAGGGGGGATCTTGCAACGAGGACACCAGTTTCTGGGATTCCCTTACTTTTGAGGGATTTCCTCACTTCCTGTTGTGGGCATTGGACAGGAAATGAAGGGAAATCTCCCCAACAGGACACATGTATTAAAAAAAAAAAAAAAAATCGCAATCTTCTATTAAAAATGGAAAGAATACATTTGCCTTATTTATTTATTTTTATTTATTTTAGGTACTTATATAGCGCTGTCAATTTACGCAGCACTTTAGGCTCCGTTCACATGTCAGCGTATGATCGCGGGCAGAACCGCCGCGGTTCCGCCCGCGATCCGGAGATTTATTGCAAATCGCGGGACGCCTAGCGTTGCCTGTTGATTTGCAATAGCCCCCCAAACGCCGAGTGATGTTGCCGCGATTTACGCCCGCCGAATCGCGGCAACATCGCGCAAACAAAATCGCGGGACGCAATACGCTCCAAAAAAAGTACAAGAGCTTCTTTGGAGCGTATTGCGTCCCGCGATTTTGTTTGCGCGATGTTGCCGCGATTCGGCGGGCGTAAATCGCGGCAACATCGCTCGGCGTTTGGGGGGCTATTGCAAATCAACGGGCAACGCTAGGCGTCCCGCGTTTTGCAATAAATCTCCGGATCGTGGGCGGAACCGCGGCGGTTCTGCCCGCGATCATACGCTGACATGTGAACGGAGCCTTACATATACATTCACAGCAGTCCCTGCCCTCAAGGAGCTTACAATCTAAGGTCCCTAACTCCCATTCATACATACATAGTAGGGCCAATTTTATACAGGATCCAATTAACCTGCCAGCATGTCTTTGGAGTGTGGGAGGAAACCGGAGTACCCGGAGGAAACCCACGCAGACACAGGGAGAACATGCAAACTCCAGGCAGGTAGTGTTGTGGTTGGGATTCGAACCAGCGACCCTCTTGCTGCTAGGTAAAAGTGCTAACCACTACACCACTGTGCCGCCCAAGGCCTTAAGGCTCGGTTCACACTGGGGTGACTTGGCCTGACAAGTCGCACTCCAGTGCAAAGGAACCGTCCCAATCGGAGTGACTCAAGTCATTCCGACGAAGAAGGTTCCTGCACTACTTGGGGGCGACCTCCTGATCGGCTCGCGTTGACTTCTATTAAAGAAAGATTTGAAAGCCGCACTGAAGTCGCTGGTTCAGAGTCGAGCGACTTTGAAGCCGCCCCAGTGTAAACCGAGCCTTAGAGCTCCTTTATTCGGTGTTACAATGTATCTGTCTGAATAAATACCAATACCCCGGAATATCGATCTATAAATCAATCAGTCTCTCCATCTTGCTGACTTCACCTTCGTATAACGGAACGATCGGTGGGAGGAGTTTTTCCTTTTTTTTTTTTTGGAAGGGTCAGCTTTCTCTTATCTTTTATCCTTGATTTTTGGTGGGGAGATTTGTTGGGATTTTCAGGATGATGGGTGAGCTTGGCTGTGAGCAGCCCTCAGCCGGCCAGGCACAAAACGCGTTGCCCCACTGCAGATGCAAGGCAATGCTGATAATTTTGTTTAGTTTGGTGTTGACGGGCAGCCTTTTTGAGTGTCCAACGCCGATGTATGGAAAACGCAGCAAAAGGCTGCGTCTGACCCGTTTTGGCCACAGGGTAAACGCACCTCAATAGGACGCGCTGCATCCGAAGAAACGCAACGCAGGTCCAAGGAGGAGGAGGAGATTTTATTACACAAAACGCGTCGCCCTACTGCAGGTGCAAGGCAATGCTGATAATTCTTAACCACTTCCCGACCACCTGCCGCCTATTTACTGCGGCAGGGAGGCTCTCCTGTGCAAACCGACGTAGGTGTACGTCGGTTGCGCATGAGAAGCTAGGGCAGCGGGGGGAAGGGGGGGTGGCCATGCACGGGTCAGGCGGCTCCGATTGCCAGTGTCAGTACAGTGACAGTGCATAATTCTAGCAGTGATCACTGTATTGCTGTCACTGGTTCCCGCAAAGTATCACAAGTGTCAGTTAGTGTCAGAATGTCCGCCACAATATCGCAGTTCCGCTATAAGTCACTGGTCGTCACTATAGTAATAAAAAATAAATAAAAATTCCATCAAAATATTCCCTAGTTTGTAGGCGCGATACCTTTTGTGCAAACCAATCAATATACACAGAAGCTCCGGACCCTTTTTCTGAGTCGGAGCGACTTGTGTCGCTCCTATCAGAACGGGTCCGCAGCTTCCCTATGGGAGGCGACCTGCGGCGACCTGTGAGGCGACCAGGTCGCCTCACAGGTCGCCCCAGTGTGAACGGGGGCTTATTGGGATGTTTTTTTTACCAAAAATATGTAGCAGAATACAAATTGACTAAAATTGATGAAGAAATTCGATTTTTTTTTTTTTTTTTTACATTTTTTTTATTGGATTTGTTTTATAGCAGAAAGTAAAAAATATTGTTTTTTCTTTTTTTCAAAAATGTAAATTTTTTGTTTTTAGGGCAAAAAATAAAAAAAAAAAAAAAACGCAGAGGTGATCAAATACCACCAAAAGAGAGCTTGATTTGTGATTAAAAAAGGACATCAATTTTATTTGGGTACAGCGTCGCACGACCGCGCAATTGTTAGAGTAACGCAGTGCCGTATCGCAAAAAATGGTCTGGTCATTGGGGGGGGGGGTAATTTTCTGGAGGTCAAGTGGTTAAATCAGTGCTCCACCCAAAAGGGGAAGCTCCGCCTGTTTGCTTCCTCCCCCCTTCATGACCAGGCCATTTTTTGCAAGATCAGACTGCGTTACTTTAACTGACAATTGCGCGGACGTGCGACACTGTACCCAAATAAAATTGATGTCGGGTATCCATCCCCACTTCCAGGGGACCTCCCCGCCAGTCCCCCTCCTGCCGCCGCCCGGCCGTTAACAAAACGCAGCATGCTTTGAGCATGCTCAGTAGGAGACCAGCTGTGAAGCCGAATGGCTTCTTTATTACCGGTTTCCCTTACAAGGAATGGCGGCGGCACCGGAGAGCCAACTGAAAAATTGTCTGCGATGCCGACATCGCGGGATCCCTGGACAGGTAAGTTTCCTAATATTAACCACTTCTGGACCGGAAGATTTTCCCCCTTAATAACCAGGCCATATTTTGCGATTTGGCACTGCGTTACCTTAACGGACAATTGCGCGGTCGTGCGACGCTGTACCCAAATAAAATTGATGTCCCTTTTTTCCTACAAATAGAGCTTTCTTTTGGTGGTATTTGATCACCTCTGCGATTTTTTTTTTTTTTTTTGCGCTATAAACAAAAAAAGAGCGACAATCCTGAAAAAAAAAAAAACAATATTTTTCACATTCTGCTATATGACAGTCCCCAAAAAAATGTAAAAATCAAATTTTTTTTAACATTTTAGGCCAATTTGTTTTCCGCTACATATTTTTGGTAAAAAAAAAGAAAATAAAAAAAAAAAAAAATCGCAATAAATGTATTTTGATTGGTTTGCGCAAAAAGTTATTGCGTCTACTAACTACGGGAACGATTTATGTCATTTTTATTGTTTTTTTTTTTTACTAGTAATGGCGGCGATCTGCGATTTTTAGCGGGACTGCGACATTGAGGCATACAGATCGGACCCCTAACTGACATTTTTGACACTTTTGGGGGTACCAGTGACATTACTACAGTAATCAGTGCTAAATAATATGCACTGTTACTGTAATAATGACACTGGCAGGGAAGGGGTTAACACTGTGGGTGATCAAGGAGTTAAATGTGAGCCTAGGGGAGTCATTCTAACTGTATGGGGGCAGGGTTTGTGAAATGATCATAGAGACCTGTGATCCTATATAGAAGGATCACAGGCGCTCTGTGATCATTCCAGGGAGAACGGTCGGCTGTGTTTACAACAGCTGACCGTCCCTCTCTCTCAGTGGAGAGCGATCGTGGGTGCCCGACGGCAATCAGAGCCGCCTGACTCATGCATTGGTTTCCCCGCTGCCGAGTGGGGGCGGGAGCGCGCCACCGGCGGTGCGCTCTCGCCCCCTAGCTGCCTGCGCGCGACTGACGTAGGTCTATGTCGTTTTGCGCAGGAGAGCCACACTGCCGCAGTAAAAAGGCGGCGGGTGGTCGGGAAGTGGTTAAAAGTCAGCGGCTTCAGTATTTGTAATTTTTTGGTGGGGGGGGGGGGGGGCTGGAGCTTTGCTTTAACTGAACTGCAGTAAAGAAAAGTCAGGTCACTGAGTCGGCTGTGTGGCAGAGCTGTGTAAACCTCAGGACTGGCTGGACAGAACTGCAAGTTCTTTGGCAGGTATTCCAGCTCCCTCCTACAGTATTATGCATTAGTTTTCCTGGGGTGGGGGGGGGGGGATTTTTTTTCTTAGTGCCCCCACTTGAGCTGCCATGCTTAGCGACAACCTTTTTTGCGTCCTTTTCTATCGCCAGCACCAAGCCGGAGAGCCTCCATTTTGTCCTGCGCAGTAGACGCGTAGAACGAAAGAGTTAAATAGCAGGAACGCCAGAGAATTTGATGGGGGGGGGGGGGGGGTTAGGGGGTTGAAGAGCGTGTTTTGTTTTTTTTTTTTTTTCGGACGGCGTATCATTTTAGTTTTTGGGGAGAGGCCGGCCGCGGCGCTCAATGAGGAGCCTGTGTGCTCCGGGAACGCTTTGGGTTGTGTTTGCCGTCCTGTCACTGCTACTTAGCCAGAACATTAATCTTGGTGAACCCTGAATGGCGAGCGTGACTCCATCCCACCCCCGGCTTCACGCTGGGCCAGGGAGCCCCTCACCGCACCTTCCTATACTGCGCATTAACCCCTGCGCCACCAGCGGCCTTTCCGTTCCACCATCGCGCTATTTTACTGGAGGGAGCGCCCATAGCGTACAATGAACAGAATGGAACGAACGTTCTGTGACCCCACAACCCCCCCCCCCCCCCGAAACGCAGAGGTATTGCTGTATGCCGGGTCACATATAACGCTCATGTTATTATCTGTTCATTACATATGCAGACTTTGCTTCCTGCTTAGTAGTGCGGCACAGTGGCTGTGCTTTACTGATTATCTCTCCCCTCTCTCCCCCCTCCTCCCCTCTCTCTCTCTCCCCCCCCTCCCCCTCCCCTCTCCTCCCTCTCTCTCTTCCCCTCTCCCCCCCTCCCTCTCTCTCCCCCTCTCTCTCTCTCTCTCTCTCTCTCTCCCTCTCTCTCTCCTCCCTCTCTCTCTCCTCCCTCCCCTCTCTCTCTCTCCCCTCTCTCCTCTCTCTCCCCTCTCTCCTCTCTCTCCTCCCTCTCTCCTCCCTCTCTCCCCCCTCCTCTCTCTCCTCCCTCTCTCCTCCCTCTCTCCCCTCCTCTCTCTCTCCTCCTCTCTCCCCCCCTCTCTCCCCCCCCCCTCTCTCTCTCTCTCTCTCTCTCTCTCTCTCTCTCCCTCCCTCTCTCCCTCTCCTCTCCTCCCTCTCTCTCTCTCTCCTCTCCCCTCTCTCTCTCCTCTCCCTCCTCCTCTTCCTCCCCTCTCTCTCTCCCCCCCCTCTCTCTCTCCTCTCTCTCCCTCTCCCTCTCTCCTCTCTCCTCTCCCCCCCCTCTCTCTCTCTCCTCTCTCTCCTCTCCCCCTCTCCCTCCCCTCTCTCCTCCCTCTCTCTCTCTCCCTCCCTCTCTCCCTCCCTCTCTCTCCTCCCTCTCTCCCCCCTCTCTCTCTCCCCCTCTTCTCTCTCTCTCTCTCCCCTCTCTCTCTCTCTCTCTCCCCCCCCCCTCTCCCCCCCCCCCCCTCTCTCTCTCCCTCTCTCTCTCTCCCCCCTCTCTCTCCCCCCTCTCTCTCTCTCTCTCTCCCTCTCTCTCTCCCTTTCTCTCCCCCCCCTCTCTCTCTCCCTCTCTCTCCCCCCCCTCTCTCTCTCCTCTCTCTCTCTCCCCTCTCTCTCTCTCCCCCCTCTCTCTCTCCCTCTCTCTCTCTCTCTCCTCTCTCTCTCCCTCTCTCTCTCCCTCTCTCTCTCTCCCCTCTCTCTCTCTCCCCTCTCTCTCTCCCCCCTCTCTCTCTCCCCCCTCTCTCTCTCCCCCCTCTCTCTCTCCCCCCTCTCTCTCTCCCCCCTCTCTCTCTCTCTCTCTCTCTCCCCTCTCTCTCTCTCCCCTCTCTCTCTCTCTCTCCCCTCTCTCTCTCTCTCTCCTCTCTCTCTCCCTCTCTCTCTCTCCCTCTCTCTCTCTCTCTCTCCCCTCTCTCTCCCATCATCTCCTGACCTGACTGCAGACACTTTGAGGATGATGAAGCTCGTTAACTCACAACATAAACATTTTTTTTTTAATTATATTCCTCAATAGTCACAAAAGATAGAAATTATTATTATACAGGATTTATATAGTGCCAACAGTTTGCACAGCGCTTTACAATGTGAGGGAAGACAATACAGTTACAATTCAATGCAGGAGGAATTAGAGGGCCCTGATCCTTAGAGCTTACAATCTAGAAATCCACTTTGTCTTTACAAACGCAGATATTATCTTGTAAAAGTGGCAGTGACATCATCACTGTGCAGGAAGCAGAGCTGTGGGAGGGCCCAGTGGGCTCCACCCACCACTGGAAACTACAGGAGGGGGTGGAGACAAGACAAGTCCCCCTGCACAAGGAGAGAGCGCAGAGCTGTGGGAGGGGCCAAGCAAGCTTACCCAGTACAGAAAACTACAGGAGGGGGTGGAGACAAGACCGGTCACCCTGCACAAGTTGAGAGAGCAGAGCTGTGGGAGGGGTCCAGCAGGCTCCACCCAATACAGAAAAATACAGGGGGGCGGAGACAAGACCAGTCACCCTGCACAAGGAGAGAGAGCAGCTGTGGGAGAAGCCAAGCCGGCTCCACCGAGTACAGAAAACTACAGGAGCGGGTGGAGACCAGACCAGTCACCCTGCACAAGTTGAGAGAGCAGCTGTGGGAGGGGCTCAGCAAGCTCCACCCACCACAGAAAAAGTACAGAAGGGGGCCGGGATGAGGCCAGTCCCCCTGCACAAGGAGAGAGGGCAGCAGTGAGCGGTCTTTATTACAGGAAGTCTCACACTGGATTACTGCACAGATCTGGGAGAAATACACAAAGCTCACTGAGATTCAAGAAGTCACATGACTGATGGATTTATTACCCCAGAGTTCAGCTTTAAGTCTGGTCATGTGTGTGTGTGTGTGTGTGTGTATATGTGTATATATACACACACACAATATATATATGATCACTGATAGCCAATTCCAGTGGTCACTCAGTTGAGAAGCCTCCCCTGTATCTCTCCCTCCTCTGGGAATAGAAGAAGATACTTTGTATCGTTGTAGAGGATCTCCGGAGGAGAAAAGTAACACAAATAATGAAGATGAGATAGAAGGCTTGGTACAGCGTATACAATTGCGACACAAATCATATTGTAATTGAATGTTATTAAAAATGACCTTTCCTTTTCAATCTGCAGCTGTTGTAATTTTCTGAAAATGCAATGCAATATGGCCACCTGTAGCTGTTCTGTACACAGAATGTATACTGACCACACCCCCAGAGACATCATTTCCTGCTTTTGTGATTGGCTCACCAATTTTCCCAGAAGTCTGCACTAAGATACAAGTCAGATTTCTGGCATCCCCTGCTACACAAATGTAAATTTTGGAGAGATACTCCCAATAGGAACACGTCTAAAGGGATGCAGGCCCAGCAGCTTTCCTCATTAGAGCCCTGCAGCTGATAGATAATTATGAAACCACTCCCATTTGACCCACTCAGCACAGAGGAACAAACAATGATTTCTTCAGAATAACAAAAGATAGGAATATGCAACGTTTGTTACAATCCCTGCAATGTACAGAGATCACCCAGAGGGGAATGATTTTTTTTTCCTACAAAAGTGAAGTTACATATTAAGTATCAGGCCCCGTTCGCACCCGCAGGTGAGGGATGGTAAAAACAGGCAGATCAGCTGCAGTTTTGGGGTTTCCTGACCTCCAAGTTGCAAGTTTAAGTAGCAGTTCACATTAGTGCGATCACAGAGATCGCATGTAATTCAGAGCGCACTGCTCCTAAAATGACATGCAATCTCTGTGCGGTGCAAATTTCAGCCATACAGTTTGTAAGGCTTAATTCATACCGCAATCGCAATAAACACGCACAGGACCCTTTTTTTTTTTTAATCCGCAGCAGAATCGGATCGCATGGTGGTTCACACTAGTTCGATCCGATTCTGTGCGAATTTGCAGATCGCACTGTGATATGCGATCTCAACTGGGGGTGTCGTTAACTTTTAATTGACACCCCCAGCCTAGCGTATCGCATATGGCAGTGTGAACTGCCAGGGGTGCGGATGTGATGCGGGATCACGCTGTACATTCGGAGCGTTCCCGCATCGCACAAATGTGAGCCGGCACAAAGTGCGTCCATGCTTGTACACCGCACAGCGGTTTGCGGTACCGCCCCCAAACAGGACTCATTCAAATGAATGGGACCGCGCCACAAGTGCGCCGCAACCGCGTACGATGCATGAAGTTTCGGTGGCCTGTCCCTGGGTAAAACCGGCACTCAGGTGGTGACCTATCGCCTCTGGGCCACCTCTGAAAAGCGATCCACCAACGCTCATGTAACTGAATTCTAGCCGTCAGTATGCTTAAGAAGGATGAAAGCGAAATGCGTAATATTACAATAAAAAATTATGAATTAATGCAAAAACCAATACAGCTCAGGCAGCACTTTATTGGTTTTTGCATTAATTCAGCATTTTTTATTGTATTTATTGGTATTTTAAAGAAGCAGCTTCTTCTATATATATATATATATTATAAATTTCATTTTGACGATTATTCGTTTATATTCAAATTTTCCTAGGCGCTGAGGGGGAGGGGAGGGTTTTACTTTTTGGTATTGCCGTAGTATTTATTTTGAAATGCGTAAAATTGTTTCTGAGCCTTACTATAAGTAGAAACCGCACAAAACGCTCACATATGCAAACATCAGGAGCAGGAGAAAATATTTGGGGCTTTTCAGGTGGCGGGTCATGGTAATGCCAAGAAATATACAGCGAACGTTTAAAAAAATTTATTTTATTTTTTTTTTAATTTTGGGCCAATTTTGCTTAACCGGTTGCCGACCACACGCCGTCTATATACTGTAGCAGTGTGGCTCTCCCAGGCAAACCGATGTGCAGCTACATCGGCTTCGCGCTCATCAGCAGGGACTCCGATGGACGGGTCAGGCGGCTCTGATTGCCACCTGACACCCGCGATCGTTCCCCGGTGAGAGAGGACGGTCAGCTGTTGTAAATACAGCTGACCGTTCTTCTCTCTGGAATGATCATAGAGCGCCTGTGATCCTTCTATATAGGATCACATGTCTATATGGTCATTCCATAGGCCACGCCCCCCACAGTTAGACACACACCCCTAGGCACACATTTAACCCCTTGATCACCCACACTGTTAACCCCTTTCCTGCCAGTGTCATTATTACAGTAACAGTGCATATTTATAGCACTGATTACTGTAGTAATGTCACTGGTCCCCCCAAAAGTTTCAAAAATGTCAGTTAGGGGTCCGATCTGTCCGCCGCAATGTCGCAGTCCAGCTAAAAATCGCAGATCGCCGCCATTACTAGCAAAAAAATAAAATAAATAAATAATAAAAAATGATATAAATCTTTCCCGTAGTTTGTAGACGCGATAACTTTTGCACCAATCAAAATACGCTTATTGCGATATTTTTTTTTTTTTTACCAAAAATATGTAGCAGAAAACAAATTGGCCTAAAATATTGAAAATTTTTGATTTTTACTTTTTTTTTTTTTTGAGAATGCTATACAGCAGAATGTGAAAAATATTGTTTTTTTTTTTTTTTTTTCAAAATTGTTGCTCGTTTTTTGTTTATAGCGCAAAAAATAAAAATCGCAGAGGTGATCAAATACCATCAAAAGAAAGCTCTATTTGTGGGAAAAAAAAGGACATCAAGCACCACCAGTTTGCGCAGCACTTTACACTTTAAGTGGAGACAGTAAATTTACAATACAAGGAGGGCCTTGATCCTCTGGGCTTACAATCTAAGGCCCCTTTCACAATAAATGACTTGGAATCGCCGCAGTTTTGTCCCACAATTCCAAATCATGGCAAGGATGTGCGATCACTATTAAGAATCATGGCACCCTGAAAGTGATGCGATTGTGCCGCATTAGTCCCGCAGCAAAACATGCATTTAAAATAACTGCGCAACGCTGGTCGCCCAAAAAAGGAGCAGGCGCTTCTTTTGGGCAACAAACTCCGCATACAACAGCCCACTGAGGCCCCAATCGCACTTGGCGGTGTGCAATCACAGGCAGAATTTCTGCAATGCTGCTCCTCGATTCCAAACCGTGTAGCAACCGCTGCAAAGCGCGTTAGGGTGCCATTCATTCATCTCCCAGAGTGGTGCGATTTTGCAGTGATTTCCATGTGTCAGAATTAAACGCCAAAAAATGGACTTTAGTGCCGGTTCACACATATGGGACACGGGAACCCTGCAAATCCACTGCCGGTTCCCACATTGCATTTAATCACAGGCAGTTCATACTGCCATATGCGAATCGCTGGGGGTGTCAATACAAAGTTAATGACACCCCCAGATCCGATCGTATATCGCAGTGCGAACTGTCAGTTGGGACATGAATTGGATGTGAACACCCATGCGATCAGATTCTGGTGCGGACCCAAACACGGGAGAGAGCAGCTGTGGGAGGGGCCAAGCAGGCTCCACCCAGTAAAAAAAAAACTACAGGAGGGGCTGGAGACAAGACCAGTCCCCCGTAGGAGGAGAGAGCAGAGCATTGGGAGGGTGCGGACCCAAAAAAGGGTCCTGTGCGAGTTGTATCTGAATCCGATGCGAATTTAGCCATACAATCCGTATGGCTAAATTTGCATGCGATTTTCGAGGCAGTGCGCTCCAAATCACATGCGATATGTGTCATCGCACTGATGTGAACCGGGGCTTAGCGAGAATCGCACACCTCTTTTTGGTGACAAATGTTCACAGGGAAACCTATTGAAGTGAATAGGCTGCCCTATGCAGGATATACAAAATTGATTGAGAAATCGCAGGTGAAAACGCAAGTTCCCGATATACAAAGTGTGAATGGCGCCTGAAGTAAACGCGCTGCCCTCGGCGTGATGCGCAGAAACACATGTAAATCGCCCTGTCCAGCGGGAACGCTCCTTCCCGCAATGCGATTTCCGAACGCAGCCTCATACATATGTTTCATAACTGCGTTCAGCTGTTGGTTTTTCCTTCAGTCATGAAGGGGTTAAGTGCATACATATGGGAACCTCAGAGATGTTCTTAAAGGGGCAGGCTCTGGGAATATTGCCTTCATCTCCAAACATGGCGGACAGGCGCAGCGACTTCAATATTTGTCCCAGGTCGGAGACTTCAAAAACCAATAAGCTTTGACTTCCCCCCCCCCCCTTTTCCTCGCGCTACAACATACCTCTTTTTGCCGACAAATGCGCACAGGGCAATCCATTGAGGTGAATAGGCCGCCCTATGCAGGATACGCAGAATTACGTGAAAATTGCAATGGGAACAAATTCCGCTACGCAAAGTGTAAATGGCGTCTGAAGTGAACGGGCTGCCCCATGCGTGACGCATAGAAACACGTGTAAATTGCGCTTTTCAGAAAGAAAAAAAAAAAAAACGCAATAAGCATATTTTGATTGGTTTGCACAAAAGTTATCGCGTCTACAAACTAGGGGAAAGATTTATGTCATTTTGTTTTGTTTTTTTCACTAGTAATGGCGGCGATCTGCGATTTTTAGCGGGACTGCGACATTGCGGCGGACAGATCGGACCCCTTACTGACATTTTTGACACTTTTGGGTGGACCAGTGACATTACTACAGTAATCAGTGCTAAACATTTGCACTGTTACTGTAATGACACTGGCAGGGAAGGGGTTAACAGTGTAGATGATCAAGGGGTTAAATGTGCACCTAGGGGCGTGTTTCTAACTGTGGGGGGCGTGGCTTGTGATATGATCATAGAGACCTGTGATCCTATATAGAATGATCACAGGAGCTCTATGATCATTCCAGGGAGAAGAACGGTCAGCTGTGTTTACAACAGCCGACTGTCCTCTCTCAGCGGTGAGCGATTGCGGGTGTCAGGTGGCAATCGGAGCCGCGGGCCCCGTGCATCGGAGTCCCCACTAATGAGTGGGGGCGGGAGCGCGCCGGCGGCACACGCTCGCCACCTAGATGCCTGCGCAGCAGAGCCACATTGCCGCAGTATAAAGGCGGCGGCTTGATGGGAACCGACTAACTGAACAAGCTGAAGTTTAGTAACCAATCAGCTTCCAGGTTTTTTTGTCAAACCTGAACTGAACAAGCTGAAGTTAGAAGCTGATTGGCTGACTTGCACAGCTGCACCAGATTTTTCACTCTCCAGTTTTAGTAAATCTCTCCCCCACTTCTGGCGTCACCAAAACAACCCGCACAAACCAGCCACGTCTCCGGCACGTGACGCCCAACCAAAACAGGTCTGGTTTTCTTGGCTGACCCCACGGCTGCAGGTAACCAGATAAAGGAGATGAAGGGAGGCCGGCGAGGCGGAGAATAATTAGCCCGCGCTTCCTGCACCTGCTGAGTTTATGGCTGGCAGGTGAACGGGAGATAAGATTCGTGTGCCAAGGTCAATGCACGCCGTGACCCCGGGGGCGCAGCACTATCGCAGCTCGCCCGTTTACAGCCCCATACAAAATAACCGGGGAGACTGCCGGTGCTAGCGAACAAAGTTAGCCAATTTTTGGCAGATTGCTGGCGATTCAGGAATGAAGCGGGGGGGGGGGGGGGAATAGTTGTCATTGTAAAGGTAGCGCGGCAGTAAGGGTTAATCTGTCCTTTTCCTAATTTATTGAGTTTCACAGATTATCCAGAGTCACAGCTGCGATTTCACTGCAGCTCACATAAAAAGAAAAAAAAAAAAAAAAGTAAAGAAAAAAAAAGTTGGCAATAATGGAAAATGTAGTCTTTCGGCCATGGAGCAACACTGCCCTCCAGTGGTGAATCTTGGTAACTAGCCCCACAGGATCATCCCATATAAGTTATGTTACATGAACCACTCAGAAGTCACAACTCTTTTGGATGGTAAAAAAATATAAAAATATACTTTAACATTAAAGTAGATCTGTGGCCAAAATTTTTACATATTCCTTGCAAAGACCATATACATAACAAAGGCTAAAGTTGGAGTTTAAAGCTGAAGTTTATTCTGTGTGTGTGTATATATATATATATATATATATACACACACACACACACACACACATATTTTATACATATATATACATATATATATATATACACATATACATACACACACACACACACACACACACACACACACACACACATATATTTTATATATATATATATATATATATATATATATATATATATATATATATATATATATATACACACACACACATACATACACACAGGGCTTTTTTTTCTCAGAGAATAGGTGCGGGAACTCCTCCCTTCCGAGTCACCCCTTGACTCCGCCCCCTACCCACCTCCCAGTACCACCCTTTTTAGAGTATTAAGAACCAAGTATCATTTTGTGTCGTTAAATATTTTGTTTGGAATTTTTTAATGATAACAAGAAAGGCAATAAAATAGATATAGCGACAATGGACACCCCTGTGACAATAGATCCACCCCAATAACAATGGACTCCCAGCAGCTAGCATCAATAGACCCCCCCCCCCCCCAGCAGGCAGCAACATTAGAATCCTCCCTTAACAGTAGATCCCTCCCAGCAACAATTGACCCCCTGCAACATAAGAACCACCACCAGGAACAATAGATCCCCCAGCAGCAACAATAGACCTCCAAATCAAAAATAGATCCCAGCAGCAACAATAGATTCTCCAGCAGCCAGCATCAATAGACCCTCCAGCAGCCAGCAACAAAGACCCTTCCCTCAACAGTAGATTCCTCCCAGCAACTATTGACCCCCCCAGCAACATAAGACTCATCCCTAGCAACAATAGATCCCCTACGAGCAACAGAAGACCTCCCCAGCAACAATAGACCCCCTTCTACCGCAAAAATAGATCCACAAGTAGCCAGCATCAATAGACCCTCAAGCATACCCCAGCACCCCTTGCCATTATATGCATTCAGTTTTGGAGGTGCCGGAACTGCGTTCCACCATGTTCCTGCTGAAAAAAAGCCCTTTAAAAAATTAGTTTTATATCTTTATGTTTGAAGCCTGAAATGTGGCAAAAGGTCGCAAAGTTCAAGGGGGCCGAATACTTTCGCAAAGCACTGTATGTATATATATCTATCTATATATCCTCCTCTGGTTCCCTGGTTCCTCCCTCTCTCCTCATCAACAACTACATTTTTAAATAAAACCTGTTTTCGTTACATAACTGATTTTATGATTTTAGATCCCTGTGACATCATCACTGTATCTCTGTGCTTCTCTATGCAATGCAGGCAGATCAGGGCTGGCGGGGGAGGGGCTGTACAAAACTTTCTGAAAACATTACAGCACCCTGGCCTTAGTACCCCTCTCAAGAGCCCTTGGTCCTGTTGCAAGCAGTGGGAGGAGCTCTGCAAATATAGTGCCTTGATGGGTGGATGTCAGTCTAGAGCAGTGTTTCTCAACCTTTTTTGAGTCAAGGCACCCTTTAAAATTATGGACAGTCTCAAGGCACCCCATTCTAAATTTAAAAAACGATTCTAATAGTTTCATATATTGCAGCAACATCTACACATGTAGAGCACCCAACATGAGAGGTGATTTTATTTTTTTTCCAAAGCAAATACACTTTTGCACACTGGTACTGACTAGTATACCAATGTTTCTCTTCTCCCTCAATTTATCTCCATCTAGTCTGCTAATGTGACCCCCCAGTGCTGAGGGAGAGAGGCAGAGGAGGGTCAAACAAGGATGCTGTGGAGTCGACAGACATCCTCCCTATCAACTTGATGACATCATTGGTTGTTAGGATGCGAATGTCTAGAACGTTGTAATGGTGCATAGTGAAAACCTATTGCTTTGCGTAATTAAAGGCAGGCTCCATCCACCTGCTGGCTTGTATACAAGTTCTGATCAATTTTTAGGCATTTTGCCAAGGCACCCCTGAAGAAGTCTCAAGGCACCCCTGAAGAAGTCTCAAGGCACCCCTGAAGAAGTCTCAAGGCACCCTGGTTGAAAAAGGCTGGTCTAGAGTAGTGGGTGTTCCTAGGTAGGCTCGATTTACAGGTAACGCCCACATGTAATGGCTGAGCCGCCATGATTGACAGAACTGAAATCCAATTAATAAAAGAGGCGGGCCAGGGACAGTCAGGCTGGGGGAGGAAAGAGCTAGATGATGCTGGACATCCTCCAGCCAGGAAATAAGGCGGGCTCTATCTGACTTGCTGCAGCTTCTAATGCACATTGTGAGAAGCTCACAGTGTGCAGTGAAATCAGCAGAAGCCATTGCAATCCAGGAGAGCAGCTGGTACAATTCTGGAAGTGAGGCTAGCTTCAAGTCGGTTTTTATCAGCTAAAAATCACCTGCTGTGCGTTTACATTAGCGCTCTGGCCAGCTGCCAAGATTCTTCTGCCATAGAGAGTATTAGGTAAAAAAGAGCTGGGATTTTAGTGTCCATGTAGTATACTTTGCAGATGAATTTCTCCACAATGCCTATAGCTGCAGATGTGAATGAGGACTTGTTTACTGCTCAGAATGTATGATGACTTTTAGTGTGTATATTCTGATCACAGGTTCACTTTAAGGATCCATTCACACTAAAGTGCTGTTGTAACGTGTGGTGCATGCATTGCCATAACGCATGGCTGCACAATTTGCCCAGTGTGGTGCAATGGGGTGCCTTCCAAAATTACAGAAAATATCGAAAACTTGAGCATTGTGATACGCTACATTAAAACAAAAAAATATATATATCTATATATCATATTCATTTCTCCATGCTTTAAGATGCAAAAAATAAATGGGCTGCTGTAGTTGACAGTAACACGTCACATTAGTGCAACATACGCTATAGAGGTGTACTTATCCCCAAAAAAAATTGCATAGCAATTTGCCTGGTTCAAAGTGCAAGTATATTTATTTCCATGTGAATAGGACAAAAAAAAATATATATTTTCGACAAGCTATTTCCTATGCTGAGCATATACTTTCCATTACATTAAAATGAAAAATGCTGCATTTGGACACTAGATGGCGTTAATTATCATAAGAAAAAAATCTTTAATACTTAGTGCCATCTAGTGGTCAAATGCAATATTTTTTCTAGTTTAACCACTGGGCACTTAACCAGACCAATTTTCAGCTTTCAGTGCTCTCAAATTTGAATGAAATTTTTGTCCTTTTTTTCCACCCAAATAGAGCTTTCTTTTAATTAATCATCGCTGTGTTTATTTTTTGCGCTATATATGAATAAAATCTCATAATTTTGCTAAAAATGCTTTTTTTTTCATTTCGGTTTTAAACATTTTGCAAATTGTATTTTTCTTCATAAATTTTGGCCAAAAGTTATACTGCTACATTTCATTCATAAAAATAACCCAAATAAATATATATTTGGGGAGATCATGGTTCCTCTGGCAGACGCCGCAGGTGTCCAAGGGCCACGGTAAGGCCAGTATCATCCTCGGCTCAGGCTCCTTCTGCAATTCCTGCGAGGAATCACGGGTGAGGATCTTCCAATCAGTCTGGTGGCCATAAACGTCCCTTGGGGGGCCAGTTGTGCCAAGGGTTGATCTACCATCCTGCTTTACAGTCGCTGGTTTTAATGGCTTAGCTATTGAAATCCAGGTACTGAAGGATAAAGGTCTGTCTAGATCAGTGATCCCTACTATGGTGAAGGCGAGGAAGTCATCTTCCAGAAAGATATACCATCTTATGTGGAAAGCGTACATTTCTTGCTGTAAGTCGATTGGCGCTCATCCTCGATCCTTTTCTGGGGCTTGGATCTTAACCTTTCTTCAACAGGGCTTTTATCAGAAGTACCATCAAGGGCCAGGTGTCTTGCCTTGGCAACAGGGCCGGTGCTAGACTATTTTACGCCCTAGGCAAGACCAGTTCCCCCCCCCCCCCAAAAAAAAAAAAGGGAAGGGGTTAAAAACTCCTCTACGTCATACCCAGTGACCCTGATCCGATGTTTCCTCCATGTTATGCTTTCATACCCTGTGACCCCCCATATTCCTCCATGTCACACTCGGGGACCCTAATGTCCCTCCGTGTCACACCCAGGGACTTTGATGTTTTTCCATGTCACACCCTTGGACCCTAATATTCCTCCATATCATGCTGTCATACCCACTGACCCTGATGTTCCTCCATGTTACACCCAGGGATCCCCGTGTTGCTCCATGTCATGCTGTCATACTCAGTGACCCCAATGTTCCTCTATGTCAGACCCTGATGTTTTTCCATGTCACAGTTGGGGACCGTGATGTTCCTCCATGTCACACCTTTGGACCCTGATGTTCCTCCGTGTCACACTTGAGGACCCCAATCCCCCATGGCACACCCAGGGACCCCAGTTCCTCATGGCACACCTGGTGACCCCGAACTCCTGTTACATCCTCCATGTCACACCTGGTGACTCTGATTCCCCATGGCACAACTGGTGACCCTGATTCCCTTTCATACCAGTGATGCTCCATGTAACACCCAGGGACCCCGATCCCCTGTTCTGGGGACATTAACTGGGCGGTATGAAGAGAGTGGCCCCCACTCTGCCCTCCTTTACAGTGATCCTGCTGATTCCTTCTCCCAGGACGCTTCTCTCCTGGACCACAGTGCTCACCACAGCTCCAATCGGCTCCTGGTGGAGGGAAAAGCAGCAGTCGGAGAGCTCTGCATGTCCTTCATCACCAACATCCTCAGACCATTCCGGTGCCTTGTCGCTTCTGCCCCAGTAAAGGTTCCACCCTCCAGTGCCAAGCTCCGGCTCAGGTTCAGCTCTCCTCCGCTCCCTGCTTAATACCAACCCAGGGAAATGAACGGCTGCCTACCAGCTCAGTGCAGAGAGTCCCTTCCTGCCTGGGGTTAAGGCCGTTCAGCTTCAGCTGAAGAGGATCATCATGCAGGCAGCACTCTGGTGGGCTCCATTCCTGCCTCTTGGGGCCCCTCCAACAGTGGTGGAAAGCCAGGGCCTGATAGTTCCGCCACTGCCCAAGACACCTGGCATCTTTCTCTGTCCCTTCTTCCTCCCCTACTGCCACCTCTCCCCTCAGATCACAATAATCATTCTTGACGGAGAGAAAGTGCCGACTCCTGGCTGCGCTCCTAGGCGGCTGCCTAGTTTGCCTAGTGGAAGCACCGGCCCTGCCTGGCAATCTTCTTTCAATAATCCCTAGCCATACACTCTTTAGTTCGTACCTTCATTCAGAGGGTTTGACATGTGGCTCCACCTGTACGGTCTCTTTTGCCACCATGGGATTTAAATTTAGTACTTTCAGTTCTCCAGAAACCTCCATTTGAGAATATTCGGGAGATTCCCTTGCCTACATTATCCCAGAAGGTGACATTCTTGGTGGCTATTACCTCGGCCCACAGGGTATTGGAATTGGTGGCATTATCCTGTCGAAGTCCCTATTTAGTGTTCTATAGGAATAAAGTTGTTCTTCGTCCCTGTCCATCCTTCCTGCCCAAAGTTGTCTCTGACTCCCATTTGAATGAGGACATTGTGTTGCCTTCCTTGTGCCCCAAGCTGGTTCATCCCAGGGAATTTGCTTTGCATACCTTGGATGTGGTTTGTGCGATTCAGGTGTATCTCTGGCAGCTACTGAGTCTTTTTGGAGGTCAGACTCGCTTTTTGTGGTAACGGACGGACCAGGGAAAGGACTGGCCGCTTCTTCGGCTACCATCTCCAGATGGATCAGACAGACGGTGACTCAGGCCTATTCCATTAAAGGTCCACCTTTCCATGTCATGGTGCATTCTACTCGAGTGCTTCTTGGGCCTTCCGTCTTTAGGCTTCAATATCGCAAGTTTGCAAGGCGGCCACTTGGTCATCGGTGCATACCTTCACAAAATTCTATAAGGTAGATACTTTGGCATCTGCGGATGCTTCTTTTGGCCGCAAAGTTTTGCAGGCTGCTGTTCAAGAGGGGCTGTTCCCTCTTGAGGGGTGTTTTTCTTTAAACCTTTATTTTCAGATGGGGGCTCCTGTGACATGGGTTAAGGCTCCCGTGTCCTGGTTAGGGGCTCTTAGGTTTAGCCTTGGGTTATTTCCCCCCACCCCTCATTTTCTTTTTGGCACCGCTTTTGGAGGTTCCAGAAGTTAGGATTTTTGGAGCGCTGCATCCGTCGATGAACGAAAGAGAAAATTGGATTTTTGTACTTAAAATACGTTTCTCGGAGTTCGATGGACACAGCACCCACCCCTCTATGGAGTTCTGATACTTCCAATACTGCTGACTACTAAACTGATTACCTAGAGCAGAGAGGGGGGGTTATATACCAGCTGAGGACGGCCCATGGGCGTAGCCAGGTGTCTTTTTTTCTGCCTAATCCTACTCCTGGAGGAGGCAATATAGCCCAGTTGTTAGGATTTATGGAGCTCTGTGTCCGTCGAACTCAGAGAAATGGAGTTTACGGTAAGTACAAAAGTCCCATTTTCTTCAGTGTTGTCACATGAAAAGATACAATAAAATATTTACAAAAATGTGAAGGGTGTACTTACTTTTGTGAGATACTGTATATTCCAGCTTACCAGTCGTCAGACGCTGGTGGCCGCATTAGCTTTATTTTTTATTTTTTTTAGCTTTAGGGCCCTTTCACACGGGCGCTCCGTGTGTCCGCAAATCATCCTATTTTTTTGTGGATGATTTGCGGACATAATGTAAGTGAACGGCACTGCGGATGTCAGCGGAATACCATCTAAAAATCTGTAACAATGTTATTAGGTTACCTGGCTATCTTCCCTTGAAATGCACAACCCCTCCAACCCCATGTAATGAAAAAGGTTGGTGGGAGTACAGTAAAAAGATTAAAAGAGGTGGGGGGGGGGAGGGTTTATGAAGTACAAATCAAGAGAACAGCCTAGGGTGACAACACTGCTCCTCTATAGCTACAGTACAATGGGAGTTGTCACCCTACGACAGGAAGTGTATCACTGGCAGGATCACGAAGTGAGAAAATAAAAACACTACCTGAAATAAAGAAAATGAATGCATCCACCATATCTGAGGACTGGGAGATGCGATCTATATGACATTAGTAGCTTTGGGTTTAGATACACTTGGAGTGCCGGTTAACACTTATGCAATGCGGGAAGGCTGTGAATTCGCAGCCTGTTCCCGCATCGCAAACGCACCCCTGGCAGTTCACACTGCCATATGCGATACGCTGGGGGTGTCAATGTAATCTTAACGACACCCCCAGTTTGATCGCATATCGCAATGCGATCTTGCAGTTCGCACAGGATCGGATCGCACAAGTGTGAACCGCTGTGCGATCCGATCCTGATGCGGCTGTAAAAAAGGGTCCTGTGCGTCTTTGCTGTGGGTGCGGTGTGAATTTAGCCATACAAAGTGTATGGCTAAACTCGCACCACACAGCCGATCGCATGTAATGAAGGAGCAGTGCGTTCCGATATTACATGCGATCGCCGCAGCCGCATGAGTGTGAACCGGCACTAATGATCATGTTTCTGAGTGGACATGTGGAGAACGTAAACATTAGTTTCGGTAAATAACTAATTTAGTTTAGTTAAATTCCTTTTTGGAATCTGTTTAATTTCGCTTCGTTTATTTGTTTTCAAATTGTCCGAATTTGACTGAATAAATGCAATTCAACATTAATTTAGAAAATTCTAATCCGATTTTGAATGCGGCTGCCGAATTTTTCACATTTAAGAATTGCAATAGGTTTACATTTTATATTCGTTTCCAAATTCAAACTTGGATCAAATTTAAAATTTCATTATTTCAGAATATTTTTGTTTCATTCCTTTACAAGAGGATTCCTTTACATTTGTTACTATTGTGATTCGCATTCGCAATTTGGATACTTTCGAATAAGGGCTCTTTCACACGGAGCGGAGCGCATTGCGATCCGCTCCGGCACTTTTTTTTTTTTTCACGGAGCGGATGACACTTGTGTCATCCGCTCCGTGTGCCCGCATATCATTCCAGCCGTTTGCGGATGATATACGGACATAATGTAAGTCTATGGGCATTGCGGATGACACCGCTGACATCCGATTTTGCTTCCTTTCCGTTTTTTGAACGGAGGAAAAATGGGGTTCTGTTCGGTTCCAAAAAAACGGAACAGAACTGAAAGGAAGAAAATCGGATGTCAGCGGATGGTATTCCGCTGACACCCGCAATGCCATTGACTTACATTATGTCCGTAAATCATCCGCAAAAAAATAGGATGATTTGCGGACATACGGAGCGCCCGTGTGAAAGGGCCCTAACGCTTTTTTTTTTTTTTTTTTTTAATTTCGATTCGGAACGAAGCGAGTCGCACTTGTCTGTTTCTGTGTGCAAGTTGCACATAAATTGGTAACGCAACGGCTTCATAAACGTCCCCCAACGTATATCCAAGTAGAGAATGAATGCTTATAGAACAAAGGTTTTCTTTTTTTATTGCTGGTAGGGATGATTATCTTATTTCTGTGTGTTTATCCACTTCCCGCAAATCGATGTACCTGTACGACGGCTCGAAGAAGTGGTTATACCGGGATGATATGCAGCTGCAGGCATCAACCCGGTACCAATTTTTAGAGTGCCGGTCGGCTTTCAGGAGATGACAACCAATGCGGCTCAGCAGACACTCGGCCGTTATCCCACGACACACTCCTTCCCCGCATTTACCATCCCACCGGGAGACCCGAGCAACCAGCCAGCATGTTCGGCTTCGATCGGGTCTCTGATCATGTAACCCGGGAGAGATGTCACAACGTCACTTCCAGTTTACTCGGCTGCCAACGCCGCCAATTTTAAAAACAAAGTGACCGTATTTAACCACTTAAGCCCCGGAAGATTTTACCCCCTTCCTGACCAGGGCCTATTTTGCGATTCGGCACTGCGTGACTTTAACGGACAATTGCGCGGTCGCGCAACGCTGTACCTAAACGAATTTGACGTCCTTTTTTCCCCACAAACAGAGCTTTCTTTTGGTAGGGTTTGATCACCTGTGCGATTTTTTGATCATGCGCTATAAACAAAAAAAAGAGCGTCAATTTTGCAAAAATAACAATATTTTTCACATTTTTTTTATATGAAATTCCCCCCCCCCCAAAAAAATGTAAAAATCTAAATTTTTTTATATTTTAGGCCAACTTTTTTTTTACCATATGTTTGGTAAAAAAAAAAAAAAAAAAAAAAAAAAAAGAAAAAAATCGCAAAAAGCGTATTCTGATTGGTTTGCGCAAAAGTTATTGCGTTTACTAACAAATGGAAAGATTTTTGTTGTTTTTTTTTTTAACGCGTAATGGCAGCGATCTGGGATTTTTTTTTTTTTGGGGGGACTGCGACATTGGGGCGGACAGATCAGACCCTTGACTGACATTTTTGACACTTTTGGGGTTACCAGTGACATTACTACAGTAATCAGTGCTATACATATGCACGGTTACTGTAAAAATGACACTGGCAGTGAAGGGGTTAACTTTTTTTTGCGAGGGAGGGGTTAAGTGTGTCCCTAGGGGCGTGTTTCCAACTGGGATTGGCTGTGGCTTGAGGTGTAGGAACAGAGATCAACGGTCCTACATAGTAGAACCATATGATCACCATTCTTACACAGGGGAGAATGACAGGCGGCTTTGTTTACATTAGCCGTCTGCCTTTCTCCCGTTGTAACGGACGATCGCCGAGTGACCGGCGGACATCGGGTCCGCCGGGCACACGCGCAGGAGAGTCCGTGACCGAGCGGGAGCGCGCCTCCGGCGGCGCGCTTGCTCCCTAGAGCCTCACCTGCCTTTGCCTGTGAGGAGCTGACCGCCGCCATAAATAGTCGTGCGGCGGTCAGCAAGTGGCTAAAAATGCTGATTTTGGCATTTTGAATACATTGAAGTGCAGTGGAGGGGTCTTTTAGACCCCCGATCCCTCCATAAAGAGTACCTTGTCACTGCCTATTACCGTCACAAGGGATATTTACATTGCTAGTGACGGCAATAAAAAGTGATCACATTTTTTTTTTTCATAACAGTGTTAAAAATAAAATAAATAGGAAAAAAAATTTTAAAACTGCCCCCGTGAGCTCCCGCACACGAAAGAAAACACATACCCAAGTCGAGCCAGCAAATGAAAATCACACATATGATGGATCGCCGCGATCGTCAGAGCAAGAGCAATAATTCTAGAGAAGAAAAAAAAACCTCCCCTGCAACTCTAAGCTGGTAACCATTAAAATGTTTAAAGCGTCGCCTATGGAGATTTTTAAGTACCATAGTTTGTCGCCATTCCACGAGTGTGCGCAATTTTAAACCATAACATGTTTGTATCTATTTACTTGGCATAACATCATCTTTCACAATATACAAAAAAAGTGGGCTAACTTTACAGCTTAGTTTTTTTTAAATTCAGTGAAAAATATTTTTTCCAAAAGAATTGCGTTTGAAAAACAGCTGCGCAAATACCACGTGACAAAACACATTTCAATGACCACCATTTAATTCCCTATAGTCTTTGCTAAAAAAAAAAAAATAATATATTATATATATATATATATATATATATATATATATATATATATATATATTTATATTAATATGTTTGGGGGCTCTAAGTAATTTTCTAGCAAAAAAAAATGATTGTAAACAACAAATGTCAGAAATAGGCTTGGTCCTTAAGTGGTTAAGTATTACAAATTGCAACCAACGCGCCACGTTAGGGTTTGAAAATGGACTAGATTTGTATTCCGTCCCTTTTTTTTTTTTTTTTATTTTTTTTTTTTTCATGGTTATATACACTGGTTTCATGAGTTAGATTGGATAATTAATTTTATGCAAGTGTATTGTAAATGCATATTATTCAGCAGATTTAGTTTTGTAGATGTGGTCAGTATTTACAGCGTGGTTCTGTTTTTTATATATGCAGGTTCGTGTTTGAAGAGAGATTCCGGAGATCAGTAATCGTTTTCTTACAGTCATCCATCCTTCCTATTGGCTGACATAACACAACAAGGTGAATGTGATTTCTGGCTGGGAGGTAAGTGTATTATAAGATGGACACACATGTGTTAATGTATTGGTATTGAATATATTTATATACTGTGGGTGTGAGAATGTACATGTTTTTAATTATATATACTGTATATCAGTGTGTATAAAAAGTGATTTTATATATATATATATCAGAGAGAGAGGTATTGAATGGGATTGTGGTGTATCCATAGGGTGGGGACCAAGAGAAACCCCTTTGGAATTCCCAAAAGGTGGGCTTTTTATATATATATATATATATATATATATATATATATATATATATATGATTTTATATATATATATATATATATATATATATGATTTTATATATATATATATATATATATATATATATATATATATAATTTTTTTTTTTTTCTAAATAAAAAAAAAAATGATTTTTTTTTTTTTCTAAATAAAAAAAAAAAATGTTTTTTTTTTTTTTTAAATCAAAGGAGGAGCCGCTGTGGGACCAAGATGAAAGTTGTTTTTTTTTTTTTAAATTTGAAATTAAATCGAGTTTATTTAAATCAAGCCTTTTTACTAGTGATTTAAATCACGATTTTAAATCGACTTGATTTAAATCAAATCCACCCTGCTGTATATTAACCCCTTCAAAAAACAAATGTTAATACCTAAGCACAATTTTGCAACTTTGACACGCGTTAGTAATAACTGTACACATCAACACAACTACTTTGTGCATCCAGGTGGCTTAATCCACGTTTCTTTTTTCAGGACAAATTTAGCTTTCATTTAGTGGTAAATGATAATGTATATCTCCATGATTTTTTTTTTTTTTGGTTTATTCTCAAATGAATACTGGTCCAAAATAGTAAAAATAAAAAGTTTTTATTTTTTTTATTTAGCTGTACATTTCTTGTTACTATAATAACCTTCCACCATACAACAACCCAAAAACAATTGTGTGCATTTTGCTTCTTTTTTTTTTTTTTTTTTTTTAGCCTACCTAAAAAGACACTGACACGAATTAAAAAAAAAAAAAAAAATCTGCCCAAAAATAAACTGACCCTGGCACTGACCTAAAGCAAACCTTGATTTAGTGCCGGTTCACACTAGGGCGACCTGTGAGGCGACCTGGTCGCCTCACAGGTCGCCTCCCATAGGGAAGCTGCGGACCCGTTCTAATAGGAGCGACACAAGTCGCTCCGACCTAGAAAAAGGGTCCAGAGCTTCTTTGGGGTGACCCGGAGGCGACCGCCATAGACTTCAATGTTATGAAGTCCCTGGCGGCCGCTCCGAGGTCGCGGTGCGAAGTAGCGTCGCTGCAATGTGAACCGGCGCTTAGGTGTTCTGTTGTTTTTTTATTTATTTATTTATTTATTTTTTTTTTTTTTTTTTTTTTTTTTTTTTTTTTACACACACTTTTATTTTCCTCTCTGCAAGGAAAGGGAAAGGTACACTGTATCTTTCCTCTTCATTCACAGAGAAAAACACAGGAGTGAGCCTTCAGAGCCCATTCACACTAGCGCGACTTGTGAGGCGACTTGCGTCGCCCCAGGTCGCTTGACATAACAAAAGCAATGTTAATCAATCAGTGCCGTCTTAATTGGCACTACTGAAGTTTCTCCGACTTCAGAAAAGGGTCCTGTACTACTTTGAGGCGACCTGTGATCCGACTTGTCCCATATACTTCAATGGGAGTCGCCTCCTTATCTTAATTGACACGACTTGTTATCAGACTTTCCAGGAAGAAGAAAGAGATTAGCCAGGCATTCCCCACAGACAAAGTCGCCTGTCTCTTCAAAGTAGTGCACAAGTCTCTTCCAAGTCTCTAAACAACAAGTCTCTAAACAAGTCTCTAAACAAGTCTCTAAACAAGTCTCTAAACAAGTCTCTAAACAAGTCTCTAAATAAGTCTCTAAATAAGTCTCTAAACAAGCCTCTAAACAAGCCTCTAAACAAGCCTCTAAACAAGCCTCTAAACAAGTCTCTAAATAAGTCTCTAAACAAGTCTCTAAACAAGTCTCTAAACAAGTCTCTTCAAAGTCACGGGGCGACTTTCTGGTCGCGGTAGTGTGAACCGGCTCTCACAGTGACTGAGCACTATGTTAGTCAATCAGAGGCTATCACAGTGATTAGGAGACCTGGAATCGAGAGTTCCGGGTCCCAATCGTTAGTACGGGACCCGGGGCCCTCGGTGAGACCCTGGTCCCTGTGCTGGAAGCCCGATGAGTGGCGCGCTCCCAGCACAAAGTCAGATATGCTCGTATGAGGCCCCACGGAAAAAAGCCCAGTGCAGTGAGGCTGCAAATATGCAACTGTGAAGGGGTTAAGATCTATAAAAACTGTGTGAATTCAGCCATTTAATGCTTAATTCCAAAAATGGATTTTACTGCATTGTTCTATTGGTTCATCTTGTACTGAAGTCTCATACCTTGGAAAGCCAAGAATCACTGTAGTAGTCACCACTACTACAGTGATTGCTGCTGTTTCACAGGTCCTGCGCTGAGTGGTTGCCCTGCTGCATAGTAACCACAGGGGGGCACTGGCGCTATTCACAGACCATCTTGTATTTTTCTAAAGTAATGCAAGGCCTTCTCTCATTGGACAAGATGGAGATTGTGACATCCCTGCCTTGCCTCTGAACCTCATCCAATCAGTAAACACCTTGCAGTAGTTAGGAAAAATACAAGAAGTTCTGTGAATGGCACTAGGGTCAAGTGAGCACCCCCCTGTGGTTACTATGCAGCAGGACAGCAAGTCTGCATAGGATCTGGAAGACAGCGGCATTCACTGTAGTAGCACCAGTGACTACTACAGTAATTTCCCGCTCCCACAGCAGTCTCACAGGTATGGGATATACAGGTGCATCTCATAAAGTTAAACTATCATCAAAAAAGTTAATTTATTTCAGTAATTCAATTCAAAAAGTGAAACTTCTATATATTCTATAGATGTGTTACACACAGAGTGAAATATTTCAAGCATTTCTTCCTTTTAATTGTGATGATTATAGCTTACAGCTAGTGAAAATCCAAAATTCAGCATCTCAGAAAATTAGATTACATAAGACCAATAAAAAAAAAAAAAAAAAGAAAAAAGGATTTTTAATACAGAAATTTTGGCTTAGTGAAAAGTCTGTCCATGTACAGTATAGAGTGCACTTAATACCTGGTTGGGGCTCCTTTTGCATGAATTACTGCATCAATGCGGCGTGGCATGGAGGCGATCAGCCTGTGGCACTGCTGAGGTGTTATGGAAGCCCAGGTTGCTTTGATAGCGGCCTTCAGATCATCTGCATTGTTGGGTCTGGTGTCTCTTATCTTCCTCCTGACAATACCCCACAGATTCTCTATGGGGTTTAGGTCAGGCGAGTTTGCTGGCCAATCAAGCACAGTGATCCCATGATCATGTGACCAGGTATTGGTAGTTTTGGCAGTGTGGGCAGTGCCAAGTCCTGCTGTAAAATGAAATCAGAATCTCCATAAAGCTGGTCAGCAGAGGGAAGCATGAAGTCCTCTAGAATTTCCTGCTAGAGGGCTGTGCTGACTTTGGACTTGATAAAACACAGTGGACAAACACCAGCAGATGACACGGCTCCCCAAATCTTCACTGATTGTGGAAAATGTTTCATTTCATTTCATTTGGAAATGAAGGTCCCAGAGTCTGGAGGAGGAGTGGAGAGGCACAGAATCCAAGTTGCATGAGGTCCAGTGTGAAGTTTCCACAGTTAGGCCTGACCTAAACCCCATAGAGTATCTGTTAGGTTTTGTTAAGAAAGAGGAAGATGAGAGACACCAGACCCAACAATGCAGATGACCTGAAGGCCGCTATCAAAGCAACCTGGGCTTCCATAACACCTCAGCAGTGCCACAGGCTGATCACCTCCATGCCACGCCGCATTGATGCAGTAATTCATGCAAAAGGAGCCCCGACCAAGTACTGAGTGCATACTATACTCTACATGGACCTGCTTTTCACTAAGCCAACATTTCTGTATTAAAAATCCTTTTTTTTTTTTATTGGTCTTATGTTGTAATCTAATTTTCAGAGATACTGAATTTTGGGGTGTTACTCGCTGTAAGCCATAATCATCAAAATTAAAAGAAAGAAATGCATGAAATATATCACTCTGTGTGTAACACATCTGTATAAAATACAGATTTTGATTTGAATTACTGAAATAAATTAAATTAATGATATTCAGATTTTATGAGATGCACCTGTATACACTTACCTTGGTACAAGCTATATACCAAGCTATAAAATACCTACCTGGAGTTCAGTAGGACAAATTACAAGGCATAGTACACCTATCAACCAATCAGAAATTATCTTTCACCCATAACAACAAACAACCATACACTACACAATAAAACTGATGCGAAGTCTGCTATAAAAAAAATGTGCTTAATATAACACAATGAATGCAGTTAACAATGCTAACTGGGATCTTATTTGTTAAAGTTTTGACTGTAGCACAGACTCTGCATACTTCACAGATTTAACCTTCAGGATTGGGAAATGCAAGTTGTGCTCCACACTTCACTGCAGCCGTCCTCACATTCTTCAGTGTGACTTCAATGTGCAAAGGGGGTTTTGTAATGTCTCCAACTATTAGGACATTATACTATGTGACCAGCAGAGGGAACACTTTATCTTCTAATGTCTATGACCAGCAGAGGGAACACTTTCCCCACTAATGTCTATGAACAGCAGAGGGAACATTTTCCCCACTAATGTCATTATACTATATGACCAGCAGAGGGAACACTTTCTCCACTAATGTCATTATACTATATGGCCAGCAGAGGGAGCGCTTCCCCCACTAATGTCAATAAGGAGAACTCCATGCCAACAAAGGCTTCTGGCAGCTGGATGAATCTGTTAGTGGTAAGAATACTAAAAAAAAAAAAACTTTTAGTTTGAAGAGTTTTAATGAGTATTCAGTTAAGGATATTGTTGTACCTTGTATATAAAACAGTTTGCAATGAGACTTTAACATTTTCACCAGGGGTAATATAGGATATCAGCCAATTTGCCCTCAACAAGTCCCAAACAGCTTAAAGCTGAATTTCAGGTATGGATATTCCATAGTTACATTGTTCCAGCTTGGACCATCTATGTATATACCAGACCTGTGGGGTCCTTCTGGGATCTGGAATTTACTGAAGTAGTCACCACTACTACATCTTTACTACATCTCTATTTCACCACTACTACACCTCTACTACATCTCTATTTCACCACTACTACACCTCTACCACATCACTACTACACCTCTACTACATCACTACTACACCTCTACTACATCACTACTACACCTCTACCTCATCACTAATAAACCTCTACTACATTACCAATACACCTCTCCCACATTACTACAACATCACTATTACACCGCTACTACTAGTGATCTCCACTTGCTTGCGAATACAGTGCAGAGAGGCTGCCCTGCTGCATTGTGAACACAGGAGGTCGGCCGCTCGGCATTGGTGCCATTCAGGGATCTTTTTGCATTTTCTCAATGAATGCAAAATGAGCTCTGTTTGGACAAGGTGGAGAGTGTGATGTAACCACCCTGCCCCTTCACCTATTGAAAAAATGCCACTCAGCATGGGACCCGGAAGCAAGTGGAGATCACTGTAGTAGTGTGGTAAGATATGTTTAGCGCCAGGTAAGCCGTAGGAAGCATTCAAGTAGCATGGAAAACATATATCTGATGCCATTTTCAAAAACAATGCTCAACTTGTAACCTGATTAACACAGCAAGTCATGCTAACTAGAAATCTTATTTAATAAAGTTTAGACTGCAGTGCAGATACCAGTCTCTTCACAGCTTTACCCTTCAGGATTAGGAACTAGAATTTCTGCCTCGTGCTCCACAATTTTCCGTATGCAATGGCCGTCTTCTAACTTCTCTTTATCACGTCATTATACTGTATGACCAGCAGAGGGAGTTCTTCATCCACTGAAATCATTCTCCCTCTCAGAACATTACCCTGTATGACCAGCAGGAGCTCTTCTACCACTAATATCTTCCCTCCACTAATGTATTTATACATTATTCCCCCCACAAATGTCATTCTCCCTATCAGGACATTCTACTGTAAAACCTCTCTACCATACCATCCCCCCCCCCCCCACCCCACTGTTCTCCTGTTCTCCTGTTCTCCTGTTCTCCCTATCAGAACATTTTCCTGCAGAGGGAGCTCTTCCACCACTAATTTCATTATACTGTGTGAGCAGCAGAGGGAGCGCTTTCTCCACTAATGTCATTATACTGTATGACCAGCAGAGGGAACACTTTCCCCACTAATGTCATGATACAATATGACCACCAGAGGGAGCGCTTCCACCACTAATGTCATTATACTGTGTGAGCAACAAAGGGAGATCTTCCTTTAACTAATGTAATTATACAGTATGACCAGCGGAGGGAGATCTTTCTCCAGTAATGTCATTCTCCCTATCAAAACTTTAACCTATATGACCAGGGGAGGGAGCTCTTCCCCCACTTAGGTCATTCTATAATCTCTGCATCAGAATATTACCCTGTATGACCAACAGAGGGAGTTCTTCCCCCACTTATAGCATTCTCCCTATCAGAACATTAACCTGTATGACCAGTAGAAAGAGCTATTCCACCACTGTCATTATACTGTGTGACCAGCAGAGGGAGATCTTCCCTCCACTAATGCAATTATGCAGTATGCCCAGCAGAGGGGGATCTTCCTCCACTAATATCATTCTACCTATCAGAACGTTTACCCAGTATGACCAGCAGATGGAGCTCGTCCACCACTGTCATTATATTGTATGACCAACAGAGGGAGATCTTTCCTCCACTAATGTAATTATACAGTATGACCAGCGGAGGGAGCTCTTCCCCCAATAACGTCTATCAATCAGAACATTATACTGTATGACCTGCAGTGGGAGTTCTTCACCCATTAGCATTCTCCCTATCAGATCATTACCCTGTATGACCAGCAGAGGGAGCTCTTGCACCACTGTCATTATACTGTATGACCAGCAGAGGGAGATCTTACACCAGTAATGTCATCATACCGTATTACTAACAAATGTAATTATACAGTATGACCAGCGGAGAGAGCTCTTCCCCCAATAACGTCTATCAATCAGAACATTCTACTGTATGACCTGCAGGAGGGAGTTCTTCAACCATTAGCATTCTCCCTATCAGACCATTACCCTGTATGGCCAGCAGAAGGAGCTCTTCCACCACTGTCATTATACTGTATGACCAGCAGAGAGAGTTCTTACGCCAGTAATGTCATCATACCATATTACCAACAAATGTAATTATACAGTATGACCAGCGGAGGGAGCTCTTCCCCCACTAATGCAATTCTTCCTAGCAGAACATAACAGTATGAGCAGTAGAAAGAACTCTTCCACCACTAATGTCATTATATTGTATGACCAACAGAGGGAGTTCTTCCCCTACTAAAAGCATTTCCCTATCAGAACAATACCCTGTATGATCAGCAGAGGGAGTTCTCCCCTAACTAATGCCAATAGGAAGCAATCTGCTCTACAGTTGGATCAGTCTGTTTGCTAGTAGGACAGTAGAAACATTTCATGGTTATATTGGAGTTCCAATATGCTGAACATATAAATTGCTTTGCTTCCTGTATTTGATTGGAAGTTTGTGGTACATAAAGAAGACCTCCAGCTAAACCAAGTAGGCAGTTAAATGGCATCTATGTGATTTTCTTCTAATTCTGTTTACTCGCCATTCACACGCTCTGCCACACTATAACTAGGAGGGTGACACCACCATTCACTGTTGTGGCTTCCTACTCATTGGACAATGAAAGGTCCTCATCAATGGTCCCTGCCTGGGAATTCTTCCTACTGGAAGCTGCCTGTACACCTCCAGCTCCTCCTGGTGCCTGAAACATGTTAGCCTGGCAGGACTGTAAGACAGACCAAACCGTTCACAGTGTATAACCACCCACCCTGAGTCTGATATCTGTTGTGCAGAGGATCGTGGGGGGGTAATATAAAAACAGCCTCCCTCTTTATTTGTCTTATTTACCAATATCATTAAAACAAAAGAAAATTCAAAATTTTGGGTTTTCACCAGAAAAGGAATTGAGGGGAAATCTTCCAATGGGGACATTCATTTCTGGTATTCCCTCACTTTGGGGATTTTGAGGGATTTCTTCTCACTTCCTATTTTGGCTATGGGACAGGAAATCTCAATGGGGACACAGATGGTTAAAAAAAAAAAAAACTGGCAGAGATTATAAACCTCCCTTACTCTATCCAAAATTTTAAAAAATACAGTTTAGTTTTACTTTATCCCGTGTTACAATGTATCTATCCAATCTTACAATGTATTTCTGAATAAAAAACAAAAAATTCATATTAATCATTGTGTATAATAATTATATTGATTTCTACATTGTAGCACGGGGTAATGTATTATCTATGGGGATGATAGGAACGTATTGTTTTTTGATATTACATGGCAGCTGCAATTGGTTGGGATACCTATGAACAGTGTGTAAGCATCCCAACATAAGATTATTGTAATTGCTCCCTCTAGTGGTCATCGGTATATCTTGGAAAGCGGTGACTGTACTTTACTGTTCCTTTGTGAACAAGCTTTTACCCCTTTAGTAAATCTAGCGTCAGGCCTGGCTAAAAACAGACTGTAAGGTTAAATGAGCATTTCTCAGCAGTACTTAAAGAGACCCTGTCAGTTTAATGAATAAAATCCAGACTGCAGGTATTCTACATACCTCTCCAACAACCCGTGTCTTCTTCCTCCTCTCTGTTCCAGCACTGCAATCTTCGGCAAATCTTCAGTGAGTGTTGGATGTCTACGTCCCCCATCACGAACAGTGGTCCATTCCTCTGACCCTACATCACTACAGGACACAGCAGTGATATGGTGGGGAAAGGATGGAACTATAACGGGGGGACATGGACATCCAACATTCCTGGAAGTGCTGAAGGCTCAAGAATCTGACGGAGGCCGAAGGGTGGAACAGAGGGGAGGAAAGAGACATGGGCCACCCAAGAGGTAAGTATAATACTCTTCTATTGCAGGGGCCAGTCTCTATAGCAGGGGTGGGGAACCTTTTTTCTGCCGAGGGCCATTTGGGTATTTTTAAAATCATTCGGGGGCCGTACAAATTTATCAACTTAAAAATGAGCCTGTTAAATTTGGTCAAACCTTTAATTAACTCACCCCTAATGTGATGGCTGCAACTGCTTCTCTCTGGTAAGGTGTGTGATGTTAGCTGGTATTGATGATGATGCTACTGGAAACTGGTTTTCCAGGTTTGCCCCCCCTTGCTGCCCCAATCAGAGTGATTAGTGCCCCAATCAATGCAGAGTGATTAGTGCCCCCCATCAATGCAGAATGATTAGTGCCCCCCATCAATGCAGAGTGATTAGCGCCCCCCATCAATGCAGAGTGATTAGCGCCCCCCATCAATGCAGAGTTATTAGCCCCCCCCCCCATCAATGCAGAATGATTAGTGCCCCCCATCAATGCAGAGTGATTAGCGCCCCCATCAATGCAGAGTGATTAGTGCCCCCCGTCAATGCAGAATGATTAGTGCCCCCCATCAATGCAGAATGATTAGTGCCCCCCATCAATGCAGAATGATTAGTGCCCCCCATCAATGCAGAATGATTAGTGCCCCCCATCAATGCAGAGTGATTAGTGCCCCCCATCAATGCAGAGTGCATGGAGATTAGAGGGCCCCCTGATTACACACACAGCAAGGTTCTTCTACTTACCCAGCGTGGGCGCTCTCATACGAAGTCACACCTCTTGTACCGACTCCTATGATAGACGTCACCACTGTGCTGTCTATCATTGGTAGGAGGCGTGACTTTGTATGACAGCGGCTGCGCCGGGTAAGCAGAGGAACCCGCTCTGTGTGTAATCAGGAGGCGTTCCCCCTCCCCTTCCCCTCCGGAGGCAGCCCAATGGCAGGGCCGGATCCAATGGCTTCGGGGGCTGCATACGGCCCGCGGGCCGTAGGTTCCCCACCCCTGCTCTATAGGAAATGATGAGATAAGTCCATTGTTTTCAGCCCAGTCAGGTCTGACTCACAGGGGTGGACTAACTAAAAAAAAAGTATCTAAACAAGTGTGCAGCGCTAATGTGTGATCTATAATAAAATAAAAAATATATATCTATTATATATATATATTTATATATATATATATATATATATATATATATATATATATATATATTCATTTTAAAATATTAGAGATGGGTGTGAGGAAGGGAAGAGTACTTTTGGCTCCGTATTGAGCTTTTTTTGCAGTTTATCCAGGACACAGCGACCGTGCGAGTGGCCTTACTATCTGTAGTACCAGCTCCCAGCCCAATTGGGTGCAAGGCGTTTACGTATTATTAGCTAATCTCCATAACCCCACCCCAATCCTCAACTCCCTCCCATCACCTAATCTTCTCCCCCCTCCTAATCTGTATAATCACCCCTCATCTTCATAACCCATCCCCCTCATCTTAATACCCCTCCTCATTTCCATAGACCCTCCCCTCACCTCCATACCCCCCCTCATTTCCATAATCCCGCCTCCTTATCCTAATCTCCATAGCCCCTCCCCAATTCTCATCTCCCTTCCACCTCCTTATCTTTTCCTCCCTCCTACTCTGCATAATCCCCCCTAATCTACCCCCATTCCTCATATCCATACCCCCCCCCCTTTTTATCATCTCCATAAACCCCCCTCCTCTCAGACAGAGAGCACAGGAGATTATTGGCTCTCAGGATTTCTGGCAGGATCAACAGGGATTTTTAAAACTTTTTTTAATAGTGTATTTAAAAGAGCAAAGGGCAGCAGACAGGAGGCGTTCGCTGTCGGGGTGTACATACACTTGGAAGGCTTCAGAGATATTTTTTCATCTACTTTCTCCAGTACAGCGACTCAGATTATTAAAGCCGGGCAATTAGCATTTTCAGAAGGGGGGATTGGCTGTGAAGAAAACCTTTTTGCGCTCACAGATCTAACTTGGTGGCCACCTCACCTCCTGCGTTTTTCGTAGCCGGTCCATCTGCTCGGCTTTGCCCCAAATGCCCGCAGGCTGTTTTTTTCCGCTCCCCCCCTCCCCCCATCGCCCTGCCAGCTTGGTGCCTGCAGGGCCCTTCATGAGAGCAGACCATTATTTATATATCCCAACCATTTCATCCTCCTTTACCCTCATCCCCCCCTCCCGCCTTCCCTCTCAAACAAACGTGTTGTGTTAGCGGCTGTCTCCGCAGGACAAAGTGAGCGTTTGTCTCCCCTCTGGGGAGCGATGAAAAGCCATCTGTGTGCTGCGTACCATGCTGGGACCTCGTCTCTTTGTACTGTCAGATCCACGGGACAAATGCTATCTGAGGGGACACAGAGACCCTCTTCATAGCAGAATGGGGGGCTTGTTCTGATGGGCCTTTAATGGCGAGCTCGGTGTGAACATTAGGACAGAGGGGTCTGTGTCCCGGCCTTACAATGGCCTGAATTATTACAGCCCCGGCCTGGGAAAGGAGAGGGGGAGTGGGGGTGGTATTGACAATATTAGAGGAACAATTCCGCGTGCAAGTCTAGATTTCGGGGGCTTTCGCCCATTCTACGTTGGTGTCTTTATCCAGCATGTGCGCAGAGAGGCCATATATTCCTTTATAACCCTACAGATTGAAAGGGGGCAAAATCTGCCACCAAGGTGCAAAATTCTTAAAGGATATGGAGGATACCAGGAGGTGTCAGCAGGATTGGGTAGGTAGGTTCTTCAGGGTGGCTGATGGCACTCAATTACCTAAAAGAGCACCAGTGGTGCACAGCAACTCCTGAACATAAAGAAAGGAGCAAAATCCTAAGGATACGGAGGATACCTGGAGATACCGACCGCTAAAGATGGAAATACATGTTACAATACGATCCGCTTTGGGTTCACCAACAGATATGTAGTGCGAGAGGTCTGTGGGATTGGGTATGTAGGTTGTTCAGGGTGGCTGATGCTTCTCCATTACCAAAAAAAACACTATTGGTGCACAGCAACTCCTGAACACAGAAAGGTGGAAAAATCTGCCATCAAGGGACAAAATCTCAAGGTTAGGGGTGATACCAGGAGGTGCCAACTGGCCTATGCAAGTTACAATATTATCTGCTTTAGGTTCACCAACAGATATGTAGTACGAGAGGTTTGTGGGATTGGGCATGTAGGTTGTTTAGGGTGACTGATGGCTCTCAATAATCAAAAAGAGCACTACTGGTGCACAGCACACCCCTGAACATAGAGAAAGGAGCAAAATCTTAAGGATACGGAGGATACCTGGAGATACCGACCACTAAAGATGGAAATACTTGTTACAATATGATCCGCTTTGGGTTCACCAACAGATGACATGTAGTGCGAGAGGTCTGTGGGATTGGGTATGTAGGTTGTTCAGGGTGGATGATGGCTCTCCATTACCAAAAAGAGCACTAAAGGTGCACAGCAACTCCTGAACATACAGAAAGGGGCAAAATCTTAAGGGTATGTGAGAATACCAGTAGGTGCCAGCCACCTAAAGATGGCCATACAAGCTACAATCCAATCTGCCTTGGGTTCAGAAACCGATATGTACTGCGAAAGGTCTGTGGGATTGGGTATGTAGGTTGTTCAGGGTGGCTGATGGCTCTCAATTACCAAAAAGAGCACTACTGGTACACAGCACACTCCTGCACATAGAGAAAGGGGTAAAATCTGCCACCTAGGGGCATAATCTTAAGGATATGGGTGATACCAGGAGGTTAGACATCCGACCTACAATACGATCTGCTTTAGGTTCACCAACAGATAAGTAGTGCGAGAGGTCTGTGGGATTGTGTAGGTAGGTTGTCCAGGGCGGCTGATGACTCTCATTACCAAAAAGAGCACTACTGGTGCACAGCACACTCCTGAACAGGAAAGGGGCAAGATCTTAAGAATATGGAGGATACCAGAAGATGTCGGCCGTTAAAGATGGCCAATCAAGTTACAATATGATCTGCTTTGGGTTCACCAACAGATATTTAGTATGAGAGGTCTGTCAGATGGGGTATGTAGGTTGTTCAGGGTGGCTGATGCTTCTCCATTACCAAAAAAGCACTATTGGTGCACAGCAACTCCTGAACACAGAAAGGGGGAAAAAATCTGCCATCAAGGGACAAAATCTCAAGGTTATGGGTGATACCAGGAGGTGCCAACTGGCCTATGCAAGTTACAATATCATCTGCTTTAGGTTCACCAACAAATATGTAGTACGAGAGGTTTGTGGGATTGGGTATGTAGGTTGTTTAGGGTGGCTGATGGCTCTCAATTACCAAAAGGAGCACTACTGGTGCACAGCACACCCCTGAACATAGAGAAATGGGGCAAAATCTGCCACCAAGGGGCATAATCTTAAGGATACGGAGGATACCTGGAGATGCCGACTGCTAAAGATGGAAATACATGTTACAATACGATCTGCTTTGGGTTCACCAACAGATATGTAGTTCAAGAGGTCTGTGGGACTGGGTAGGTAGGTTGTTCAGGGTGGATGATGGCTCTCCAGTACCAAAAAGAGCACTAAAGGTGCACAGCAACTCCTGAACATACAGAAAGGGGCAAAATCTTAAGGGTATGTGAGAATACCAGTAGGTGCCCACCACCTAAAGATGGCCATACAAGCTACAATCCAATCTGCTTTGGGTTCAGAAACAGATATGTACTGCGGAAGGTCTGTGGTTTTGGGTATGTAGGTTGTTCAGGGTGGCTGATGGCTCTCAATTAAAAAATAGAGAACTACTGGTGCACAGCACACTCCTGCAAACAGAGACAGGGGTAAAATCTGCCACCTAGGGGCATAATCTTAAGGATATGGGTGATACTAGGAGGTGCCACCTGCCTAAAGTTAGGACATCCAACCTACAATACGATCTGCTTTAGGTTAACCAACAGACACATAGTGCTAGAGGTCTGTGGGATTGGGTATGTAAGTTGTTCAGGGTAGCTGATGGCTCTCAATTACCTAAAAGAGCACTACTGGTACACAGCAACTCCTGTACATATACAGAAAGGGGTAAAATCTGCCACCTAGGAGCATAATCTTAAGGATATGGATGATACCAGGAAGTGCCACCCACCTAAAGTTAAGACATCGGACCTACAATACGATCTGCTTTAGGTTCACCAACAATAAGTAGTGCGAGAGGTCTGTAGGATTGGGAATGTAGGTTGTTCAGGGCGGCTGATGACTCTCCATTACCAAAAAGAGCACTACTGGTGCACAGCACACTCCTGAACAGAGAAAGGGGCAAAATCTTAAGAATATGGAGGATACCAGAAGATGCCGGCCTCATGGTTCCATGAGGAGGTTGAATATCAATGGTGATAAAGGGGAACCCTTGACGAGTGCTGTTCGTTATTTTAAAGGGGGGTAGAGAACATACCCTCAAAAAGTACGTGAGCTGAGGAGAGGAGTATAATGCCATAATTCCTGAGCTAATGGGGCCAATAATCCCAAATTTCCTCAGCACCCGGGATAAAATGTCCCCAATGCACTCTGTCAAAAGGCCTTCTCTGCGTCCAAAGCAATAAGCAGAGAAGGCAGGTATATATTTTTTTTAAACATATATACACACTTGACAAATTTTGTTTGAATCGAGGAGCCAAAAAAAAAAAAGGCCAGTTTTTTTTTTTTATCTATAAAGCTTTATTTTAACGACAAAACCCATTCTCTTATGTAGCCAGAAGCCGGCGAAACGGTTGGCTTCTCTCGAAGAGGACATGACCGAAAAATATCTGCCGATTGGCATCCAATCAGCGCTCTGAGCCAATGGTTAAGAGTGCTGACCGATGTGGGGGGGGGGGGGGATCCCCATCCCCATCCCCTGTCAGAACACAATAGCTCAGTGGGGAGATTGCTGTACGAAGAGCGGGGAGCTCCTTGGGAGATCTCCGAATCAGACATGCATCCAGTCAAGGACATGGCGATGGCTGCTGGTTTACAGACTGGTCCTATATTATATAAATGTCGGCGATCCAATTTGCTCAGCACAGGACCTTCTGAAGTTCGCAGGCTCGGGGGGACCCTGTCATACTAGAATCCTTCTCCTCTAACTCCAGCGAGCTGGCCCAGCCCTGAACCCCCATAATTTGATCCATGCCATAGTAGGGAGAAGAAGTGGAGAGAAGATCTCAGATACGCAAGCATGGTCAGGGGAAGGTGCAGGGGGAGCTGCGCCCCCCCCCCCCCCCCTTGGCACAGAACATCAGACAGAAAATCCTGCTAGTCCTCTCCTCATCCCCAGATGGTGGCACGCCAATCCCCCCCATCAGATCTTTACTGGGAGATGAGCCCACACTCCCCCACCCCCCCCCCCATCAGATCTTGGAACCCCAACATCCCTGAGCTAGGCAGACGACTCCCTCAGCCCCTCAGCCTGCTCCAGCAGTAGGAGGGCGGCAGCAGCACTGGGGATCCCCAAACTTTACTGGACTCTGCTGGTCATTCGCTCTTCCTGCTGTGTCAGCGGTTGCCGTGCCGCTCTCTTCCTGCTCCATTCTCGGGGCGTCTTTATCCCTGTAATTCACATTCCCCATGATGATAGTGGCGCCCCGCAAGCCTGCCCTGTAATGGAAGCTGAGCTGAAGCATCTGTCGCTGACAAAAGCCCAGGCGGCAGGACGGAATTTCTAGTCGCCATGGCGACCTGGCGCCTGGGATTTGTCGAGCCCTGACATATATAGTGATTGATAGATTTTAAAGACATTTTTAATATGTCTGGGCAGCTGTCCATGACCACTAGGAGCCATTATAGAGCACTACTAGACACCGATAGTGAAGTCAGCTGAAAGTTCACATTTATGTTAAAGCTGATCTCCATGGATGAAATACCTCTGAAGGCAGCGGTTTTAATTGCCAAAAGATTTGTATTTGTCCATCCAGTCCTGAAATTTACACAGCCCTGCCAAACAGCACATTCCTGTCTGGCAGGGGAGAAGAGGTTAGGCTCTGCTGCAGTTCAGTAACTGACAGTAAAAGGAGAAGCAGCAGAATGAGGAGCTCATCTTTCACTCTGCTCTCTCCTCCTATCATCATGCTTCTTGCATTGACAAGCAGCTGCTTATTTTTTGGCTTCTTCCGCTCCCAGTCTGAGCGCTTCTGTAGAGAGGACTGCAAGAGGCTGACACCAGGTCAACGGTGATTACTTTATTGCCTTGACTTAGAATTGGGGTCTCCAAACTACAGCTTGCAGGCCACATGCAGCCCACTACAAGGTATTTTTTTGGCCTGCAGCTAGGGTCAGTGGTATATCCTACACAGATTGGGGATTCAGCGGAGACTGACAATGGCATCTGCTTCAAATGTAAGGGGGGGGGGGGACTTTGATGAAAGGTGGGGGCTCTGGTGGGGATCCTCATTTTAAGGAGGATCTAATTGGAATGGAGGCTCTGGTGGGGATCTTATTGGAAGGGGGGCTTTGATGGGGACCTCAATGTGAGATGGGGCTCTGATGGGGACCCCAATGTAAGGTGGAGCTCTGATGGGGACCCCAATGTAAGGTGGGGCTCTGATAGGGACCTCATTGTAGGGGGGCTCTGATGGGGAACTCATTGTGAGGTGGGGCTCTGATGGGGAACTCATTGTGAGGTGGGGCTCTGATAGGCACCTTATTGTAAGGGGGCTCCGATAGGCACCTTATTGTAAGGGGGCTCCGATAGGGACCTTATTGTAAGGGGGCTCCGATAGGGACCTTATTGTAAGGGGGCTCCGATAGGGACCTTATTGTAAGGGGGCTCCGATAGGGACCTTATTGTAAGGGGGCTCCGATAGGGACCTTATTGTAAGGGGGCTCCGATAGGGACCTTATTGTAAGGGGGCTCCGATAGGGACCTTATTGTAAAGGGGCTCCGATAGGGACCTTATTGTAAAGGGGCTCCGATAGGGACCTTATTGTAAAGAGGCTCTGATAGGGACCTTATTGTAAGGGGGCTCTGATGGGGACCTTATTGTAAGGGGGCTCTGATGGGGACCTCAATGTGAGGTGGGGCTCTGATAGAGACCCCAATGTAAGGCCAGGGCTCTGATGGGTAGCTCAGGGTTTGGTGTACCCTGGAGGGGGCTATAGATTGGCATGATGGGAATCAGAAAAATGAATAAATAACAATAAAATGACAATGCAGATGATTGGAACACAGCCGACAAGAAAACCCTTACAAGCTGCAGCAGTGATCTTGAGCTTGCCTTCAGTCATCATCAATCCCCTCTCCTCCCGATCTTTATGGCTATTGTCCACCTCTCACAGCTATTAACTTTGACAGCCACTACTTAATAACACATCCTGGGCATCCTCTTAGATTTGCTCAAGCAACTAATCAGCAGATTGTACAGCTAAAGTCTAAAGCTCCCAGTGGCTACCAGGAAGGAGCATGCACATCTAAAGGGATGCTGGGATGTGTTCTTTCATGCTGTGATTATTATGCATACATTACACTTCAGCTTTAAAAGAATAAAGCTGCCAAACATATTCTTCAGTTCCATTTTATATTCAACAGTGGAACATTCCATGGAAGCACCTGATTGGCTGCTGAGCTTAGGTTCTCTTTCAGACACTCCTATATGACACTCGCCATGTGCTATTGGCCCTGAGCTGCAATGCTGAAGGCAAACTAAACCTTGAAGCAATCATGGTGCTTCTAAGGAAAAATAGAATTTCATGGAAACCGAATATTTTTACCAGATGGAGGTGGGACCATTTTCACCCTTCATCTACGATTAGATTGTTTACATTGTAACTTTGTAGCAGGCAAGAGGAAGCATTTCCCCGGTCTCCCCTCCCCCAGTGATCAGACTGTACATTGTAACTTTGTAGAAGGAAGAGGAAGCATTTCCTCAGTCTACCCTCCCCCAGTGATCAGACTGTACATTGTAACTTTGTAGAAGGAGGCGGGAGCATTTCCTCAGTCTCCCCTCCCCCAGTGATCAGACTGTACATTGTAACTTTGTAGGAGGAAGAGAAAGCATTTCCTCAGTTTCCCCTCCCCCCAGTGAGGTACATCGTAACCTGGTAGCAAGCCACAAGGTGAGAGGCTGCACCAGGGGCTGTTCTGTGTCAGGCATTTGTGAACACAGCCAAGAACTGCACAGGCACCAGGATTTGTGCTCTGTGCACACCTATGCAGGTGCAAGGGTGCCCAGGGCCGCTGATAGGGGGGGGACCACCGGTCCTCCTGTAGGGGGCCCGGGAACACTGTGCTCGGTGGAGCAGAGAAGGAACAATGCCCTCTGTGTGTCTCACCCAGCAACTAAAAGCCAATTTCTCTCCTCTCTCCCATCGGCTTTCAGTTGCTTGGTAAGAGACACACACATGACCAGATTTAGGGGGTGCTGGGGTGGGTTGTGCCCACCCCGATTTCAGTTCTGCCCCCCTGGTTGGCCGCCACTGAGCTTGGAGGGGAGTTTGGGGGGCCCCATCAGGTAGGCTGTACGGGGCCCAGTGATTTATAACAGCAGCCCTGATGGTGCCTGCGTTTTTTTTTTTTTGCGCAATTTTGTGTGTCAAATTTAGGACAGCCTATTCATTTCGATGGGCTGCCCTATGTGCAAAAATTGCACAACAGTGCATGACCCCCCTTTTTTTTTTTTTTTTTAAAGCACGGCCCACCAAAAGGCCGGTACTTTGCTACTTTTTGTGCATGCTTTAGGAAGATGTATTGGGGGGCCATTAAAGGTTAATACCACCGCCACAAGCCCGCCAAAAAGACGCACGCTGGTGTGCGTTGCAGAACTGAGCACGATTTTGCATGCATCATGGTGAACTGTCTTCTCTGAGCCGGCACCTCAGTCCAGGAAGTAGATACTGATCCTGGGTGATGCCTGAGCAAAGATGGTGCTGTCCTTGGGGAGAGAAAATGGGAGGAAGGCATTGTCAGGGGGAGACCGGTGATCTCTATGAGAGGTAATAAATACCTGGAAGAGTTACACTGACATTACTCAGCAAATCCTCCTAATGTATTTTATTGTATTGTAACTGTATTGTCTCCCTTTTATATTGTAAAGCGCTGCGTGAACTGCTGGCGCTATAGAAATCCTGAATAATAATAATAATAATAATAATAATTATAATCATAATAATAATAATAATAATAATAATAATAATAATAATGTGAAATACAGACCTGATGACCGGTCCACTTTAAAGCGTAACTCCACTTTTGTTGAGAAAAAAACATTCCCCTCTGGGTGATCTCTGTACATTGCAGGGATTGTAACAAACTTTGTTGCAGATTCCTATCTTTTGTTATTCTGAAGAAATCATTGTTTGTTCTTCTGTGCTGAGTGGGTCAAATGGGAGTGGTTTCATAATTATCTATCAGCTGTGGCAGCTGCAGGGCTCTAATGAGGAAACCTGCTGGGCCTGCATCCCTTTAGACGTGTTCCTATTGGGGGTTTCTCACTAAAAATGAAATTGTTGTTGCAGGGGATGCCAGAAATCTGACTTGTATCTTAGTGCAGACTTCTGGGAAAATTGATGAGCCAATCACACAAGCAGGAAATGATGTTTCTGGGGGTGTGGTCAGTATACATTCTGTGTACAGAACAGCTCCAGGCGGCCATATTGGATTGCATTTTCAGAAAATGACAACAGCTGCAGATTGAAAAGGAAAGGTCATTGTTTAATACTTTCAATTACAATATGATTTGTGTCGCAATTGTATACGCTATATTGTTTTTTCTTCGTTTGCGGATTTTTTTTCCCCCATGAAAGTGGAGTTATCCTTTCATTTTGATTTTAAGTCGATATCATTTTTTTTTTTTTTTTTTGGTTGGAGTTCTTACTTTGAGCCTCGGTTCACACTTATGCGATGTGGGAAGGCTGCGAATTCGCAGCCTGTTCCCGCATCGCACACGCACCCCCGGCAGTTCACACTGCCATATGCGATACGCTGGGGGTGTCAATGTAATGTTAACGACACCCCCAGTTTGATCGCATATCGCAGTGCGATCGTGCAGTTCGCACAGGATCGGATCGCACAAGTGTGAACTGCTGTGCGATCCGATCCTGATGCGGCTGCCAAAAAGGGTCCCTGTGCGTGTTTGGTGCGGCTGCGGTGCGAATTTAGCCATACAAACTGTATGGCTAAACTCGCACCGCACAGCCGATCGCATGTAATGTCGGAGCAGTGCGCTCCGACATTACATGTGAACCCCGCACACGCACAAGTGTGAACCGGGGCTAAAGGTTCTGATTGATTACTATAGAGAAGCCGATTCTGGGTGTGTCCCAGTGGATGTCAGGTGAGGACAGATAGGCCAGTTTTCAGGCCATCCTGTACAATGAACGCGGAGATCAGATCAGTCTGCTGACGAGCGATCGCTGCGATTTCCAAATTCAGCAAATTTTTCAGCAGTGAGTAAACGTCAGAATGCGGCCAAGAAGAGGAAAAGTGGAAGAGGTGACTCAGCGCAGCTTCCGAAAAACGGAGCCGCGAGTCCTGATAGTGTTCTGCACTTGGATGAACCCGGCCGGGGACTCATTCACTGACCCGCCATCACTGCCCGCCATCACCGCCCACCATCTCTGCCCGCCATCACCACCTGCCATCACTGCCCACCATCACTGCCCGCCATCACCGCCCGCCATCGGATACCTTGTATGGGGCGTAGAGGGGTACGGATACCTTGTATGGGGCGTAGAGGGGTACGGATACCTTGTATGGGGCGTAGAGGGGTACGGATACCTTGTATGGGGCGTAGAGGGGTACGGATACCTTGTATGGGGCGTAGAGGGGTACAGATACCTTGTATGGGGCGTAGAGGGGTACAGATACCTTGTATGGGGTGTAGAGGGTTACGGATACCTTGTATGGGGAGTAGAGGGGTACGGATACCTTGTATGGGGCGTAGAGGGGTACGGATACCTTGTATGGGGTGTAGAGGGTTACGGATACCTTGTATGGGGTGTAGAGGGTTACAGATACCTTGTATGGGGTGTAGAGGGGTACGGATACCTTGTATGGGGCGTAGAGGGGTACGGATACCTTGTATGGGGCGTAGAGAGGTACGGATACCTTGTATGGGGCGTAGAGGGGTACGGATACCTTGTATGGGGCGTAGAGGGGTACGGATACCTTGTATGGGGTGTAGAGGGTTACGGATACCTTGTATGGGGCATAGAGGGGTACGGATACCTTGTATGCGGCGTAGAGGGGTGCGGATACCTTGTATGGGGCGTAGAGGGGTGCGGATACCTTGTATGGGGCGTAGAGGGGTTCGGATACCTTGTATGCGGCGTAGAGGGGTGCGGATACCTTGTATGGGGCGTAGAGGGGTTCGGATACCTTGTATGCGGCGTAGAGGGGTGCGGATACCTTGTATGGGGCGTAGAGGGGTGCGGATACCTTGTATGGGGCGTAGAGGGGTTCGGATACCTTGTATGCGGCGTAGAGGGGTGCGGATACCTTGTATGGGGCGTAGAGGGGTACGGATACCTTGTATGGGGCATAGAGGGGTACGGATACCTTGTATGCGGCGTAGAGGGGTTCGGATACCTTGTATGGGGCGTAGAGGGGTACGAATACCTTCTATGGGGCGTATAGGGGTACAGATACCTTGTATGCGGCGTAGAGGAATACGGATACCTAGTATCTGAAGTACAAGGAGGCTAGTGTACAGTAGATGCAGCATTTGAACCCCTCTGAAAAGTGATTTGCAGTGGATCACTTTTCATAGGTGTATTACATAGTGCCTCCTGGTTGCCTGTTTAACCATTAAAATTCCAATCCGCAACTATGAATGTTGTGTACCACCCCCATTCATTAGATATGTATGTGTACACCCCAGTCTGGCTGCCTTTGCAGCTTGGGGGGGGGGGGGGGGGTTAGGGTGGGAGGCGTGGTTTAAACATGGCTCAACTGCCTGGTTTTACTGCCCCCCTCTCAAAAAAGCAAGAGCCCTAAGATGCTTTATGGGGAGTCACACGGGCAGCAGGGAGCTGCTGGTAGGATCAGTTCACATGCAGCCTGTTCATTCTGTGTTGGGTATTTATATAGAGAAAACACACTGTACATGGTAACATGTTCATTCACAGGCTGAAAACCAGAAGTCTGGGCTGCCTCTACAGTCCCATGACCAGTCCCGGGGAGTCCCATGACCAGTCCCAGGGAGTCCCATGACCAGTCCCAGGGAGTCCCATGACCAGTCCCAGGGAGTCCCATGACCAGTCCCAGGACCAGTCCCAGGGAGTCCCATGACCAGTCCCAGGGAGTCCCATGACCAGTCCCAGGGAGTCCCATGACCAGTCCCAGGACCAGTCCCAGGGAGTCCCATGACCAGTCCCAGGACCAGTCCCAGGGAGTCCCATGACCAGTCCCGGGGAGTCCCATGACCAGTCCCAGGACCAGTCCCGGGGAGTCATCTACAATGCAGATTCCAGGAGATCTTTGAGGGAAATCCATGAATTGGCCTCTCTACCCGAATTTTAGACTTCTAAGAGCCTTGGGTAGAGAGTGAGACTATGTGGCTGGGGCCAGAGGGGCCCCTATGAGCAATGGGGGGGGGGGAATACCTTAACAACTGACATAAATCACATTAACACACTGCACAGATGTGAATGGGGACTAAAGCCAACAATTGTACAGATCTCTGATTACATATAAAAGCCGGTCTTCCTGTGGGAAGATTTGTATTTTTGGCGAGCCGGTTACACGGCACAGCTGCTGACTGTTTTTTTTCTCAGCTGCGGTTTCACCTTACAGCTCCAATCAGTTCATGTGCTGGCAAGAAGCATGCTCATAGGAGGAAAGAGCAGAGAGATGAGCCCATTACTGTGCTGCTTCTCCTTTCACTGTCCAGTCACAGGCTGGGGGCGTGTCAAGGATGACCTGTCCAGGGTTAAATGATGCTGACCATCAGACTGAGGACATCTAGTGGCAGAGAAAAAGTACTGCATTGGAAATCTTTGGATTGAAGATGAACATTGAACCAAATTTTTTTTTTTTTTACTTGGGCTGCTTATTTCTGTCTTCTTTTTGGCTGGTGTTTTTGCTTTACCTTTCGGTTCTACCTTAAGAAACCTTCACACCTGGCCCAGCGTCTTTGTTGACAGCGACGTCGGAGCCAGACAACTCACAATGGACAAAACACACAGAAGGGCGCTAAATTTTAAGTCCAGCGGCCGGACAAGGGGAGCTGTCAGGTCTGTCTCTCACCTTCCCTCTGGCCGTCTCCCCGGAGCAATAACACGGCGCACACAGGCCCGCCATTCACCCGGCAGGTCTAGACTGGCCGCTGAGCCTCCGAAACTAAACAGGAGGATGCCTGCAGGAGATTCCCGGCATGACAAAAAGGCTTTTGTGGCCGCCATCCTTCCCCCATGACAGGGAGAAAATCCCAGGGAGAGCGCACATGTCTCCGCTATGAGCTGAGCACGCTACTGCTCATGTAGGCTGCATTAAAGTGAAACCCCAATCAGCAGTCATTTAAAAAAAAAAAAAAATATGGCAACACTGTATTTGTGTGTGTGCATCACCGGCGCAAACTAAATCTTAAACTGGCAGCCAATATATGGTTTGCTGCGGCTAAAGTGACTCCTTACAGGAGTGTATACAAGTGAAAAAAGATCTATAGTAGCTGCGCTAACCAGTATGTGGATGATTGGTACTCAAATCAACATGAAATATACGTGTTCCAACAGCACGAAAAAACGTAAAAAATAAAGTGTCCATTAATCCATTCCAATAATAGTGTATAAGGTCGCCCAAACTTCACACTCACCAGATGGCCTTCATCAGGATGCATGTCTATTGTGAAACGAGTTGTGGCTAGTGGAGTGAGGTTCGCGCTACTCTCAGTTCCCGACCCGCAGGGAAATCAAGGCTTGACACGCACGCCGGCTCCATCGCACTGCTTGACTGTGCAGGAATAGGGTGGCTTAGTATCCAGCAGCTCCTGCCGGGGTAGCGCTACATATGGGGGCTTGTCCGGGATCCTCCTATGGTAACCTGCCTGACCATTGCCCATAGCAACCGTCAGCCAACGAGTCAAAGATCTCTAAATCTGCTACTGCGGTCACATAGGCTTTGTGGATGACTGGGCAGACTTAGTGCCTGTCTGAGGGCACTTTCACACGAGTGTAAAAAAAAATAAAATAGTTTTAATAAAATTGGATGGGATATTGTGCAGTGATGGCTATTTAATTACATGAGAGGGGAGCCAATTGGACCAAATAAGGAATCAGTGGAACGCCCTTACATAGATCTAGGATAGTGACACACAGTGGCGTAGCGTGGGGGGTGCAGGGGGGGCCAGCCGCACCGGGCGCAACATCTGGGGGGGCGCATCCTCAGTGTCACTCTGTCTGTCTGACTCTGACATACATAGTTCACACACTGTCTGGGGCTGCCTCCATCTTTAGGCTGGGAGATGTCCAGCGCGGCCGCCCTATGGCTGAAAATGGCGGGTCGGGCGGGGCTGGACTGGGCCTCACCTGTGCATTGGTGTAGGGTGGAGTGGCGTTGAAAGCCAAGCCCCGCCTATGCTGCCTCTCTTCACTGCTCAGTCAGTTTAGCAGCGAGTGAGTCAGCAGCCTGGTGCTGTTACAGAGTGGGGTTTTTTTTAATCACCTGATTAGAGCCAGAGGCTCTAATAGGCTTCAAAAAAGGGTGGACCCAGGGCGCAGAGCAGTGCGCCCCAAGCCCACCCATTGTGTGACAATAGTGAATGAAAATTCGCTATTGTCACACGGACCCTCCTCCTGGTCAATCAGGAAGCGGGTCCGAGACCCGCTTCCTCATTGGCCGAAAGGCGAACGCATGCCATTGGCTGAGGAGGAGGCGGAAGGACTCGAGGAGACGCAGGGAACTGAGAAGAAGCCACCACTGCAGGTAAGTCTCTCTGCATTGAAAGGGGGCATGCTGGTCTGTCTGCATTGAAAGGGGGCACGATGATCTCTCTGCATTGAAGGGGGGCACGCTGGTCATTCTGCATTGAAAGGGGGCACGCTGATCTCTCTGCATTGAAAGGGGGCACGCTGGTCATTCTGCATTAAAAAGGGGCAAGCTGGTCATTCTGCATTGAAAGGGGGCACGCTGGTCTCTCTGCATTGAATAGGGGCCCTCTGGTCTCTCTGCATTGAAAGGGGGCACGCTGGTCATTCTGCATTGAAAGGGGGCATGCTGGTCATGGTCATTCTGCATTGAAAGGGGGCACACGGGTCTCTCTGCATTGAAAGGGGGCACGCTGGTCTCTCTGCATTGAATGGGGGCATGCTGGTCATTCTGCATGGAAAGGGGGCACACTGGTCTCTCTGCATTGAAAGGGGGCACACTGGTCATTCTGCATTGAAAGGGGGAACGCTGGTCATTCTACATTGAAAGGGGGCACGCCGGTCATTCTGCATTGAAAGGGGGCACGCCGGTCATTCTGCACTCAAAGGGGGCACGCTGGTCTCTCTGCATTGAAAGGGTGCATGCTGGTCTCTCTGCATTGAAAGGGGGCACGCTGGTCATTCTGCATTGAAAGGGGGCACGCTGGTCATTCTGCATTGAAGGGGGCACGCTGGTCTCTCTGCATTAAAAGGGGGCACGCTGGTCATTCAAACTTGTATTTAGATGCATTTTACTTTAATTACATCAGTATTTTCATAACAAACAATACATGTGCTTAGGGGGTAAGGGTTTCTTTAACTAATCTAGTAAAAGAGACTCGAGTGCTAAAATCCAGCGGGTTAGGGGGCGCAAATTACTTGCCTTGCCCCGGGTGCTGACAACCCACGCTACGCCACTGGTGACACATACCTGGAATGAGGTCAGTGGAATGACATTGCATATATCTGGGAGACGTTTACATTGATCATTATACACGGCCATCTGGTGAGTGTGAAGTTTGGAAGGGGGTGGATATAAGCACACATCAGTTGGATGTAAACCCATATGAGCGACCTTATACACTATTATTGGCATGGAATGGATCAGACCCCATTATTTACTTTGACATTTTTTTTGTGGTTTTGGAACAAGTATATTGTACATTTTTTTGCATGTTAATTTGGGTACTAATTATCCGCATACTGGTTATCACAGCTGCTATAGATTTTAACACTGTATAACTGTAATGCCACAACAACCCTTTATATGGAAATGGCTTACTCTGATTTCACTGCACACTGTTAGCGCCTCACAATGTGCATTAGAAGCTGCTGTAGGATGTCCAACATCATTTAGCTCTTTTCTCCATAGTCGGACTGTCCCTGGGCCCGCCCCTTTCATTCATTGGATTTCATTTCTTTCAATCATGGTGGCTCAGCATCACATATGGGCCTAGGTCAATACATCCTGCCTAGGAACGCCCACTCCTCCAGACTGACACCACCCATTAAGACATTTTGATGTCTGACTCCACCCAAGAACGAGCCCACTCCTTACATCCCATGTGGGCGGTCTTCATGCAGATGCAGCCTGCCTAGGAACGCCCACTTCTCCAAACTGACACCGCCCATCAAGACATATTTGCATAACTCCTACCAAGAAAGAGCCCACTGCTTGCATCACATGTGGGTGGTCTGCATGCAGGAACAGCCTGCTTAGGAACGCCCACTCCTCCAGGATTGACACCCGCCTATTAAGATATAGTTGCATAACCCCTCCCAAGAGACAGCCCACTGCTTACTTTAGGACTGGTGGGTCTTATGAGAAGCACTGAGGCAGGGGGCTGTGATGTGTTCAGGGAGCTATGTACAGCACCCTGTAGGCCCCTCCCACCAGCCCAGCCACAATCTGCCTGCATTGCATAGAGAAGCAGGTGGCAAGTATTCTTATAGGAGGGGGAAGTGCCAAGATGGTGATTTAAGGGGATTTGTGTTGAGAGGGGGGTGGGCGGGGCAGAAGATTTGCGCTAGGTGAGGGAATTTGGGGGCAAAAAGTACTAGAAAGGGGAAATTTTAGTAGAGAATTTGTGCTGGGAGTGGTGATTTTTTTTATTGGGGGGGGGCAGATTCGTACTGGGAAGAGGGGGGAATTTATGTTTAAGGGGTAAGCATGCAGATTAGTGCTCAGCGTTTCTCATTTTTCTGGGGGGGGGGGGGGGGGTTTCACTGATACATAATGCTCATACATCTTTGGGGGGGGGGGGGGGGATTGGCATGTTGACCCTGGGCTCTAGATTACCTTGTCTGCTCAGAACGGTTGCCCTGTACCAGTAAATCTGCTATGGGGCAAGTGGATCATGTTGGTCCTGCCATGAAGTTCCTTGTTCAGGCACTTCCTGCTGTAGGGTGACCCCCGCCATTTCCCTGCCTTCCAGCTCTGCTCCAGCATTGTCACCCAAAATATGGAGACTACAAGTGGCCTTTTCTACACATGTAACACAAACCTGGTCCACTGTTGTCACCTTTAGGAAACACGCCCTGAGAAATGCCATGCAGCCATTGCTGGGGGGGGGGGGTTTAAATGCAGCCATGAAGTGGCTGCCAAGAGGCTGCAGGTGATCAGCACTCAGGAGATGCAACAAAGGATAAAAAAAAAAAAAAAAAAAAGCTGGAGAGATTGTCTAATTCTATTTCTGTCCATCCATTCCTTAGATTTTTCCAACTCTGCCACCCAGCACAGACATTTCAGGCAGGGGGGAGAGGATTTTCCACTAGGCACTGTAGACATGCGCCTACAGGAGCCATTCTTGGAGGGGCGTCTGTCAGTATGAGTGGGTAGTTTATTGCATTTGGTTGCCCTTAAATTCACTTTAGTGAAATTTTGTGATTACTAAAGCTTTGTGGTAATTTATCAAAAGAAAGAAAAAAAAAAAAAAAGTTAGTCTTCCTGTTTTTTTTTTTATTTTTTGGTGCTTGGCTTCAGAATTCTCTGCCTATAGGCTCCTGAGATGTATACTCAGCCCTGGGAAGGACCTGACCATTCCCCGCTGCAGTTTCACTTTCACTTACTCTAATCCCCACCCAGGAGGAGCAGAACACAAACTCTTTGTCCCTCTGCACTCTCCTATCACCACATCCCTTGCACTGCCGGACAACCAATTGACGCCTCGTGCTGCTGCTCCCTTTTTCAGTCGGAGCCAGGGCCGGATCTAGGGGGGTGCTGAGGTGGGCCTTGCCCCCCCCCCCTCCCCCAGGAACAGTGGCGTCAGCAGGGTGGGCTCTATAATGAGGCACTGAAGCCCAGCCTTACCACCATGGTGCACATAGATGCAAGGATAAAATAAACGTGTTTGCACCCCCAGATAAGACTAGATCTAGCCCTAGTCTGAGCTCTGCTGTACATGGGGTTTCCCTTCTGCAGTTTCACATTCACTTACTCTCATCCCCGCCCCCATGCTGTGATTGGACAGGGAAAGGAGAAGCAGCACACTTCCTACATCACTCTGCTCTCTTCTATTACTATGTCCCTTGCGCTGCAGCACAACTGATTGGCTCCTTGTGCTGCTCCTCCCTCCTACAGTCCGAGCTCTGCTGTACAGGAGGATTTCCCTTCTGCAGTTTCACATTCACTTATTCTCCCCGCCCTCATGCTGTGATTGGACAGGGAAAGGAGAAGTAGCACTCCGTCACTCTGCTCTCTCCTGGTACTTTGTCCCCTGCGCTGCAGCACAACTGATTGGCTCCTTGTGCTGCTCTTCCCTCCTACAGTCTGAGCTCTGCTGTACAGAAGATTTCCCTTCTGCAGTTTCACATTCCCTCACTCTCCCCACCCCCATGCTGTGATTGGACAGGGAAAGGAGAAGTAGCACTCCGTCACTCTGCTCTCTCCTATTACTATGTCCCTTGTGCTTCAGCACAACTGATTGGCTCCTTGTGCTGCTCCTCCCTCCTACAGTCTGAGCTCTGCTGTACAGGAGATTTCCCTTCTGCAGTTTCACATTCACTTACTCTTTTTCCCATCCTCATGCTGTGATTGGACAAGGAAGGGAGTAGCACTCGGTCACTCTGCTCTCTCCTGGTACTTTGTCCCTTGCGCTGCAGCACAACTGATTGGCTACTTGTGCTGCTCCTCCCTCCTACAGACTGAGCTCTGCTGTACAGGAGATTTCCCTTCTGCAGTTTCACATTCACTTACTCTCCCCGCCCCCATGCTGTGATTGGACAGGTAAAAGAAGAAGCAGCACACTTCCTACATCACTCTGCTCTCTCCTATTACTATGTCCCTTGCGCTGCAGCTCAACTGATTGGCTCCTTGTACTGCTCCTCCCTCCTACAGTCTGAGCTCTGCTGTGAAGGAGGATTTCCCTTCTGCAGTTTCACATTCACTTACTCTTTTTCCCATCCTCATGCTGTGATTGGACAGGGAAGGAAGTAGCACTCCCGTCACTCTGCTCTCTCCTGGTACTATGTCCCTTGCGCTGCAGCACAACTGATTGGCTCCTTGTGCTGCTCTTCCCTCCTACAGTCTGGGCTCTGCTGTACAGATTTCCCTTCTGCAGTTTCACATTCCCTTACTCTCCCTTCCCCCATGCTGTGATTGGACAGGGAAAGGAGAAGTAGCACTCCGTCACTCTGCTCTCTCCTGGTACTTGGATCCCTTGCGCTGCAGCACAACTGATAGGCTCCTTGTGCTGCTCCTCCCTCCTACAGTCTGAGCTCTGCGGTACAGAAGGCGGATACAAAGTCACAGCAATGCATGTAACGCGTGTTGTGGTCATGGGTCCTGAAATGGCAATTGTTGATGATACACGGCGTCTTAGCAAATTAAATACAACCCAGTAGAAGATGCCACCTGCTTTCACTGGGAATAATCATGTGATTGGCTATTACAGAGCGGTGCCCAATGGCTTCATGTTAATGACAGGTCCTCTTTAACCTCTATTGTGTTGCTTCCCAGGCAGCGGCGGGGGACCGTGTCGTCTGCAGCGCGAAGCCGCAAGGAGCCGGCGTAAACGGTGAGGATAATCTGTAATTTTGTTCAAGTCATCTTTACAATTCGGAGAAGAATGGAGCCTTTCAGCCGCACAAACGCGTATTCATGAAATGCCAAGAGCACATTGTGTCTTCTGCAAGGCAGATAAAACGTTTCGAGTGCGCACTTCCACCGGCCCAATAATGCGTGCGCGCTTCGCCTTTTCACAACGCACAATAAGAGCTGAATGGGCCCTCCACCACACAATGGACAATGAGCAAGGACGATTGTTCACGGGGCTCCGGCAGGTGCACCCGAATATCGGCGTATCGATTGGGATTTATCTTCTGCGGGAGATTTTTTTGGCAGCAATCAATTATTGGTGAACAGATTAGCAGTTTTACGCGTTCGCAAATATAAAAAATTGAATAGAATAGAATTGAATTGAATAGAATAGAATAGAAATAGAAAAGGAGAAATGTCACTCAAATCCTGCATTCTGGTGACCTTCTGTGTGCCTCCTCTCTATTTTGTAAAAAGGGGCGTGTCCTGATCTATGCTGCCGATCCCACGCATGCGCTCTATCAGGGAATCGTTTTGCAAACACATGCAAAATCATGCGTTTTCCAGCAACTTAAAAAAAAAAACGCTGTGGCCATTAATTCTGAGTGGCACCCACATGTATCTAGCACATGTGTGCATGTTTGCGTCTGGCAAAAGCATGGTGCTGCAGGTCGGTAAAAAATGCAACCGGCGCTTTTCGTGCGCATTTCACGCGCATAGGGCAGCCCATATAAGGTAATAGGCTGCCCCGCGCAATTCACACCTGAGCACAGCAGGGACTTGCATTAACGCTTGCATTTATTTTTTTTTTTGGATTAATGCAGGGCTTGACATATTGGGGGGGGGGAGCTTTCCATGCATTAACGCAGGGCTTTACATATTGAGGGGAGGGGGGGGGTTTCCATGCATTAATGCAGGGCTTTACATATTGGGGGAGGGGGGTTTCCATGCATTAATGCAGGGCTTGACAATGCATGGAACCCCCCCCCCCCCCCGAATATGTCAAGCCCTGCGTTAATACATGGAAACACCCCCGAATATGTCAAGCCCTGCATTAATGCATTGATACCCCCCTTAATATGTCAAGCCCTGTTTTAATGCATGGAACCCCCCCCCCCCCCAATAACACAGGGCTTGACATAATAAGGGGGGGTTTCCATGCATTAATGCAGGGCTTGACATAGTGGGGGGGGGGGTTCCATGCATTAACGCAGGGCTTTACATATTGGGGGGAGGGGGGGTTTCCATGCATTAACGCAGGGCTTGACAATGCATGGAACCCCCCCAATATGTCAAGCCCTGCGTTAATGCATTGAAACCCCCCTTAATATGTCAAGCCCTGCATTAATGCATTGAACCCCCCCCCCCCCCAATAACGCAGGGCTTGACATATTAAGGGGGGTTTCAATGCATTAACACAGGGCTTGACATATTGGGGGGGGGGGGGTTTCCATGCATTGTTGCAGGGCTTGACATATTAGGGGGGTTTCCATGCATTAATGCAGGGTTTGAAATATTGGGGGGAGTTCCATGCATTAACGCAGGGCTTGACATATTAGGGGGGGGGTTCCATGCATTAACGCAGGGCTTTACATATTGGGGGGAGGGGGGGGTTTCCATGCATTAATGCAGGGCTTGACAATGCATGGAACTCCCCAAATATGTCAAGCCCTGCGTTAATGCATGGAAACCCCCCCCCCCCCCATATGCCAAGCCCTGCGTTAATGCATTGAAACCCCCCTTAATATGTCAAGCCCTGCGTTAATGCATGGAACCCCCCCCCCAAATAACGCAGGGCTTGACATATTAAGGGGGGTTTTAATGCATTAACACAGGGCTTGACATAGTGGGGGGAGGGGGTTTCCATGCATTAACGCAGGGCTTGACATATTAGGGGGGGTTCAATGCATTAATGCAGGGTTTGAAATATTGGGGGGGGGGGGGAGTTCCATGCATTAACGCAGGGCTTGACATATTATGGGGGTAGGTTTCCATGCAATACGAAATAATAATAATAATAATTCTTAATGGCACCCCCACACATCGGCAAATGCGTGCTCCAAATCGTCTGGTGCAATTTTATTTATTTATTTTTAAAAAGGGTCGGAGACTTCTTTCCCCGCATTGGCATAAAAGGGATGTAAGAATTGCCCATCCCGCGCATGCGCACCCAGCGCTCCATTGGGGAATCATTTGGTTTACATTCACACTTGTGCGACTCCATTTGGCTTCCATTGCAACTTTGATGCAACTTTGGATGGGTGCAACTTTGTCACGACTTTGGCTGTTGGCTTTGACTGTTGCACAACTGTCGCATTGATAACATTAGGATGCGACTTTCATGGGACTTTTTAGTTTACATTGCAGTCTATGGCACTGAAGTTGCTTTTTAAAGTTTTTAAAGTCGCTGCGACTTTAAGCCACATCGATTTGAACGGTTTCCATTGAAATACATGGGCTGCGACTTGTCATGCAACTGTGTCGCATGACAAGTCGCACAAGTGTGAATGTAGCCTTACATTTTGCCGTAGCACGAGGGCTAATCATTTTTTTTTAGAAAAAAGGAAATTGTCATTTTAAAATATGTGATTTTTACAAATCGTGTTTGCCGAGATCTATTGAATTAACTACTTCTCAGCCGCAAAACGTATAAATACTTTTGCGATTTGCAGATGGTTTACAGGGATTATGGATGAAGATATCACCTAAAACCCCGGTATATAGTTTTTGCAGGCGCCAGCTGGCTTTCTCACTGTTTCCACCGGTTCGCCCGGGAAACAATCCGATGGTGCGGCCGGCTGCTCCCATAGGGGATCAAAGAGTAGATCATCTTTGATCATCTCCATGGCCTTGGAGGACCGGAGCGACGTCATAACATCATTTCTAGTCCAGGCTGGAAGTAAACATTATTATTATTATTTTTTATTTTTTTTTTTTTTTAATTTTTAAAAAGGTAAAGAAGATATTTGGAGTCTTTTTTACCCCAAATCTCTCCATAAAGCGAACCGGTCATTCTTATTTCTATTACAATAGATGTTTACATTCCTTTTAATAGGAATAAAAGTGATCAAAAAAAATTAAAGGGGCAGTTTATATATATATATATATATATATATATATATATATATATTTTTTTTTTTTAAACTGCCCCTTTAATTTTTTTTGATCACTTTTATTCCTAAGGAATGTAAACATCTATTGTAATAGAAATAAGAATGACTGGTTCTCTTTATGGAGAGATTTGGGGTCAAAAGACTCCATATCTCTTCTTTACCTTTTTAAAAGCAAAATATAAAAAAATAAATAAATAAATTTCATCTTATGCTTTAAAAAAAAAAAAAAAAAAAAAAAATTATATATATATATATATATATTAAATAATTAAAAAAAATTATATTATATTATATATATATATATATACACACACACACACACATTTTTTTAAATTATATATAATTTTTTTTTTTTTTTAAGCGCCCTCACTCCTCCGAGCTCGTGTGCAGAAGCGCACGCATATGCAAGTCTCACACAGGTAAACGTTACTCGCACCACACATGTGTGAGGTATCACTGCAATCCTCAGAGCGAGAGAAATAATTCTAGCACTTGAACTCCTCTATAATGCTAAACTGGTAACCTGTAATGTCGTTTAAAGTGTCCCCTATGGAGATTTTTTAGTTCTGTCGTTTATCGCCATTCCACAAGTGTGCACAATTTTAAAGCATGGCATGTTCTTATTTACTCGCCGTAACTTCACCTTTTCCAAAAAAATTTGGGTAAATATTTGTGTTTTGTTTCTTTTTTTTTTTTTTATTATTCATTAAACTGTTTTTTTTTTTGCAAAACCACTGCGCAAATACCGTGTGACATAAAAAATTGCAACGATCGGCATCTTATTCCCGAGGGTCTCTGCTGAAAAAAATAAAAAATACACGTATAATGTTTGGGCGGTTAGAAGTAATTTTCTAGCACAAAATACTGATTTAAACGTGTAAACAAAAAGAGTCTTCAAGTGGTTAAACTCCAGATATAAGCGCCGGTTCACACTATAGTGATGTCAGACATTGCATATGATTCGGAGCGCACTGCTCTGCAAATCACATGTGATGTCTGTGCGATGCAAATTCAGCCATACAGATTGTATCGCTTAATTCGCATCGCATTTGGACACAACTCTCACAGGACCCTTTTTTGGGTCCGCACCAGAATCGGATCACATGGGTGTTCACACCTATGCGGTCCGATTCATGTCCGAACTGACACTTCGCACTGCGATATGTGAACTGATCTGGGACGTCTTTAACTTTGTATTGACACCCCCCCCAGCGATTCGCATATGGCAGTGTGAACTGCCTGCGAGTTGAGTGCGATGTGGGAACCCGCAGTGGATTCGCAGGGTCCCCGCATCGCACTTAATAAATGCAACTTTGTATCCGATAATTTTATTATTCATTGTAGATTTTTAAATTCAATCAGCACCCAATTGTGACTAAAGCCCCGTATACACGTACCGATCGTCGGCCGAACAATCGGCCGTCTTTTGTCCAGGGCTATGGTGTCTGTTGAAAACTGCAAAAGACTGCACACAAATTTTGTCGGCCAACAACAGCCGACTGCAGAAGTGATGTCATGTGATGGTTAACTTTCCTTGTCTTTTTTTCATTTTCTGAGCATGCCCAGTCTTGCAAATCTGCTGTCTGTCGGCCGAAATCTGTACTGACTGGCGAACAATCGGCCGTTCTGGTGTCGGCATACAAAAATTTTAATGCTTGCACGACAGATTATGTTCGGCCGAAAGTGCGCTGTCGGCTGTCGGAAGCATCATACTAACAAGCCGAAAATCGACCGATCGGTCGTCGGCCGAATCTTTTCAGCTGACAATCTGCACGTGTGTACGGGCCTTTAGTATCAACCTTCTGAAATCTCCTGTACAGCAGAGCTCAGACTGGGAGAGGGAGAAGCAGCCCCGGGAGCCAATCGGTTGTGCAGCAGCGCAAAGGGCATGGTAGTAGGAGAGAGCAGAGTTGACAGAGAAAGGAGTCAGGTGGTGCGTCGCTTATCCAGCGGGGGGGGGGGGGGGGGTAAGTGAAAGTGTAACTGCAGCAGGAAAAGGTCAGGTTCCCCTTCCCCTGCCAGGAATGTCTGTGCTTTGTGGCAGAGCTGTGTAAAGGAATGGATGAACAGATACAAATCCTTAGTTAAGTAAACCACCCATTATGTTACTGCGCCGACCCCAACCTGCAGGTCAAGAAGAGCATTTCAACTCTGGAAACCAAGCAACTTGAATGGCAGATGTATACAGAGCAAAATAAAAAATGGTGTGCCGTTTCCAGGAAGCTCTGTACAGTCCCTCCTGCCAGCCCTGATCTGCCTGCATTGTATACAGAAGCACAGAGACCCAGTGATGACATCACACAAAAAGTGATGTAATAATAACGCCATCAGCATGTTGATTTCACTGCACACTGTGATCTCTAGCAGTGTGCATTAGAAGCTGCAGCCAGACTGATAGAGCCCGCCTCCTTTCCTGGTTGGAGGACGTCCCCAGCCTGACTGTTGCCTGGCCCCGCCCCTTTTATTTTACTGGATTTCAGTTCTTTCAGTCATGGAGGATGGGTGCCACATGTGGGCGGTCTAAATACAAATACAGTCTGCCTGGGAACGCCCACTTCTCCAGACTGACACCCACCAAAGCATTTCGATGTTTGCGTAACTCCTCCCACTGCTTGCATCAGGACTGAGAGGAGCACTGAGGCAGGGTGTTGTGATGTGTTCAGGAAGCCATTTACAGCCCCTCCCACCAGCCACGATCAGCCTGCATTGCATAGGGAAGCACAGAGACTCAGCAATGACATCACTCCATCCAAAATACGGTATGAAATGTGCCGGGACAAGATCAACCCGTGCCCAGGGAAGAGATGCCAAATTGTGCCCCCCTTAATTATGTGCGATCTTGTGTGGAGGAGGTAGAAGGAGAGAGAGCACAGCCTGCACCTCCTCCCGGCTCTTTCCCCCTCTTCTTGCTGCTTCCAGCGCTGGGCTGACAGAAATAGTAATGCCGCTGTCACTTCTCCTGTCAGCCTTCTAGTAAAAAAGGGACTTGCGGCGCCCTCATCCCTACAATACAAGCTGTGCCCGGGGCAGCCGCCCCTTGTCCCGGCCCTGTGTAAATGGAAGGGTTTTATTTAAAAATGTCATTAATGGGGAGGGGGGGGGGGGTCAGGCAGATTAAAACATCAGCCTTGACCCCTACCATTCGCCCCTACCTCTATCAGAGTCACAGGTGATTTGGTTTCCAGTCTCCACACCATTGTTAGGTTAAGGTTGGGGAGGAGGAAAGGGGGGGGGGGGGGGAACAGATCTGCTACATGAAGTTTCCATATAAAAAAAAAATATATATATATGTATATATATATCTCAGGGGGCTTTCCAGCCAGCGGTGGATCTGAGAGATGATTATTGGCATACAGACAATGGTGGAGAATGGGACCTATAGAGAGGAACGAAGGGGGGGGGGGGTTCAGCCCCTGGCTGCGCCCGGCACACAGACATCTGTTCCGGGGTCTTTCAGCCTCCATTCTCCATGCGGGACCCTGACACCGGCTCAAAGACTCCTTGCCTAGACAGACGCAGGGCTGTTAACCCCTCCAGATCCAGGCTACGTGATAAGAGCGCAGGCCTGGAGGAGGCTTTGTGGTCCCGGCACCTCTGACTTTGAGGGACCCTGAAGACCTGGCAAAGAAAGGCGGCCTTGCTGACCCTGGTTAAAGCTGAGCTCCGGCCTTGCTGATCCTGGTTAAAGCTGAGCTCCGGCACAAACAAAATGTTAATTTGTATATTTTCCACAAAAGGCCACAAAGGATAGGATTCCATTTTGTGTGCACCAAATTCCTTTGCAAATCCAGATGTTACATTGTAAAGTAGCCGTGAGATCGTTACTGTGCTGTATGTAGTCTGTGCAGGGAGCAGAGCTGTGGGGAGGGGCCCAACAGGCTCCACCCACTACAGGAGGGGCAGAGACAAGACCAGTCACCTCAAGAAAGCAGAGCTGTGGGAGGGGCTCAACAGGCCCCACTAACTACAGGCTGCATGCAGAAAACTACAAGGGGGGGGGCAGAGACCAGACCAGTGATCCCTGCACAAGGAGAGAAATTAGATGTGGGAGGGACTCAGCAGGCCCCACCCACTACAGGCTGGTTGCAGAAAACTACAGGAGGGGGGCGGAGACAAAACCAGTTACCCCCACACAAAGAGAGTAGAGCTGTGGGAGGGGCTCAGCAGGCCCCACCCACTACATGCTGCATGCAGAAAACTTCAGGAGTGGGCGGAGACATGACCTGTCACAAAGAGAGAGGAACTTTGGGAGGGGCTCAGTAGGCTCCACCTACTACAGGAGGGGGGTGGAGACAAGACCAGTCACCCTACTACACCAAGAAAGAGAGCAGAGATGTGGGAGGAGCTCAGCAGACCCCACCCACTACCGTCTGCCTGCAGAAAACTACAGGAGGGGCATCAAGAGCAAGCAGAGCTGTGGGAGGAGCTCAGCAGGCCCCACCCACTACAAGCAGAAAACTACAGGAGGGGGGCGAAGACAAGACCGGTTACCCCCACACAAGGAGAGAGCAGAGCTGTGGGAGGGGCACAGCAGGCCCTACTTACTACAGGCTGCATGCAGAAAACTACAAGACTGGGTGGAGACAAGACCTGTCATCCGGCAAAAGGAGGAATAAGAGCTTTGGGAGGGGCTTAGTAGGCTCCACCTACTACAGGAGGGGGGTGGAGACAAGACCAGTCACCCTACACCAAGAGCAAGCAGAGCTGTGGGAGGAGCTCAGCAGGCCCCACCCACTACCAGCTGCCTGCAGAAAACTACAGGAGGGGGCGGAGACAAGACCAGTCACCCTACACCAAGAGCAAGCAGAGCTGTGGGAGGAGCTCAGCAGGCCCCACCCACTACCAGCTGCCTGCAGAAAACTACAGGAGAGGGTGGAGTCCAGACCAGTCCCCCTGCACAAGGAGAAAGAGCAGCAGTGAGCGGTCTTTATTACAGGAAGTCTAACATGGGATTACTGCACAGATCTGGAAGAAATACACAAAGCTCACGAGAATCAAGAAGAATACACATGACTGATGGATTTATTATCCCGGAGTTTAGCTTTAAATTTACCCAGACCTGTCAGAGGCAAGGTATTCAAGGTAACCTAAAATGACCTTTCACCCCCTCACCCCCCCCCCCCCCCCCAGGAGCACCCATGGCCAATGACTGGGATGAGCTGCGAGATGGCACTACAGCGTGCCCTTGATACATCCCACAATGCAGTTTGTGCTCCGATAGGGTGGAGCCATAGCTTCGCTTGCCAGCACAAATCACTATTTGCATACTGGACACTCCTAGATACAGGGCCTTGGTATTCAAAACAAGAAGCAATATATAAAAAAATAAATAAACTGACAGGCGCTGTAATGGCGAATTCCTTTAGCTGATGGGTTCAATTGCTTTAAGAAATTACTTACAAGAATTTGCAGCAGGTGGAGTGAGACTTTTAAGGTGTGGGGCAGAACCTGGCCAGGAGAGGATCTGATCATTGGAGTCTGAAGATATAAAAAGCTAATTTAACCAAACAGCTCTAAAACCTCCACCCATAACTGAACATGGTTACTTTTTGTTCCTCCTCTCAGCTGATTGGCCCATGAAAATACATTTTAAAGAGCATTTTCTAAGTTGCAAATACAATCAAATGAGAGAGTGTGGGCTGGTAAGGGTTTTCAAAACGAGATGATGACGGTGTTCCAAACATGAGGAGATGATTACAAATACGATACATTGTGTACCTTCTGACTTTCTAAGCATCTTTTATGAACGGTCTATGTATCTGCTTCTATGAACAGTCTATATACCTTCTATTGACGACATATGGACCTTCTATAGAAAGTCTGTTGTCCTTCTGTGCAACTTTTATGAACTTGTCCATCTACCGTCTACCTTCTATTGACCATGTATGGACATTCTATAGACAGTCTGTTGGGCAAGTTCATAAAAGTTGCACAGAAAGAAAACAGACTGTCTATAGAAGGTCCATACATGGTCAATAGAAGGTAGACGGTAGATGGGCAAGTTCATAAAATGTGCACAGAAGGACATCTACCGTCTACCTTCTATTGACCATGTATGGACCTTCTATAGAAGGTCTGTTGTCCTTCTGTGAAACTTTTATGAACTTGTCCATCTACTGTCTACCTTCTATTGACCATGTATGGACCTTCTATAGAAGGTCTGTTGTCCTTCTGTGCAACTTTTATGAACTTGCCCATCTACCTTCTATTGACCACGTATGGACCTTCTATAGACGGTCTGTTGTCCTTCTGTGCAACTTTTATGAACTTGTCCATCTACTGTCTACCTTCTATTGACCATGTATGTACCTTCTATAGAAGGTCTGTTGTCCTTCTGTGCAACTTTTATGAACTTGTCCATCTACCGTCTACCTTCTATTGACCATGTATGGACCTTCTATAGACGGTCTGTTGTCCATCTGTGCAACTTCTTTGAACTTGCCCATCTACCTTCTATTGACCACGTATGGACCTTCTATAGATGGTCTGTTGTCCTTCTGTGCAACTTTTATGAACTTGCCCATCTACCTTCTATTGACCATGTATGAACCGTCTACAGACAGTCTGTTGTCCTTCTGTGCAACTTTTATGAACTTGCCCATCTACCGTCTACCTTCTATTGACGACATATGGACCTTCTATAGATGGTCTGTTGTCCTTCTGCGCAACTTTTATGAACTTGCCCATCTACTGTCTACCTTCTATTGACCATGTATGGACCTTCTATAGACGGTCTGTTGTCCTTCTGTGCAACTTTTATGAACTTGCCCATCCACCGTCTACCTTCTATTGACCATGTATGGACCTTCTATAGACGGTCTGTTGTCCTTCTGTGCAACTTTTATGAACTTGCCCATCTACCGTCTTTACTGCTTCTATGAACTGTCTATGTACCTTCTATGCACCTTTTGTGTAACTTCTATGGACTATCTATAGACCATTTTATGACCCATCTACAGTATGAACCTTCTATTGACCATCTATATACACTGCTCAAAAAAAAAGGAACACTGAAAACACATCAGATCTCAATGGTGAAAAATATCACGGTACTGGTATGGACTGGGTAATATGTTAGGAATGAAGGAATTCTACATCATTTTATGGAAATTGAAATTATCATCCTACAGAGGGCTGAATTCAAAAGACACCCCAAAAATCAAAGTGAAAAAATTATGCAGCAGGCTAGTCCCATTTTGCTGAAATGTTATTGCAGCAACTCAAAAAGGTACTCAGTTTGTATGTCCCCCACGTGCTTGTATGCATGCCTGACAAGGTTGGGGCATGCTCCTAATGAGACGATGGATGGTGTCCTGGGGAATTTACCTCCCAGATCTGGACCAGGGCATCACTGAGCTCCTGAACAGATTGAGTTGCGTCAGATAGACCGAAACATATTGTCCCGGAGGTGCTCTACTGGATTTTGGTCAGGCGAGCGTGGGGGCCGTTCCATGGTATCAATTCCTTCATCCTCCAGGAACTGGCTGCATACTCTTGCCACATGAGGCTGGTCATTGTTGTGCACCAGGAGGAACCCAGGACCCACTGCACCAGTATAGGGTCTGACAATGGGTCTAAGGAGTTCATCCCAATATCTAATGGTAGTCGGAGTGCCATTGTTTAGCCTGTAGAGGTCTGTGCGTCCCTCCATGGATTTGCCTCCCCAGACCATCACTGACCCACCACCAAACCGGTCATGCTGAACAATGTTACAGGCAGCATAACGTTCTCCACGGCTTCTCCAGACCCTTTCACGTCTGTCACATGTACTCAGGGTGAATCTGCTCTCATCTGTAAAAATCACAGGGCACCAGTGGCAGACCTGCCAATTCTCGTGTTCAATGGCAAAGGCCAATTGAGCTCCACAGTGCCGGGCAGTGAGCACAGGGCCCACTAGAGGACATCAGGCCCTCAGGCCACCCTCATGAAGTCTGTTTCTGATTGTTTATTCAGACATTCACACCAGTGGCCTGCTGGAGGTCATTTTGTAGGGCTCTGGCAGTGCTCATCCTGTTCCTCCTTGCACAAATGAGCAGATACCAGTCCTGCTGATGGGTTAAGGACCTTCTACAGCCCTGTCCAGCTCTCCTAGAGTAACTGCCTGTCTCCTGGAATCTCCTCCATGCTTTTGAGACTGTGCTGGGAGACAAAGCATACCTGACAATGGCAGGTATTGATGGGCCATCCTGGAGGAGTTAGACTGCCTGTATCGCCTCATGCTACCAGTAGTGACACTGACCCTAGCCAAATGCAAAACTAGTGAAAAACAGCCAGAAAAAAATGGAGTAGGGAAAAAAAAACGGCAGGGGCCTCCACCTGTAAAGCCATTCCTGTTTTGGAGGTTGTGTCGTGGTTGCCCATCTAGTGCACCTGTACACCAAAGCAGCTGAAACGGATTAACAACCCCCTCTGTGACTTAACTGAATCAATATCCCAGGAGTTTAACTGACTTGATTCTATACTCTGAATAAAAAGTGTTCCTTTAATTTTTTTCTGAGCAGTGTACTTTCTATGCGCCTTTTCTGTACCTTCTATTGACTGTCTATGGACCTTCTTTGCATCTTTTATGAATTGTCTATGTACCATCTATGCTCTATGAACCGTCTATATATCTTCTATTGACCATGTATCGACCTTCTATAAAATAGACGGTCCATTGACCTTCTATGCACATTTTATGAACTTGTCTATCCACCGTCTATGCTTCTTCTATGAATGGTCTATGTGCCTTCTGTGTACTGTCTATGGACCTTCTTTGCACCTTTTAGGAACTGTCTAGGTACCTTCTATGCTCCTTTTTATTAACTTTTTTTATCTGCCATCTGTGCTTCTTCTATGAACTGTATGTACTTCTATGCGCCTTTTGTGAACCTTCTATGGACCATCTATAGACCTTCTTTGCATCTTTTATGAACCATGTATCCACCCTCTATGCACCTTTTATGATCCATCTACAATATGAACCTTATATGGACCATCTAAGTACCTTCTATAGCAGGGTTTCTCAACCAGGGTTCCTCCTGAGGTTGCTAGGGGTTCCTTGAAAAATTAGCAATTTCTGCCTCTCAGAAGTTCCCAATGACACCATTGTTCCTTTTAGCTATCTGTAAGGGGGTAATTCTTTCCAATGATGAGAAGAGTAAGGAGCATTCTTCCCACTCACTGACACACTAATGTGTCATGAGTTGTAGATTTTTAATTTTGGGGTTCCCCGAGATCAAAATTTTTTTTCCAAGGGTTCCTCTGTGTTAAAAATGGCTTAGAAAGACTGTTCTATATAATAGACAGTCTGGTGACCTTCTATGCACCTTTTATGAACTTGTCTATCTACCGCCTATGCTTCTTCTATGAACTGTCTGTGCCTTCTGTGTACGGTCCTTGCATCTTTTATGAACTGTCTATGTACCTTCTATGCTCCTTTTATGAACTTGTCTGCCATCTGTGCTTCTTCTATGAAATGTATGTACTTCTATGCGCCTTTTGTGTACCTTCTATGGACCATCTATGGACCTTCTTTGCATCTTTTATGAACTATGTATCCACCCTCTATGCACCTTTTTATGATCCATCTACAATATGAACCTTATATGGACCATCAATGTACCTTCTATATAGACGGTCTATGTACCTTCTATGCACCTTTTGTGTACCTTCTATGGACCTTCTTTGCATCTTTTATGAACCATACATTTACCCTCTATGCTCCTTTTATGGATCTTTTATGAACCTTATATTGACCATCTATGAACCTTAAATACATCTTCTATGCACTTACTATGGACCTTCAATGCTACTTTTATGAACCATCTATGTACTTTCTATAGACCATCTATGGACCTTCTGTAGACCATCTATGGACCTACTATAGACCATCTATGGACCTTCTATAGACCATCTATAGACCTACTATAGACCATCTATGGACCTACTACAAACCATCTATGGACCTACTATAGACCATCTATGGACCTACTATAGACCATCTATGGACCTTCTATAGACCATCTATGGACCTTCTATAGACCATCTATGGACCATCTATGGACCTTCTATAGACCATCTATAGACCATCTATAGACCTTCTGTAGACCATCTATAGACCTTCTATAGACCATCTATGGACCTTCTATAGACCATCTATGGACCTTCTGTAGACCATCTGTGGACCTTCTGTAGACCATCTGTGGACCTTCTGGAGACCATCTATGGACTTTCTGTAGACCAGTGGTCCTCAACCCTGGCCTACAGGGCCCACTAACAGGCCAGGTTTGCAAGATAACTGAAATACATCCCAGGTGAGATTATTAGCTGCTCAGTGATTGCAGTACTCTAGTCTGCATCTCCCCAAGTTAATACTTAAAATCTGGCCTGTTAGTGGGCCCTGAGGACCGGAGTTGAGGACCACTGCTGTAGACCATCTATGGACCTTCTGTAGACCATCTATGGACTTATTCTTCTCCTTTTATGAACTATCTGCCTTCAATGCGCCCGCTATTACCCTTCTATGAACTCTCTATTGACCTTCTATGAAATGCTGGGACAAGGTCATCCAGCGCCCAGGGCAAGGATGCCAAACTGCGCCCCCCCCCCTTCCCTTAGGGTTAAGGTGCCCCCTCATCCCTGCAATAAACCATTGCGCCCAGAACAACTATCCCTCCTGCCCACCCCTTGTCCCGGCCCTGCTTCTATGAACAATCTATGGACCTTGTGTAGACTTATGGGACTCGGCTGTGAAAAGCTGGAAGACTTTTGTTGGGGTCACACTAGTGCGAATTGGATGTGGGTTTCCCCGCATCTAATTGGTATGACAGAAGATTGTGACCGGCTCCCGATGCACCCGGTTCACCCATCTCCGGAGCGGCTGCACAGAGGTCCTGTGTGTCTTTGGCTCCTTTTCAGGTCTGAATCCAGCCAAAAATTCGGGCCCGAGTCGTCCCTGAAACAGAGAACAGGGACGCACCGGACCCCTGCTGTCAGCCTCATCCGTCTGCAGTGTGAACCCAGCCTAAAAGCATTACCATTTGGCAGATTCTACTTCCTTCTGTATTTCACTACAATCACTTGCTGACACACCTGCTGAGATATAATCAGAGCCCGTCAGACCTGACCCATAGGCTTGCATTGAGAGAAAAGGGACAGTAGACAGTCACAGTGAAGGAGGACTAAGCAGAGCAGGAATACAAATATGGAGGCCCCGATGTACACATAGTTACAATCTACACAAAAAGCAAACTCTTTACATCACACCCTTCATTTAGTCCATATTTTGCACACAATGTTAGTAGAACAATGTTAAACGCAAAATAATATGGCTCAATCGAAGGCACAAGCTAGTTGTGGAATATTGTAACAAGAGGCTAGAAGCACTGTGAAAAGACTGCTAAATAAAGTTTTGGAGAAACATAAAACTGAAAAAAAAAAAAATGTTCAAATTTGTATGCAATCAGGCAGGCCTATATAGTTGCTGGTAGATACTGTCAAATTGGAAGGTGTATGGCCAATTTAAATCTAACGCCGGCCTCCCCTCCAGACTTCCACATTTGTACGGTCTCTCCTCTCCTGGACGGAAATGGCTTCCTCTAATTTCACTGCACACTGCGAGCTTCTCACAGTGTGCATTAGAAGCTGCAGCAAGTCAGATAGAGCCCACCTCATTTCCTGGCTGAAGGGCGTCCAGCATCATCTAGCTCTTTCCCTCTTTCTCCCAGCCCTCCCCTTTTATTCATTGGATTTCAGTTACGGGAGCAGTGCTGTATATTAGCCTAGGCCAACAAGGCCCAGGCCTAGGGTGGCACTTTGCAGGGGGGCGTCAAAAAAGCCACCCCTCCTCCACCTGAGACTCGATTGGCAAGAGCTGCCTCTCTCACCCCCCCTCTCTCTCTCTCACCCCCCTCTCTCTCTCTCTCTCTCTCACTCTCACCCCCCCTCTCTCTCTCTCACTCTCACCCCCCCCCCCTCTCTCTCTCTCTCTCTCCCCCCTCTCTCTCTCACCCCCCTCTCTCTCTCTCCCTCTCTCTCTCATCTCTCTCTCTCTCCCTCTCTCTCTCATCTCTCTCCCTCTCTCTCATCTCTCTCTCTCCCTCTCTCTCACCCCCCCCTCTCTCTCACCCCCCCCCCTCTCTCTCTCACCCCCCTCTCTCTCTCTCTCTCTTTCTCACCCCCCCTCTCTTTCTCTCACCTCCCCTCTCTCTCTCTCACCCCCCCTCTCTCTCTCTTTTTCTCTCACCCCCCCTCTCTCACCCCCCCCTCTCTCTCTCTCTCACACCCCCCCTCTCACCCCTCCTCTCTCACCCCCTCTCTCTCTCTCTTTCTCACCCCCCCTCTCTTTCTCTTTTTCTCTCACCCCCCCTCTCTCACCCCCCCCTCTCTCTCTCTCTCACACCCCCCCTCTCACCCCTCCTCTCTCACCCCCTCTCTCTCTCTCCCCCCTCCTCTCTCTCTCTCACCCCCCTCTCTCTCTCACCCCCCCCGCCTCTCTCTCTCACCCCCCCCCTCTCTCTCACCCCCCCCCCTCTCTCTCTCACCCCCCCCCCTCTCTCTCACCCCCCCCCCTCTCTCTCTCACCCCCCCCCCCCACTCCCTCTCTCTCTCTCCCAGCCTCTCGTGAGATCTCAGGGGTTCATGCTGGGACTTTTACTCCTTCAATTTTGGAGGGATTCAGATTAGTTTAAAAAGGAAGGAGTGGAGAAAATGTATATAGGAGGGGGAGGAGGGGCGCCCAATTTTAGTTTTGCCTAGGGCAGCACAAAAAAATACACCACTGCATGGGAGGCTCAGCATCATATGTGGGTGCTTCCTAAAGCTGGCCATACACTATACAATTTTCTTATTCAATTTCCTTTAGATTTACCTTAAACTATGTAGTGCAAGGGCCTGTCTGATTACATACAAATTGAAAGTGTTTAGGTTTGACCCTATATCACATGGTTTTGGTAAATCTAAAGCAAAGTTGAACAAGAAAATTGTATAGTGTATGGCCAGCCTAAGTAAACAGTCTACCTAAGAACACCCATTCCTCCAGACTGACACCCACCAATCAAGGCTTTTTGATATTTGTAACTCCTCCCACTGCTTGCATCAGGGCTGAGGGGTGTTTAGAAGAAGGAGAACTGTGATGTTTTCAGGAAGCTATGTACAGCACCCTGCTGGCCCCTCCCACCAGCCATGATCTGCTTGCATTGCATAGAGAAGCAGAGAGGCCCAATGATATCACAATAAGGTCTGGATTTAAAGGGAAAGATTTTATTTTAAAAAGGGTTGAGGGGGAAAATATAAGCAGATTAGGGTTCAAGGGAAGGGAATAGCAGGGCTGGGTGTCTGTGCTGACAGTGTTAACAGAGCGCTCGCTCCCATGTGGGGCCGGGCGATGGTGGGTAGAGCGCAGTGCAGGTGTCTGAACACGTCAGAGAACTCTGCAACAGGTCTTAAGGAAGCACAGAGCTACCGGGAGAGGCTAACCGGGGTCACCCAACAAAGGAGGGGCTCCGCCACAACACACACACTCCCAGTGACAGAGATAATTGCTGCAGCTGACAAAACACCGTCAGGTGGAAACAGCTACACACCAGACGACGTCACGTTACGCTCCGGCGTAAGCCTTGGCGGAGTACCATCCCTCCCGCTGCCAAGGTTGTAAAATAACAGCACACAATGCCATCTTTATGACTTCAATCCCACCACTTTTTTTTTTTTTTTTTTCTAGCATCCGTATTGTTGCCATTTTATACAATGTAACCTCTATCCGCCATCGAATGCAACCGAAACTAAACGGGATCGACTTGGGTCGGTATATATCAGCCAATCTTTTCAGATTTTTTTTTTTTTTTTATTTAATTTTTTAGAGGTAATCCTGGTATTTAAGGAACAAATGTGACCGACTGAGTGTTCACAGTCAGCTTAAGAAATGGCTTGATTTTGCATTAAATATTTTTTTTCTGTCTATCAATCCACACAATCATCAATGGCAAGCAGAATTTTTGCATATGCTGATAATCCTCAAATAGAACGTGAGAGTGACCATACACTTTACAATCAGATTGTGCAATGGCTGTGCAATCTCCTTTATAAATTTACCAAAACTTACTTGAGTAGGAGTTGGGGAATTTTATTTGTAGATAATATTGAAAGTATCCTTATGAGGGTTATGCATGGGGGGGGAGGAAGGATGTATAATTTTTTTTTTATTTATTTATTTTTTTTTTTTTATCACATTTTTTTTTTTTTTTTTTTTATTTGTTATTGTCGTTGTTGCCATTTATGTGAATACGTATGGTATGATTTGATGTATGCAAAATAATAAACAGATTTATTAAAAAACAAAAAAACAAAACTGAGGACAGAGTTTAACAATCTATCCAAACTCTAAAATTATCATTATCTTTATTTTAATACAGGACTTGTGCACCAACAGTTTGCACAGCCCTTTACAATCTAAAAGGTAAACAGTACAGTTACAATACAATCAAATACAAGAGGGTTAAATAGTAGATGGGGAGTAAATTAAAAAGGAGATTGCACAATCCGATTGTATAGTGTATGGATATGACCAATAATTTCCCCTGAAATTCGCAAATAAATATCACAATCAGTCATAAGATGACAGGACCATGAAGATATCCATTTATAACATTAGAAATAAAACTAACAACTTTTCTTTTTTACTAAAGCAAAGAACAATATTCTATCCTGGCAACCAATCAGAATCCAGGTCTGTATGCATTGGCTAGAGTAGTGTGAATTCTGATTGGTTGCTCTTCACCCCACATTAATAGTAATAATATTATTATTAACAACAACAACATTAATAATAAATAAATCATCGGCATCACGATTCTAGGAGAAATATTATTATTATTAATAATATAATAATAACAAATAATAAATACTACTACTAATAATAAAAATAATAGTAATAATAATAACAAAAAATAAATACTACTAATAATAAAAATAATAATAATAACAAATAAATACTACTACTAATAATAATAAAAATAATAGTAATATGAAAAAAAAAAAACCTTATAGTAGTAATAGTAGTAATAATAAAACTAAAAATAAATAATAATAATAATAACTAATCATCATTATGATTCTAAAAATAATGATAGTAGTAGTAGTAGCAATAATAAACAGTAAATACTACTAATAATAGTAATAAAATAATAATCATTAGTAATAATAAAAAAAATACTTATAGTAATAGTACAATAATAAATAATCATGATTTTAAAAATTAAAAATAATAATAATAACAATGGTAATATTACATAATAATGATTAATTATAGTAAAAAATAATAGTAATAATGATGATGATAATAATGATAATTATGATTAATTATAGTAAAAAATAATAGTAATAATGAAGATGATAATAATAAATGTTTTAATAATAATATATAGAACCACAAATTGTCACATGTAGGCCAGCCACAGATTTGAGGTGGCGGTTGCTGCACGGTCGTGGTATAAACGCGCACAATCGTTTAAGCTGAGCATACACGTTTATGCGATGAACTAACACGTCTTACGGCAGCAAGCGTTCAGGATAATCGCATGAAGTAGTCATAGAGTGCCTATGGAGGTATAATCAATTATTGATCGGTTATTGGAGATATTTTGGATGACAATCCCATAGAAGAGCAGCTTTGGGATCATTTAGAAATATTGGTGAGGATTAACACACGGTAACCAGAGACAACCTGGTCATGGCCAGCTACAGAAAACCAACTTCTGATTGGCTAATTGCAGATCACTACTTTTTGTAATAAGCCCAGTACATTGTGGCAGTTCAATGACTGAGTAGCAGTGCAGTATTATTGATGATCGATGATTGCATGACATCCCCAGACACACAGACTAATATCCTATAAATTGTACAAAGAGTGAACTATCCCAGAGCAAATGGTTCACCTTCAGGAGCCACACCAGTCCAACAATCTGCACACCTCTGCACTTTGTTCCCAGGACACAGAGCCAATGCTTACAACTCCAGATTAGTCCATCCAATTCGATTGTAAGGTGTGTGAGCACCAGCAGCTGCTTCAGACACCATCCATACACAAGGCAGCAGGCAGACAGTAAATTGCCCTGCACCTGCCAGACCCCCACCTACCCTTCCCCCAGCATCTGTCTGACTTACCTCCCAGCAGCTGCCTTCCTCTGATGGCTCCCCATGATAACAGTAATCCATTTTATCCAATCACAGGTAAATCCCAAAATACTGACAGCCCCAAAAACCAACACATCCACCAAGGGTGTAAATATTTGATGAATTTCCAGTAAACATTATGTATCCATAGAGGAGAGAATAGTGAGCCCATAAGATCCAGAGGGAGGATAGTTTTCCATAGGATGAGGAGGTGATTCCTAAGATCCAATGCAGGTTCCCTGGGTGCCATAAGCATCCTGTATGTGGAGCTCCAGTCCCAGCAGCTGGCTGGTCCCCACTGCACACCACTGTGCAACTGGCTGCAGCTAAGAGGCCAATTACTGATTCCAGGGCACGCCCCCTTACCCGCCCAGGGACTGTCTGCCAACCAGCAGGCTCACTGCACAGGAACAGCCAATGTCAGCCTCCCTGTGTGAGGAATTGTACCTCGGTCCCTGCCTGGTAACCCATTGGCTGCCGGATACAGCTGATGTGCTGATACATTGTATCTGTGCCAGGAATGTCTGTGGATATTAAAATGCAGATATCTATCTATCTATCTATCTATCTATCTATCTATCTATCTATCTATCTATCTATCTATCTATCTATCTATCTATCGTCTATTTATCTATCCAAAAATGAAGATAAAGTAGATGTTTCAGTAGCTTTACATGTCTGTATGAATACATTCATGAGTCATGACATGTCTCAATCTACAGCTTCAGTATTCTAAAACCTTTTCTGTTAAAAAAAAAAAAATGCCCTTGGCCTTCAGTCCAGTGACTTTGCCTGGATACTTTCCATCTGCTGCAGGCAGGAGGAAGCATTTCCTCAGTCTCCTCAGTCTGTGTGGGGAAATACAATCTTTTTTGTCTTTCCTTTTTAGCTTCCTTCCTTTCCTATTGTTTCCTTTCCCTTTCTTTACTTCCTGTCTTCCTTCCTTTTTTACTTTTTTTCTTTCCTACCCTCCCCTCCCCTCCCCTCCATTCCTTCCTTCCTTCCTTCCTTCCTTCCTTCCTTCCTTCCTTCCTTCCTTCCTTCCTTCCTTCCTTCCTTCCTTCCTTCCTTCCTTCCAAGTTTCCTCTCCTCTCCTGCTTCCTTTTGTTTCCATTACATTAATTTTCTCTACCTTCTGTCCTCCTTCCTTTCTTTCTCATTTACTTTTTCCATCCTACTCTTTCCTTTCCCTCACTCCCTACCTTCACAGTTCAATCTTCCTTCCCTCTAAATTTCCTTTCCTTTTCCTTTTTTTATTTCGTTCTTCTTCTCTTCTTGCTTCCTTTTGCTTCCATTTCTTTACTTCCTGACTTCCTTCCTTTCTTCCTCCATTACTTCTTCCTTCTGACCCTTTCCTTACCCTCCCTTCCAAACTTCCCTGCTCAATCTTCCTTCCCTCCAAGTTTCCTTTTCTTTCTTGTTTCCTTTTTTATCCTTCCTGCTTCCTTTTTGAATCCATTTCTTTTTCTTTTCTTTGTCTTCCTCACTTTTGTTCTTCCTGCCCCTTCCTTTTACTACCGTCTGCCGTTTCTTCCTTCTTTCCTACACCTTTTTTCTTCCTTCTCTCTTATTTCCATTTTCCTTTCCTCCTTCAATAACATTCTTTCATTCATCCATTCATTTCCTTTTCTTTTTCCCTTTCCTTTCTCTCCTTCCTTTCTCTCTTCCCTTACTTTTCCTTTGTTCTATCTCCCCTCTTTTCCTTTTTATCTTCTCCCTGTCTTTCCTTTATCTTCCTACTCTCTTCCTTTATTTTCATCTTCCCCTTTTTCTTTCTTTATTTTCTGCCTCTGTTCCTTTATCTTCCTCCTCTCTTCCTTTATCTTCATCCTCTCTTCCTTTATCTTCCTCTTCTTTTGCTTATTTCTTCCTCCTCTCTTCCTTTATCTTCCTCCTCTCTTCCTTATTGCTTCCTCCTCTTTTCCTTATATCTTCCTCCTCTCTTCCTTATGTCTTCCTCCTCTCTTCCTTATATCTTCCTCCTCTCTTCCTTTATCTTCCTCCGCTCTTCCTCCTCTCTTCCTTATATCTTCCTCCTCTCTTCCTTATATCTTCCTCCTCTCTTCCTTTGTCTTCCTCCTCTCCTCCTTATTTCTTCCTCCTCTCTTCCTTTGTCTTCCTCCTCTCCTCCTTATTTCTTCCTCCTCTTTTCCTTTATCTTTCTCCTCTCTTCCTTTTATCTTTCTCCTCTTTTCCTTATTTCTTCCATCTCTCTTCCTTTATCTTTCTCCTCTCTTCCTTATATCTTCCTCCTCTCTTCCTTTATCTTCCTCCTCTCTTCCTTTATCTTTCTTCTCTTTTCCTTATTTCTTCCATCTCTATTCCTTTATCTTTCTCCTCTCTTCCTTATATCTTCCTCCTCTCTTCCTATATCTTTCTCCTCTCTTCCTTTATCTTTCTCCTCTTTTCCTTATTTCTTCCATCTCTCTTCCTCCTCTCTTCCTTATTTCTTCCTCCTCTCTTCCTTTTATTCTTCCTTTCTTTTATTTTCTTATTCCCATTGTATAAAGTCCATCCATGTATGGTTTGGTTGGGGGTGTTGCACCTGCATAAAAAATGGTGTCACTGTAGCCATGATGCTGCCTCTGTGTAGTATGTTTGTTCTGTTTATGTGCCATATAGCTATAGAGACAACGTTTTCTGAGCCTACAATTTATAAATTTTTTTGCTCCTTGTAGTCAGTGATCTGTCTAGTAGTGGGAAAGGATTAGGACCCCTGTCTGGTTTCACTGCTATCTGAGGCTCCATTACTATACCATTACATAGATCACTAGCACTAGGACAATCACTGAAGCAAAAAATGACAGTTTTACTAAACATTGAAGAAAATGGATCACAGACAGAAATACAAGTCTTGTTTTATTGGTATGGGAAGGGTAGAACCCCTGTCAGGTGTTGGTGGGGGCACATTTGCATTGTGTGTTCTGCACTGGGTAGAGATAGTCTGCACTGTCTGTGACAGTGAAGAATGTCAGGAATGTGTCTGATCCCTTCCTATGGCAGACATGACCCTGATCTATGTGCAGGGTGACAATGACTCCAATGTAAAGCATGTTCAGGAAGACACTCCAGTCAAGCATGAACACATGGCGTTAAAAATCACATAGGGGACACGGCTCATCAACTGAGGGACCATAGTGTCCTGCACCTGGGACCTGGCTGAAAAGCTATTGTTCAACAATTCTTCATTGTCTTGGACCCAAAGTATAGAATATACAGCCGGTATATACTGTATATACTGCGTAGCTCTAGCCACATTTTTTTTTAAATCTGAACAAAGCATTTAGGATTAGATCTTCCTTTCCTGGAGACACAACAGGAAGTGGGAGGAAAGCACTTCAAAGTGACAAACGAGGTGCGAAAGGGCACAGTAGGTGTACATGGGGGGGGGGGGGGGGGTCTGTAGAAGGCATAGGAAGCGTAGTAGCTGTAGAACAGTGCAGTAGGTGTTGGAGGCATAGTAGGTATAGAGGTGCAGTAGGTGTAGAAGACATAGTAGGTATAGAGATGCAGTAGGTGTAGAAGACATAGTAGGTATAGAGGTGCAGTAGGTGTAGAAGACATAGTAGGTATAGAGGTGCAGTAGGTGTAGCTGTTGGAGGTATAGTCGGTATAGAGGTGCAGTAGGTGTAGAAGACATAGTAGGTATAAAGGTGCAGTAGGTGTAGAAGACATAGTAGGTATAGAGGTGCCGTAGGTGTAGCTGTTGGAGGTATAGTCGGTATAGAGGTGCAGTAGGTGTAGGTGTTGGAGGCATAGTAGGTATAGAGGTGCAGTAGGTGTAGAAGACATAGTAGGTATAGAGGTGCAGTAGGTGTAGAAGACATAGTAGGTATAGAGGTGCCGTAGGTGTAGCTGTTGGAGGTATAGTCGGTATAGAGGTGCAGTAGGTGTAGGTGTTGGAGGCATAGTAGGTATAGAGGTGCAGTAGGTGTAGAAGACATAGTAGGTATAGAGGTGCAGTAGGTGTAGCTGTTGGAGGTATAGTCGGTATAGAGGTGCAGTAGGTGTAGGTATTGGAGGCATAGTAGGTATAGAGGTGCATTAGGTGTTGGAGACATAGTAGGCATAGAGGTGCAGTAGGTGTTGGAGACATAGTAGGTATAGAGGTGCAGTAGGTGTAGGTGTTGGAGACATAGTAGGTGTAGGTGTTGGAGGTATAGTAGGTATAGAGGTGCAGTAGGTGTTGGAGGCATAGTAGGTATAGAGGTGCAGTAGGTGTTGGAGACATAGTAGGCATAGAGGTGCAGTAGGTGTAGGTATAGAGGTGCAGTAGGTGTAGAAGACATAGTAGGTATAGAGATGCAGTAGGTGTAGGTGTTGGAGGCATACTAGGTATAGAGATGCAGTAGGTGTAGGTGTTGGAGACATAGTAGGTATAGAGATGCAGTAGGTGTAGAAGACATAGTAGGTATAGAGGTGCAGTAGGTGTAGGTGTTGGAGGCATAGTAGGTATAGAGGTGAAGTAGGTGTTGGAGGCATAGTAGGTATAGAGGTGCAGTAGGTGTAGGTGTTGGGAGGCATAGTAGGTATAGAGTTGCAGTAGGTGTAGGTGTTGGGAGGCATAGTAGGTATAGAGGTGCAGTAGGTGTAGGTGTTGGAGGCATAGTAGGTATAGTGGTGCAGTAGGTGTAGGTGTTGGAGGCATAGTAGGTATAGAGGTGCAGTAGGTGTAGCTGTTGGAGGCATAGTAGGTATAGAGGTGAAGTAGGTGTTGGAGGCATAGTAGGTATAGAGGTGCAGTAGGTGTAGGTGTTGGAGGCATAGTAGGTATAGAGGTGCAGTAGGTGTAGCTGTTGGAGGTATAGTCGGTATAGAGGTGCCGTCGGTGTAGATGTTGGAGACATAGTAGGTATAGAGGTGCAGTAGGTGTAGGTGTTGGAGGCATAGTAGGTATAGAGGTGCAGTAGGTGTTGGAGGCATAGTAGGTATAGAGGTGCAGTAGGTGTTGGAGACATAGTAGGCATAGAGGTGCAGTAGGTGTAGGTATAGAGGTGCAGTAGGTGTAGGTATAGAGGTGCAGTAGGTGTAGGTGTTGGAGGCATAGTAGGTATAGAGGTGCAGTAGGTGTTGGAGGCATAGTAGGTATAGAGGTGCAGTAGGTGTAGGTGTTGGAGGCATAGTAGGTATAGAGGTGCAGTAGTTGTAGGTGTTGGAGGCATAGTAGGTATAGAGGTGCAGTAGGTGTTGGAGACATAGTAGGCATAGAGGTGCAGTAGGTGTAGGTATAGAGGTGCAGTAGGTGTAGGTATAGAGGTGCAGTAGGTGTAGGTATAGAGGTGCAGTAGGTGTTGGAGGCATAGTAGGTATAGAGGTGCAATAGGTGTAGGTCATAGCTCCCAACTGTCTGTTCCAAATCAGGGACAGTCCCTCGAAATCACAAAGTCCCTCTGTCCCTCTTTCCTCCTCATTTGTCCCTCATTTTGGTCTGTTCTATATAGTTGTATATGAAATTTATTTTTTATCTTTAAAAAAGTGTTTCCACTTTCATCCAATTTGTAAATGGCTGCATTTGTAAATTTTAAAAGCCATAAAGGAATAGTAGTGGTGCAGTGGGTATTGTAGGTGGTGGTGCAGTGGGTATTGTAGGAGAAGGTGCAGTGGGTATAGTAGGGGTGGTGCAGTGGGTATAGTAGGAGGTGGTGCAGTGAGGTATAGTAGGAGGTGGTGCAGTGGGTATTATAGAAGGTGGTGCAGTGAAGTATAGTAGGAGGTGGTGCAGTGGGTATATTAGGAGAAGGTGCATTGGGTATAGTAGGGGTGGTGCAGTGGGGTATAGTAGGAGGTGGTGCAGTGGGGTATAGTAGGAGGTGGTGCAGTAGGTATTATAGAAGGTGGTGCAGTGGGTATAGTAGGAGGTGGTGCAGTGGGTATTGTAGGTGGTGGTGCAGTGGGTATTGTAGGAGGTGGTGCAGTGGGTATTGTAGGTGGTGGTGCAGTGGGTATAGTAGGAGAAGGTGCAGTGGGTAAAGTAGGAGGTGGTGCAGTGGGTATTGTAGGAGAAGGTGCAGGTCATATGATCGGCGGCAATATTAGAGAAGCGAGAAGCAATCCCCAGACTGAAACCATCAAATGATGAAAGAGGTGCAGGAGGTCGCAGCATTTCTCATAACAGAGCTCTTTTGTTCCCAGCTCAGGCGCACTGTTTGTAGAAGGGGCCTTTTGTGTGTGTTGTTCCTCAATACCCCTATTGTGTCTCCGCATCATACATTCCTGGGACCCTACACAGTGTGTCACCTTCTATACATCACCTTCTATGCTGCCCCCTCTGATGACGACAAGGGCTGTGTGTGGACCCAAAGCGACCAATCATAAGATCTGGAACTAGATTTAATATACGCTACTGATATTTGGTTGCTACCAGTTACCCTGCTTGACTTCTCACCATTTATTTGGAATTTCTCCAATGAGTTCAGGCGGTCCTCCATAGGGCAGAGCATTTCCTCCTGATCTCTGTGCCTTCATTACAATGTCCTTCTGCTTCCAGTGTAGGTGCAGCCATGGTGAATATCCATCTGCAGTGTCCGGACCCCCAAACTCCATGCAGCTTTCTGACATGAAATGCACCAACACTGGATATTTTCCACTGCTGATTATTAGGCGATGAGACCATTCATTTAAAGAAGCGCAGTCTACTTTGTTTTACTCATATCTTCAAATAAGTAATCGTTCTTCCAATGTTTGATTTGCTTTAAAAAAGATTTTAGCATATTTCCAAATTTTGTTTTTGGTGTATTGATGAAAAACTCCAGCATTGAGCTCCCTAATTTCTGCCCCTCACACGCTTCCAAAAGCCTGTCTCAAATATTTTTAAATAATATACAGTATATATATATATATAGAGAGAGAGAGAGAGAGAGAGAGAGAGAGAGAGAATAAAAAATATATAGATATTAAAAAATATATATATATTAAAGAAAATATATATATATATATATTGTATGTATGTATGTATGTATGTATGTGTGTGTATATACAGTATATATATATATATATATATATACACACACACACACTACAGTATATTGCCAAAAGTATTGGGATGCCTGCCTTTACACGCACATGAACTTAATGGCATTCCAGTCTTAGCCCGTAGGGTTCAATATTGGGTTGGCCCTTCTGTGCAACTATAACATCTTCAACTCTTCTGGGAAGGCTGTCCACAAGGTTTAGGAGTGTGTCTATGGGAATGTTTGACCATTCTTCCAGAAGCGCATTGGTGAGGTCAGGCACTGATGTTGGATGAGAAGGCCTGGATCGCAGTCTCCGCTCTAATTCATCCCAAAGGTCTTCTATCGGGTTGAGGTCAGGCCAATCAAGTTCCTCCACCCCATACTCGCTCATCCATGTCTTTATGGACCTTGCTTTGTGCACTGGTGTGCAGTCATGTTGGATTAGGAAAGGGGCCATCCCCAAACTGTTCCCACAAAGTTTTGAGCAGGAAATTGTCCAAAATGTCTTGGTATGCTGACGCAGTTCCCTTCACTGGAACTAAGGGGCCAAGTCCAACCCCTGAAAAACAACCCCACACCATAATCTCCCCCTCCACCAAATGATTTGGACCAGTGCACAAAGCAAGGTCCATAAAGACATGGATGAGCGAGCAAGGGGTCATGTGCTTGTATGCATGCCTGGCAATGTTGGGGCATTCTCCTAATGAGACGACGGATGGTGTCCTGGGGTATTTCCTCCCAGATCTGGACCAGGGCATCACTGAGCTCCTGAACAGTCTGAGGTGCAACCTGGTGGTGTCAGATGGACCAAAACATAATGTCCCAGAGGTGTTCTATTGGATTTAGGTCAGATGAGTGTGGGGGCCATTCAATGGTGTTAATTCCTTCATCCTCCAGGAACTGGCTGCATACTCTTGCCACTTGAGGCTGGGCATTGCCGTGCACCAGGAGGAACCCAGCCAGGACCCACTGCACCAGCGTAGGGTCTGACAATTGGTACAAAGATTTCATCCCGATACGTAATGACAGTCAGGGTGCCATTGTCTATCCTGTAGAGGTCTGTGCGTCCCTCAATGGATTTGCCTCCCCAGACCATCACTGACCCACCACCAAACCGGTCATACTGAATGATATTACAGGCAGCATAACGTTCTCCACGGCTTCTCCAGACCCTTTCACGTCTGTCACATGTGCTCAGGGTGAATCTGCTCTCATCTGTGAAAAGCACAGGGTGCCAGTGGTGGAGCTGCCAATTCTGGTGTTCAATGGCAAATGCCAATCGAGTTCCACAGTGCCGGGCAGTGAGCACAGAGCCCACTAGAGGAGGTTGGGCCCTCAGGCCACCCTCATGAAATCTGTTTCTGATTGGTCAGGGACATTCACACCAGTGGCCTGCTGGAGGTCATTTTGTAGGGCTCTGGCAGTGCTCATCCTGTTCTTTCTTGCACAAACGAGCAGATACCGGTCCTGCTGATGGGTTAAGGACCTTCTACAGCCCTGTCCAGCTCTCCTAGAGTAACTGCCTGTCTCCTGGAATCTCCTCCATGCTCCTGAGACTGTGCTGGGAGACACAGCAAACCTTCTGCCAATGGCACGTATTGATGTGCCATCCTGGAGGAGTTGGACTGCCTGTGCAACCTCTATAAGGTCCAGGTATCGCCTCATTCCACCAGTAGTGACAATGACCCTAGCCAAATGCAGAACTAGTGAAAAACAGTCAGAAAAGATGAGTAGGGAAAAAAATGTCCACCTGTAAAACCATTCCTGTTTTGGAGGTCATCTAATTGTTGCCCATCTAGTGCACTTGTTAATTTCCTTAACACCAATGCAGCTGAAACTGATTAACAACCCCTTCTGCTACTTAACTGACCAGATCAATATCCCGGGAGTTTAATTGACTTGATACTATACTCTGAATTAAAAAGTGTCCCCTTTAATTTTTTTTTTTTGGGCAAAAAATATATATATATACAGTGCTTAGCATAAATGAATACTTCCCTTTTGAAAAGTAAGATTTTAATCAATATCTCAATGAACACAAGGCCAATGGAAATTAATGACAAAATCTCTTCACTTTTACATAAATTAGTTGATGCAAAAATGAATACACCCCACAACAAAAACTACTCCATCTGGTACTTTGTATGACCTCCATGATTTGTAAGGACATCACCAACATTTCTAGGCATGGAGTGAACAAGTTGGCCACTGAATCACTTTCACCCGGTTCTTCTTCAGAAATGCAACAGTGGCCTTAGATGTGTGTTTTGGATCATTGTCATGTTGGAAAAGTGCACAACAACCAAGGGCAAGAGTCATGGCAGCATCTTCTCTATCTATATAGAGCAGCACATCTGTGAATTCATGATGCCATTAATGAAATGCAGCTCCTCGACACCAGCAGCACTCATGCAGCCCCACAGAAGGACACTGCCACCACCATGCTTCACAGTAGGCATCATGCATTTTTCTTTGTACTCTTCACCTTTGTGAAGCCATACAGTTTTAAAGCCATTGGTTCCAAAAACATTTATCTTGGTCTCATCACTCCAGAGTCCCAGTAGTCTTCTTCTTTTTCAGCATGGGCCCTGGCAAATTCTAGGTGGGATTTTTTGTGCATGGGCTTTAGGAGAGGCTTCCTTCGTGGATGACACCTATGCATGCCATCCCTCTGCAGTGTACGCCGTATTGTGTCATAGGGAAACAATCACCTGTTTGGCTTTCTACTTTTTACTAACTGAAGGGAACATTACATTTTCTTCAACCCTTCTCATGAGAAGACGCTCCTGTCGAGGTGATAACTTCCATAGACAGCGCAGATGTCTCAGTGAGATGGTTGCAGTTCCATCTTTGTTACATATTTGTATCACTTTTGCTACAATATTCTGACTGATAAGTAAGGGCTCTTTCAGTGCCGGTTCACACTGCAGCGACGCTACTTCGCACCGCGACCTCGGAGGTCGCGGTGCGAGCAGCGCGCCGCGACCTCGGAGCGGCCGCCACGGACTTCATAACATTGAAGTCTATGGCGGTCGCCTCCGGGTCGCCCCACAGAAGCTCCGGACCCTTTTTCTAGGTCGGAGCGACTTGTGTCGCTCCTATTAGAACGGGTCCGCAGCTTCCCTATGGGAGGCGACCTGTGAGGCGACCAGGTCGCCTCACAGGTCGCCCTAGTGTGAACCGGCACTCACACAGCCCGTCCATCGGACGGACTCCGTTTATCTCAGCGGGGGATCGATCCTTCGATCCCCCGCTGAGCAGGAGGATGACAGCTGTTCTCCGCGGAGACACAGCTGTCAGTTCCCCATACATCTCTATGGGGTAATCGGATAGGAACGGACCGTCGGTCCGTTCTCATCCGATCCCATCCGATCCGCTGGACGGATGGAAAATAGGGTTTCCATCTGTCCAGATTTGACGGATTGGATCGGATGTCAGCGGACATCCGATGCCCCATAGAGATGCATGGGGGGACCGTTCAGATCCGCCAAAAAAACTGACAGGCGGATCTGAACTGTCCACCTGTGTGAAAGCTTTGTTGATCTTCTTGTAGCCTTCACCTTTCTTGTGTAAAGAAATGATTTTCATTTTCAGGCCTTGTGACATTTCTCTCCCATGTGGTGCCATTGCTGACAGCATGAAATTGGAGCGGTTTTCTTTGTTAAGTTACGCCCCTTTTATAATCAACTGTCTGCTGGACACCTGTTTAACCACTTAAGGACCGCCTGCCGCAGTATAACTGCGGCAGTCTGGCCCTCCTGCGCAAACCACCATAGGTATACATCGGTCGCGCGCCTGCAGCCAGGGGGTGAGCGCGCGCCGCCAGTGGCGCGCTCCCGCCCCCACTCAGCAGCGGGGACTCCGATGCACGGGACAAGCGGCTCCGATTGCCGCCTGACACCCACGCCCGTTCCCCGCTGAGAGAGAAGAACGGTCAGCTGATGTAAACACAGCTGACTGTTCTTCTCTCTGAAATGATCACAGAGTGCCTGTGATCCTTCTATATAGGATCACAGATCTCTGTGATCATTTCACAAGCCACGCCCCCCCCCCACAGTTAGAATCACTCCCCTAGGCTCACATTTAACAGTGCAGTGCATATTTCTAGCACTGATTACTGTCACTGTCACCCTCCAAAAGTGTCAAAAATGTCAGTTAGGGGTCCGATCTGTCCGCTGCAATGTCGCAGTCCCGCAAAAAAATCGCAGATCGCCGCCATTGCTAGTAAAAAAAGAAAAACAATAAAAATGACATAAATCTTTCCCGTAGTTAGTAGACGCAATCATTTTTGCGTAAACCAATCAAAATAAGCTTATTGCGATTTTTTTATTTTTTTTGGCCTACATTGTTAAAAAACTTTGATTTTTACAATTTTTTTTTTTTGGGGAATGTTATATAGCAGAATGTGAAAAATATTGTTTTTTTTTTTTTTTTTTCAGAATTGCTGCTCTTTTTTGTTTATAGCGCAAAAAAAAAAAAAACCGCAGAGGGGATCAAATACCACCAAAAGAAATCTCTATTTGTGGGAAAAAAAGGACATCAATTTTATTTGGGTACAGCGTCGCAATTGTCTGTTAAAGTAACGCAGTGCCGAATCGCAAAATATGGCCTGGTCATTAAGGGGGCAAATCCTTCCCGTCCAGAAGTGGTTAATTAGGATTTTGCTGTCTAAAATTTAGCTTTGCTTCTCAGACTTTTATTGGGGTGTATTCATTTATTGGAATCCATGCGTCCGGCTCCCTGCATGTAGATTAGGGGGCGGGATGCATGGATGGGGGAGTGGCGCCCCTAATGGATGGGCTGTTCCTGCCCCCTAGCATAGAATTTCTGGCTGTGGCCATCTTGATTAAGGGCAAATTAATTACTTCCTGCAATTGAGAATTGAGAGGGAAGTTCTGCTATATTTTTAACCTTGCTAAAGAAATCAGATTGAGAGTGCAAGTGTCTAAACCAGGGCTTTATTTCAGCGGGAACGCGGGGGGGGGGGGGGGGAGGGGGGAACGCATTCCGGAACCTCTAGTACCTAATGTATGTAATGGCAAGGGGTGCTGGGTTGTGCTACAGTGTCTATTGATGCTGGCTGCTGGGGATCTATTGTTGCTGGAGGAGATCTATTTCTGCAGGAGGGTTTATTGTTTCTGGGGCGGTCTCTTGTTGCTGCTGGGGAGGATCTATTGTCTCTGAAAGGGATGTACTTTTGCAAGGGGGAGGTCTATTGTTGCTGGGGTGGGTCTTATGTTTCTGGGGGTCAGTTCAGGGGCGTAACCACAGGGGTTGCAACTGCAACCGGGCCCCATGCTCCAGGGGGCCTGTGCGGCTCCCCTGTACACCTGGATAGAAGGGGGGGGGGGCAGCATGTAGAGAAATCACTGTCCTCCTTTTTTTTTTTTTGTAGCTGCAGGAGGAAAATGGAGGAGATTGGTTCCTCTGTATGCTGCCCCTGGCCACCCTTTCTTCACTTGTGTTCTGCTGTCTCTGGGCCCTGGCATTCCATCACCGTGGGAAGGCCACAAAATGGCAGGAAGGGGGCCCACTGCAGAACTTGTGAAAGGGTCCTGCAACGAGAGTAAAGGGCCCCAGGATCAGTGGGAAGAGCCCCAGGCTTGAAGGGAAGGGGTCCTGGGGGCCCTTCATGGTTTCTTGCACTGGGGCCCTGAAGGTTCTAGTTACGCCTCTGGGTCAGTTGTTGCTGGGAGGGATCTACTGTTGAGGGAGGGTCTATTGATGCGGTCTGCAGGGAGATCTGTTGTTGCTGCCTGGGGTCTATTGTTGCTGGGGAGGGGGGTTTTGATGGAAATGGTTCATTGTTGCTGTGGGGATCTATTGTTTCTGGGGAGGGGGGTTTGATGGAAATGGTTCATGGTTGCTGTGGGGATCTATTGTTGCTGGTGGGGATTTTGATGGAAATGGTTCATTGTTGCTTGGGGGATCTATTGTTGTTGGCTGTAGGGGGTCTATTTTACTGTTTTTCTTGTTATCAATTACAAATTCCACACAAAGTACTTAGTAAGACAAATGTTACTTGGTTCTGTATTTTCTAAAAGGGGCAGTACTGGGGGGTAGATTGGGGGGTGGAACCAAGCAGCGGTGCTCTGAGGTAGGTAGGGGCGGAGACGAGGGGTAGCTCCGAAAGTCCCTGCATCTATTTTCTGAGAAAAAAAAAACCCTGGTCTAAACTGTGAACTAATTAGGCTCTGCTGCATTGCATGTCATCCAAACATGTTTCAGATACTGGGGGCTGCGGTGCTGGCAAGGCTTTAGAGTAGGTGGAGTGCACAGGGAGGATCTGTGGTGTTGCTCATAAGAAGGTTGGTGAGATGGAAGGGCGCAGATCTGCATGCGCTGAGCGGTGGTCTCACCATCCAGATATGCGCTGCGTTGGCTGAACTACGTTATCGGTAACAGATTTTCTCCTTTTATCTTGTGTCCGGTTATCTGTCCTGTCACTTTAAGCCGCTGTATTGCCAGCAGAGGCACAAAGATTATTGGCATCCGAGGCAGCTGTGCCAGGAGGTGCCCATCCCTTACCACCTACACACATGATGTCATCAACGATAACCGGTAACTCTTTGCGTGCCGCTCCTCCTGCTTTGTGTTTTGGGAAATTTATATTGCGGGATTGAGCGAAATCTCCATTTATTTATCACAGGAATTTATAGAATGCCGAAAATTTCCGCCACTCATTACGTGCTGTCCAATCACATCAGTGCCTGGCCCCAAGAGCTTACACTCTAGGGTCCCTATTTCACATACATACACATAGTAGGGCCCAGGGATTTATTTAGCAGACAGGTGGTGGTACGCAGTCCCGGTACCCCCAGCATTGAATGTATGGACTGGCAAAGGGTGCTTCGGCACATTGGAGGGTTCTATTAAAGTTTGCTGCTGGGGGAACAGTTTGGGGATGGCCCCTTCCTAATCCAACATGACTGCACACAAAGCCAGGCCCATAAAGACATGGATGAGCGAGTTTGGGGTGGAGGAACTTGACCTCAACCTGATAGAATACGTTTGGGATGAATTAGAGCCAAGACTGTGATCAAGGGTCTATGGGATCTATTGTTGCTAGGGGATCCAATGTTGCTGGGGTATTGTTCCTGCTGTGATTCCCTGTTTGGGGAGGTCTATTGTTACTGGCAACTTGGGAATCTGTTTTTTTGTTGCTAGCTGCTGTGGGATCTATTGTTTCTTGTGGGATTTATTGTTCCTGGGGTGATCTTCCGTTGGGGGAGGTCTATTGTTGCTGGGAAATTGGGAATCTGTTTCTGTTGCTAGCTGCTGTGGGATCTGTTGTTGTTGGGGAGTGTGGGGGGTATCTGGGGGTGTGATTGGAGCGTAGGGGGGTAACTTGAGGTGTGATCAGAGTGGAGGAATCTGGGGTTATCTGGGGGGTGTGATCAGAGTTTGTGTGGGGGCGGGGGAGGGGGGTATCTGGGGGTGTGATCAGAGTGTGTGTGGGGGGGTATCTTGGGGTGTGATCAGAGTGAATGAATATGGGGGGTATCTGGGGGTGTGATCGGAGTGAATGAATATGGGGGGTATCTGGGGGTGTGATCAGAGTGAATAAATATGGGGGGTATCTGGAAGTGTGGTCAGAGTGAAGGAATCTCGAGGGGTATCTTGGGATGTGAGGGGGGAATCTTGGGGTGTGATTAGAGTGGAGGAATCTGGGGTTATTTGGGCGTGTAATCAGAGTGGGGGGGGTATCTGGGGGTGTGATCAGAGTGGGGAATCTGGGGGGGGTATCTTGAGGTGTGATCAGAGTGGGGGAATCTGGGGGGGGGGGGTATCTTGAGGTGTGATCAGAGTGGGGGAATCTGGGGGGTGGGGGTATCTTGAGGTGTGATCAGAGTGGGGGAATCTGGGGTTATCTGGGCATGTGATCAGAGTGTGGGGGGTATCTGGGGGTGTGATCAGAGTGTGGGGGGTATCTGGGGGTGTGATCAGAGTGTGGGGGGTATCTGGGGGTGTGATCAGAGTGGGGGTATCTGGGGTTATCTGGGCATGTGATAAGAGTGTGGGGGGTAACTGGGGGTGTGATCAGAGTTGGGGGGTATCTGAGGGTGTGGTCAGAGTGTGGGGGGGGGGGAATCTGGGGTTATCTGGGGGTGTGATCAGAGTGTGTGGGGGGGGGTATCTGGGGGTGTGGTCAGAGTGTGGGGTGGTATCTGGGGGTGTGATCAGAGTGGGGGAATCTGGGGTTATCTGCGGGTGTGATCAGAGTGTGGGGGGTATCTGGGGGTGTGGTCAGAGTGTGGGGGGGGGTATCTGGGGGAATCTGGGGTTATCTGGGGGGTGTGATCAGAGTGTGTGTGGGGGGTATCTGGGGGTGTGGTCAGAGTGTGGGGGGGTATCTGGGGGTGTGATCAGAGTGGGGGAATCTGGGGTTATCTGGGCATGTGATAAGAGTGTGGGGGTAACTGGGGGTGTGATCAGAGTGGGGGGGTATCTGAGGGTGTGGTCAGAGTGTGGGGGGGGGGGGTATCTGGGGGAATCTGGGGTTATCTGGGGGTGTGATCAGAGTGTGGGGGGGGGTATCTGGGGGTGTGATCAGAGTGGTGGAATCTGGGGTTATCTGGGGGTGTGATCAGAGTGTGTGTGTGTGTGTGGGGGGGGGGGCACAAATTACTTGCCTTGCCCTGGACGCTGGCATCCCACGCTATGCCACTGGCTGCCTTTGTAGTCCCCTTTCTGGATGTTTTAGTTGCCTGGCTGTCTCCTGCTTTTAGCAAGCTTTCGCCTGTAGACATTTTTAAGTACCAATTTTTGTCGCCATTCCACGAGCGTGCGCAATTTTGAAGCATGACATGTTGGGTATCTATTTACTTGGCGTAACATTATCATTGCGTTTGTAAGACCGCTGCGCAAATACAGTCTGACAAAGTATCGCAACAATATCCATTTTATTCTCTAGGGTCTCTGCTAAAAAAAAAAAATATATATATATAAAGTTTGGGGGTTCTAAGTAATTTTCTAGCAAAAAAAAATTATTTTTAACTTGAAAACAACCAATGTCAGAAATAGGCCTGGTCCTGTAACCTACTTTCCATGCGTTTTTGATGCAGAAAAAAAACGCACTGGACTACATGTGGTCTTCTCTTGTGGATGAACTCTTAGCTGCCCCCGTATTTCTTTCTTGTGACGTTGGAATGATTGCGCTCGCTCTGTGGAAGCCTGCGGTGACCTTTGTTGCTCTGTGGTGTTGCGGTAACCTTGTATAGCACGTTATTACTCTAATTACCATGTGGAGGCCTGCCAAGCCGCAGATGTCACAGAACCTTCACCCTTATCTTACCTTACAAGGTGTTCTATATCCGTGTGCTGCCCCCACCCTGCGCTGCTTTGTTATTTTGGTTCACACCACAAAAACGCATTCCGGATGCATTTTGGATGCATTTCTGCACATTTTTGATGCATTCTGGTGCATTTTTGATGCATTCCAGATGTTTATTTTCTTTTTTTTACTGCACTGGGGTCAGGTGCATTTTTTATGCGTTTCAGTGCATTCCGGTGCATTTTTTATGGGTTTTAGTGCATTCCGGGTGCATTTTAATGCGTTTTACTGCGTTTCAGTACAGGACAAAATGCAGCATGTTCTTTTTTTTTTCTGGACCACCACATGCAGTCCAGTGCGTTTTTTATTTTCTGCATCAAAACACATGGATAGTAAGTTATATGGTTTTCAGTGGCATATTTTACACCAGTGCACTCAGTTCCAGTGCGTTCCAGTTCAAGAAACAAAAAGTAGAACATGCTGCATTTTTCCTGCACTGAACTGTAATAGAAGGCAGTAAAATGCATCAAAAACACACCAGAACGCACCAAAAATGCACTGGAACGCACATGTCGTTATTTAAGGTTAAGAAAAAAAAAAGAGGGGAAAAAATGCAGAAAACCATCTAGAATGCATCCGGATTGCTTTTCTATGGTGGGAGCTTGCCCTCACTTTACTGGGGGCGGGTGTGCGTTTTTGATGCGTTTTTGTGCATTCCGGTGTGTTTTTGATGCGTTTTACTGCATTCCAGTACAGTCCAGTGCAGAATGTTATACTTTTTTTTTTTTTCTGGAACTGGAACGCAGTGGTGTGAACTATGCTATTGGAAACCATAAAACCTACTTTCTATGCGTTTTTGATGCAGAAAAAAAAAACTCACTGAACTGCATGTGGTGTTCACACCACAAAAATGCAATAAAGATCTGTTTCAGGTGCATTACTAATGCAATTTTGGCATGCTGCAGTGCATTTTTGATGCGTTTCCGATGCATTCCAGATGCTTTTTTCTACTTTCTTCCATTTTTTTTTTCACTGTACTGGGGTCTGATGTGTTTTTGATGCGTTTCAGTGCATTCCAGTGTATTTTTTATGCGTTTTACCACGTTCTAGTGCAGGAAAAATGCAGCATGTTCTTTTTTTTTTTTTGGAACTGGAATGCCCTGCAACTGACTGCACTGGTGTGAGTTATAGGCCGTACACATGTACCGATTGTCGGCCGAAAAGATTCGGCCGACGACCGATCGGCCGATTGTAGGCTTGTTAGTATGATGCCTCCGACAGCCGACAGTGCACTTTTGGCTGAACAGAATCTGTCGTGCAAGCATTAAAATTTTTGTTGGCCGACACCAGAACGGCCGATTGTTCGCCAGTCAGTACAGAATTCAGCCGACTGGCAACAGATTTGCAAGACTGGGCATGCTCAGAAAATGAAAAAACACACGGAAAGTTAACCATCACATGACATCACTTCTGCAGTCGGCTGTTTTTGGCCGACAAAATTCGTGTGCAGTCTTTTGCAGTTTTCAACAGACACGACAGCCCTGGACAAAAGACTGCCGATCGTTCGGCCGACGATCGGTACGTGTGTACGGGGCTTTAGCCATTGAAAACCATATGGGCCAGTTCACACCACATTTTTTTTCTGCATCAAAAACACATAGAAAATAGGTTATATTGGTTTCCAATGGCATTGTTCACACCAGTGCAGTCAATTGCAGGGCATTCTAGTTCCAGAAAAAAAATTAGAACATGCTGCAGTTTTCCTGCACTGGACTGGACTGGACTGGAACGTGGTAAAATGCATTAAAAATACACTGGAATGCACTGAAACGTCTCAAAAAACGCATCGGACCCCAGTACAGTGGGAAAAAAAAAAACCAGAAGAAAGGAGAAAAAAACATTTGGAATGCATCAGAAAAAAAAAGTAGAACATGCTGCATTTTTCCTGCACTGGACTGGAACGTGGTAAAACGCATCAAAAATACACTGGAATGCACTAAAACGCATCGGACCCCAGTACAGTGAGAAAAAAAAAAAAAAAACAGAAGAAAGGAGAAAAAAACACTTGGAATGCATTAGAAAAAAAAAAGTAGAACATGCTGCATTTTTCCTGCACTGGACTGGACTGGAACGTGGTAAAACGCATCAAAAATACACTGGAATGCACTGAAACGCATCAAAAACGCATCGGACCCCAGTACCGTGGAAAAAAAAAAACGGAAGAAAGAAGAAAAACACATTTGGAATGCATAACAAAAAAAAAAAATTAGAACATGCTGCATTTTTCCTGCACTAGACTGTACTGGAACGCAGTAAAAAAGGCACCAGACCCTAGTACAGTAGTACAGTGGAAAAAAAACAGGAAAAAAGAAGGGGAAAAAAAAGCACCTGGAATGCGTCGGAAACATATAAAAAATGCACCGTAATGCGCCAAAAACACATGAAAAATGTGCATGCAGAAACGCATCCGGATCGGACCTGGAGTGCGATTTTTGTGGTGTGAACCCGCCCTCTAACCTACTGCGTTTTAGATGCAGAAAAAAAAAAAAAAAAAAAAAAACAGGCCCTAATGTGAAAAAAAAAGCTTTTATAAATATTAAGCCCCGCCCCCTCTATGTAAAATAATAACAACCCACATTACAGGAGGCGGGGCCACATCACAACACAGCTGGGGGCCAGAAACGGTTATCTGGAGAACCACATCAACATTGCAATACATTTATATACATTGCGGTATACAATTAACCCCTTGATCACCCACAGTATTAACCCCTTCCCTGCCAGTGTCATTATTACAGTAACAATGCATATTTTTAGCACTGATTACTGTAGTAATGTCACTGGTAACCCCAAAAGTGTCAAAAATGTCGGTTAGGGGTCCGATCTGTCCCCCGCATTTTGCAGTCCTGCTAAAAATCGCAGATCGCCGCCATTACTAGTAAAAAAAAAAAAAACAATAAAAATGACATCTTTCCCGTAGTTAGTAAATGAGATAAGTTTTGTGCAAACCAATCAAAATACGCTTATTGCGATTTTTTTTTTTTTTTACCAAAAATATGTAGCAGAGAACAAATTGGCCTAAAATGTTAAAAAATTTAGATTTTTAAATTTTTTGGGGGGAATGTTATATAACAGAATGTGAAAAATATAGTTTTTTTTTTTTTTTTTCAAAATTGTCGCTCTTTTTTTCAAAACTTAAAAATCGCACAGGTGATCAAATACCACAATTAGAAAGCTCTATTTGTGAGGGGAAAAAAAGGACATCAATTTCATTTGGGTACAGCGTCGCACGACCGCACATTTGTCCGTTAAAGTAACGCAGTGCCGAATCGCAAAATATGGCCTGGTCAGGAATGGGGTAAAATCTTCCGGTCTTAAAGTGGTTAAAAATACGCTCATTGAGAATTTTTTGGTCAAAGACATGTAGCTAAATACATTTTAGCCTAAATATATGACAAAAATTGAATATATTGGATATTTTTTACCTGTCAAATTAGAAAATGTCAATTTTTGCGCAAAATTTTCGCTCTTTTTTTTTTATTAATATCGCAAAAAATGAAAAGTGCACAGGTGATCAAATACCACCAAAAGAAAGCTCTGTTTGTGGGGAAAAAAAGGACGTAAATCTCGTTTGAGTACAGCGTTGCATGACCGCGCAATTGTCAGTTAAAGTCGCCAAGTTGCAAAAAGTGGCCTGGACGTAAAGCAGGAAAATCCTCCGGTCTTAAAGTGTCGCCTTTTTGAATACCGCAGTTTGTCGCCATTCCACGAGCATGCGCAGTTTTAAAGCGTGACACGTCAGATATCTATTTACTCGGTGTAACATTATCTTTCACATTTTACCAAATAAATTTGGAGTCATTAAAGTGTATTTTTTCCCCCCAAAAAATTGCGTTTGAAAAATCGCTGCGCAAATACCGTGTGACAAAAAAAATTGCAATGATCGCCATTTTATTCTCTAGGGTCTCTGCTAAAAATATATATATATATAATGTTTGGGGGTTATTATTAATTTTATAGCAAAAAAAATACAGTTTAAAACGTGTAAACAAAAATCCTGGACCTCTAGCGGTGAATAAATACTTATCGGTAAATCCACCGCCGAGCCAATTAGATCGCATTTCTCATTGGAATGGTAATTGGACCTAAAGGACCGCATGACACCACCTCTTCTCTATGCAATGCAAGCAGATCATGGTGGGTGGGTGGGAGGGGCCTGTTCATAGCTTCCTGACAACATCACAGCCCCCGGCCTCAGTACTCCTCCCCCGAGCCCTCAGTCCTGATGAAAGCCTTAACAAGGTGCCTGCACTACTTTTATATGCGACTTTGATTCAGAGAGTGTAAAATCAGTTCAAAGTCGTGTTCCAGTCGCACTAAATATCGTGTGACTTTGAAGTCGCCCTACTGTGAACGGAGCCTAAGCCCTAGTTCACATATATGCAGTTCGGGATGCTGAGCGTTTCCTGCAGACGCACCAAAATCGCACTCTGCTCATGCCTTCTACAACCGGCGTCAGAGTTAAATTAATGACACCCCAAAACAATTCACAAATGGCAGTGCGTTTGCAAGAATCAGATCGCATAGCTGAGAACACTCGTGCAATCCGATTCCAGTGCGGCTTAAAAAAAAAAAATGCCTGCGTCTTTTATGGGTTTAAATCGCACTGCAAAGAATCACGTGATTTGAATAGGAATGCGGTGCGATTTCTATCCGTATCACATGCAGTATCCTGCACCGCACAAGTGTAAACCCATGAAAGTCACACCTGAATGTTATACATGCGATAGTTGTCCATCATTGGTCAAATTCAAAGTTTCATCCAAGTCGCACCCATTCATGGATGCATTAAAGTTGAACCAAAGTCGCACTGGAAATAGAGCCTAAGGCTCTATTCACACTTGTGCGACTTGTCATGCGACTTTGGACACAAAAGTTGCATGACGAGATGCACCCTATGTTTTTTAATGACAACCATTAAATATGTGTGACTTTAAAAAGGTTCGTGCACTACTTTGGTTTCACTTTCATGCGACTTGAGTGCCATAGACTGCAATGTACACTCAAAAGTCGCATGTAAGTCACACCTGGATGTTATATATGTGATTGTTGTGTAACAGTTGTTCATTATCATTGGTCAAAGTTTCATCCAAGTCGCACCCATACAGAGATGCATCAAAGTCGCACTGGGAATTTAGCCTAAGGGCCCATTCCCACTTGTGCGACTTGTCTTGTGACTTGACAAGCCGCACCCCATGTTTTTCAATGACAACTGCTAAAATATGTGCAACTTAAAGTCGCAGTGACTTTAAAAAGGTTCCTGCACTACTTTAGTTCGACTCTCACGCCGTAGACTGGAATGTAAACCCTTAAAAGTCGCATGAAAGTCACACCTGAATGTTATATATGTGATTGTTGTGTAACAGTTGTTCATTATTATTGGTCAAAGCCAAAGTTTCATTCAAGTCGCACCCATTCATAGATGCATCAAAGTCATTTTTCAAAGACAACTGTTAAAATACGTGCAACTTAAAGTTGCAGCGACTTTAAAAAGGTTCCTGCAGTACTTCATTTTCATGCAAATTGAGTGCCATAGACTGGAATGTAAACTCTCAGAAGTCGCATGAAGGTTACACCTGAATTTTATACATGCGATTTGTTGTGTAACAGACGTTCCTTATCATTGGTCAAAGCCAAAGTTTCATTCAGGTCGCACTCATTCATAGATGCATCAAAGTCGCACTGGAAATGGAGCCTAAGGCTAAAATATGTGCAACTTGAAGTCGCAGCGACTTTAAAAAGGATTCTGTACTACTTTAGTTCTACTTTCATGCCATAGACTGGAATGTAAACCCTCAAAAGTCGCATGAAGGTCACACCTGAATATTATACATGTGACAGTTGTGCATTATCACTGGTCAAAGCAAAAAGTTGCATCCAAGTTGCACCCATTCAAAGTTGCGTCAAAGTCGCACACATGAGAGGAAGCTCCATAACCGAGCAGATGGACACTCTTAGTGGTCGGCGATAGTCGCAGCTTCGCCCGCATGGTGAAGGCAGGGGCCCGGCGTATCGGCGCTTAGCGTGACTAGGAAGCCATACACCTGTCTCGCACACAAGGCGAGGAGATCGCACGCAGGCAGAGACACGCAGGAGGAGAACAATGAGTGCCATTGTTCCCGGGGCACCTGGGCCATCCCCGCAGATCACTCAGCGCCTGTCAGAGGCTGCGAGAATCGCACACAAAGCAAACCGCAGAGCCCGGGGCCAAGCCTATCATCTCTCCTTAACACGCAAGGTGTCAGTCACAGCCCTGCAGTCTGTTTACATGGAACGTCACGTGGGAACGCGCGCCGGGAGCGGAGCGTGCACGGCCTGAAGGGGACCTCTCACCTACAGCAGTGGTCCTCAACTCCGGTCCTCGGGGGCCACTAACAGGCCAGGTTTGCAAGATAACTAAATTGCATCACAGGTGATCTCATTTGCTGCTCAGTGATTGCAGTATTCTAGTCTGCATCTCCCCAAGGTAATACTTAAAATCTGGCCTGTTAGTGGCCCTGAGGACCGGAGTTGAGGACCACTGACCTACAGCATGATAAACCTGCACCCCGGGGAAATCGCTGAATACACGCATGGCAGCCGCTTTATCTGCCTAAAGAAATCATTTCTGTCCATCCAGTCCTGGAATTTATACAGCTCCGCCACACAGGTGGAAGTGAGTCGGTTGATAGGTTTGCCGCAGTGCTGGGCTTGAGGGATAAGAATCGTCCTTTGAGCCCAGGTCCAGCCGGTCACCCTGACACCATCCAAGCTATAAAGAGTTCCTCGAAAAAGGGGGGGGGGGAATTCAATACCGACCGAGCAAAGAAACCGCAACAGAAGGCTCTCATCCCCCTGCTCTTTCCTCCTATCAGCGTGGTTTTTTGTCTACTTATCAGTGATCGGGGGGGGGGGGGACTGTAACTTTGTAGGAGGAGGAGGAGGCATTTCCTCAGTCTCCCCTCCCCCAGTGATCAGACTGTACATTGTAACTTTGTAGGAGGAGGAGGCATTTCCTCAATGTACAGTCTGATCATTGGGGGAGGGGAGACTGAGGAAATGCCTCCTTCTGCCTTCTACAAAGTTACAATGTACAGTCTGATCACTGGGGATGGGAGACTGAGGAAATGCCTCCTCCTCCTCCTACAACGTTACAATGTACAGTCTGATCACTGGGGAGGGGAGACTGACGAAATGCCTCCTCCTCCTCCTACAAAGTTACAATGTACAGTCTGATCACTGGGGGAGGGGAGACATGGATTTGTTTGTGCAGGCCAGTCAAGTTCCTCCACCCCAAACTCGCTCATCCATGTCTTTATGGACCTTGCTTTGTGCACTGGTCCAAATCATTTGGTGGAGGGGGGATTATGGTGTGGGGTTGTTTTTCAGGGTTTGGGTTTGGCCCCCTAGTTCCAGTGAAGGGAACTCTTAAGGCGTCGGCAAACATTCAGACACAGAGCCACGACCCATCCCTGACCCCTCTCTCTCCTGATTGGCTGAATGACATTGATTCCAATCGCACAGCGCTGCTGTCTCAGCCAATGAGAAGGGGGGTCTGAGGTAGCTCAGACACTCCTGCAACATCGCTGGATAATGATGGGCTCAGGTAAGTATTGGGGGGGGGGGGGGGCTGCTGTACACAGAAGTTTTTTTCTTAATGCATAGAATGCACCTTCTGCCTTTACACACCCCTTAACTGAAGCATAGTAAACTGTTTGTTATGCTTCGGTTTGTGAATAAACAGGAAGAATCTCAGTAGAGAGCACTTCCCATCCATTCACTGTCCAGTGCAGCTGAGGCTGTAGAGAAACGGACCGGCCAATCTCTGTCCTCCGTCCCTTTCTCTGTCTGAAAAGTGAGAAATCAGGAGTCTGTTTAGACCATTGCTATTTCAGCACAGACCTCCAACGGGGCTCTGTAAAATATTAATATTGTAAAAAATAATAAAAATAAACTACTGACACCAATCTCTGCTCCTCTGACACCAATCTCTGCCCTACTGACACCAATCTCTGCCCTACTGACACCAATCTCTGACCTACTGACATCAATCTCTGCTCCTCTGACACCGTCCACTGCCCTACTGACACCAATCTCTGCTCTGCTGACACCAATCTCTGCTCCTCTGACACCAATCTCTGCTCCTCTGACACCAATCTCTGCTCCTCTGACACCAATCTCTGCTCCTCTGACACCGTCCACTGCTCTACTGACACCAATCTCTGCCCCTCTGACACCAATCTCTGCCCCTCTGACTCCAATCTCTGCCCCTCTGACTCCAATCTCTGCCCCTCTGACTCCAATCTCTGCCCCTCTGACACCAATCTCTGCTCCTCTGACACCAACTTCTGCTCCTCTGACACCAATCTCTGCCCTACTGACACCAATCTCTGCCCTACTGACTTCAATCTCTGCTCTACTGACACCAATCTCTGTTCCTCTGACACCAATCTCTGCCCTACTGACACCAATCTCTGTTCCTCTGACACCAATCTCTGCCCTACTGACACCAATCTCTGCCCCTCTGACACCAATCTCTGCTCTACTGACACCAATCTCTGCTCTACTGACACCAATCTCTGTTCCTCTGACACCAATCTCTGCCCTACTGACACCAATCTCTGCTCTACTGACACCAATCTCTGCTCCTCTGACACCAATCTCTGCTCCTCTGACACCATCCACTGCTCTACTGACACCAATCTCTGCTCTACTGACACCAATCTCTGCTCTACTGACACCAATCTCTGCCCTACTGACACCAACCTCTGCCCTACTGACACCAACCTCTGCCCTACTGACACCAACCTCTGCCCTACTGACACCAATCTCTGCTCTACTGACACCAATCTCTGCCCCTCTGACACCAATCTCTGCCCCTCTGACTCCAATCTCTGCCCCTCTGACTCCAATCTCTGCCCCTCTGACACCAATCTCTGCTCCTCTGACACCAACCTCTGCTCCTCTGACACCAATCTCTGCCCTACTGACACCAATCTCTGCCCTACTGACTTCAATCTCTGCTCTACTGACACCAATCTCTGTTCCTCTGACACCAATCTCTGCCCTACTGACACCAATCTCTGTTCCTCTGACACCAATCTCTGCCCTACTGACACCAATCTCTGCCCTACTGACACCAATCTCTGCCCCTCTGACACCAATCTCTGCTCTACTGACACCAATCTCTGCTCTACTGACACCAATCTCTGTTCCTCTGACACCAATCTCTGCCCTACTGACACCAATCTCTGCTCTACTGACACCAATCTCTGCCCTACTGACACCAACCTCTGCCCTACTGACACCAACCTCTGCCCTACTGACACCAACCTCTGCCCTACTGACACCAATCTCTGCTCTACTGACACCAATCTCTGCCCCTCTGACACCAATCTCTGCCCCTCTGACTCCAATCTCTGCCCCTCTGACTCCAATCTCTGCCCCTCTGACACCAATCTCTGCTCCTCTGACACCAACCTCTGCTCCTCTGACACCAATCTCTGCCCTACTGACACCAATCTCTGCCCTACTGACTTCAATCTCTGCTCTACTGACACCAATCTCTGTTCCTCTGACACCAATCTCTGCCCTACTGACACCAATCTCTGTTCCTCTGACACCAATCTCTGCCCTACTGACACCAATCTCTGCCCTACTGACACCAATCTCTGCCCCTCTGACACCAATCTCTGCTCTACTGACACCAATCTCTGCTCTACTGACACCAATCTCTGTTCCTCTGACACCAATCTCTGCCCTACTGACACCAATCTCTGCTCTACTGACACCAATCTCTGCCCTACTGACACCAACCTCTGCCCTACTGACGCCAACCTCTGCCCTACTGACACCAATCTCTGCTCTACTGACACCAATCTCTGCTCCTCTGACACCAATCTCTGCTCTACTGACACCAATCTCTGCCCTACTGACACCAACCTCTACTCTATTGACACCAATCTCTGCTCTACTGACACCAATCTCTGCTCTACTGACACCAATCTCTGCCCTACTGACACCAATCTCTGCTCCTCTGACACCAATCTCTGCCCTACTGACACCAATCTCTGCCCTACTGACACCAACCTCTGCCCTGCTGACACCAACCTCTGCCCTGCTGACACCAATCTCTGCCCTACTGACACCGTCCACTGCCCTACTGACACCAATCTCTGCCCTACTGACTTCAATCTCTGCTCTACTGACACCAATCTCTGTTCCTCTGACACCAATCTCTGTTCCTCTGACACCAATCTCTGTTCCTCTGACACCAATCTCTGCTCTACTGACACCAATCTCTGTTCCTCTGACACCAATCTCTGCCCTACTGACACCAATCTCTGCTCCACTGACACCAATCTCTGCTCCTCTGACACCAATCTCTGCTCCTCTGACACCAATCTCTGCTCCTCTGACACCAACCTCTGCTCCTCTGACACCAATCTCTGCTCTGACACCGTCCACTGCCCTACTGACACCAACCTCTACTCTACTGACACCAATCTCTGCCCTACTGACACCAACCTCTGCCTTACTGACACCAACCTCTGCCCTACTGACACCAACCTCTGCCCTACTGACACCAATCTCTGCCCTACTGACACCAATCTCTGCTCCTCTGACACCAATCTCTGCTCTACTGACACCAATCTCTGCCCTACTGACACCAACCTCTACTCTACTGACACCAATCTCTGCTCTACTGACACCAATCTCTGCTCCTCTGACACCAATCTCTGCCCTACTGACACCAACCTCTGCCCTGCTGACACCAATCTCTGCTCTGCTGACACCAATCTCTGCTCTGCTGACACCAATCTCTGCCCTACTGACACCGTCCACTGCCCTACTGACACCAATCTCTGCCCTACTGACACCAATCTCTGTTCCTCTGACACCAATCTCTGCTCTACTGACACCAATCTCTGTTCCTCTGACACCAATCTCTGCCCTACTGACACCAATCTCTGCTCTACTGACACCATCCACTGCTCTACTGATATACACACGTGTGTTTGTGCTCCGGGTGCACACCCTAATGCAGTAGGCTGCGCACACCAATGATTGAACCCTACGGACTAAAAGTGGGATGCCATTAAAGTTCATGTGCTTGTAAAGACAGGCGTCCCAATACTTTTGACAATATAATGTACAGTATCTAAGAAAAGTGAGTACACCCCTCACATTTTTGTAAATATTTTATTCTATCTTTTCATGTGACAACACTGAAGAAATGACACTTTGCTACAATGTAAAGTAGTGAGTGTACAGCTTGTATAACAGTGTAAATTTGCTGTCCCCTCATAATAACTCAACACACAGCCATTAATGTCTAAACCGCTGGCAACAAAAGTGAGTACACCCCTAAGTGAAAATGTCCAAATTGGGCCAAAAGTGTCAATATTTTGTGTGGCCACCATTATTTTCCAGCACTGCCTTAACCCTCTTGGGCATGGAGTTCACCAGAGCTTCACAGGTTACCACTGGAGTCCTCTTCCACTCCTCCATGACGACATCACAGAGCTGGTGGATGTTAGAGACCTTGCGCTCCTCCACCTTCCGTTTGAGGATGTCCCACAGATGCTCAATAGGGTTTAGGTCTGGAGACATTGCTTGGCCAGTCCACCACCTTTACCCTCAGCTTCTTTAGCAAGGCAGTGGTCATCTTGGAGGTGTTTGGGGTCGTTATGTTGGAATACTGCCCTGCGGCCCAGTCTCTGAAGGGAGGGGATCATGCTCTGCTTCAGTATGTCACAGTACATGTTGGCATTCATGGTTCCCTCAATGAACTTTAACTCCCCAGTGCCGGCAGCACTCATGCAGCCCCAGACCATGACACTCCCACCACCATGCTTGACTGTAGGCAAGACACACTTGTCTTTGTACTCCTCACCTGGTTGTCGCCACACATGCTTGACACCATCTGAACCAATTAAGTTTATCTTGGTCTCATCAGACCACAGGACATGGTTCCAGTAATCCATGTCCTTAGTCTGCTTTTCTTCAGTAAACTGTTTGCAGGCTTTCTTGTGCATCATCTTTAGAAGAGGCTTCCTTCTGGGATGACAGCCATGCAAACCAATTTGATGCAGTGTGCGGCGTATGGTCTGAACACTGACAGGCTGACCCCCCCCCCACCCCTTCAACCTCTGCAGCAATGCTGGCAGCACTCATACATCTATTTCCCAAAGACAACCTCTGGATATGAGGCTGAGCACGTGCACTCAATATCTTTGGTCGACCATGGAGAGGCCTGTTCTGAGTGGAACTTGTCCTGTTAAACTGCTGTATGGTCTTGGCCACCGTGCTGCAGCTCAGTTTCAGGGTCTTGGCAATGTTCATATAGCCTAGGCCATCTTTATGTAGAGCAACAATTCTTTTTTTCAGATCCTCAGAGAGTTCTTTGCCATGAGGTGCCATGTTGAACTTCCAGTGACCAGTATGAGAGAGTGAGAGCGATAACACCAAATTTAACACACCTGCTCCCCATTCACACCTGAGACCTTGTAACACTAACGAGTCACATGACACCGGGGAGGGAAAATGGCTAATTGGGCCCATATTGGACATTTTCACTTAGGGGTGTACTAACTTTTGTTGCCAGTGGTTTAGACATTAATGGCTATGTGTTGAGTTATTTTGAGGGGACAGCAAATTTACACTGTTATACAAGCTGTACACTCACTACTTTACATTGTAGCAAAGTGTCATTTCTTCAGTGTTGTCACATGAAAAGATAGAATAAAATATTTACAAGAATGTTAGGGGTGTACTCACTTTTGTGAGATACTGTATATAATTATTATAGCCTGCTCAAAAAAATTTAAAGGAACACTTTTTAATCAGAGTACAGCATCAAGTCCATTAAACTCCTGGGATATTTACCTGGTCTGTTAAGTAGTAGTGGGGGTTGTTAATCAGTTTCAGCTGGTTTGGTGTTAATGAAATTAAAAACAGGTGCACTAGATGGGCAACAATGAGAAAACCTCCAAAACAGGATCGTTTTACAGGTGGAGGCAAATTAAATTTTTCCCCCTACTCATCTTTTCTGTTTTTCACTAGTTTTGCATTTGGCTGGGGTCAGTGTCACTACTGGTAGCATGGACCCTATAGAGTTTGCACAGGCAGTCCAACTCCTCCAGGATGGCACATCAATACGTTCCATTGCCAGAAGGTTTGCTGTGTCTCCCAGCACAGTCTCAGGAGCATGGAGGAGATTCCAGGAGACAGGCAGTTACTCTAGGAGAGCTGGACAGTGCCGCAGAAGGTCCTTAACCCATCAGCAGGACTGATATCTGCTCCTTTGTGCAAGGAGGAACAGGATGAGTACCGGCAGAGCCCTACAAAATGACCTCCAGCAGGCCACTGGTGTGAATGTCCCTGACCAATCAGAAACAGAATTCATGAGGGTGGCCTGAGGGCCCGACGTCCTCTAGTGGGCGCTGTGCTTACTGCCCGGCACTGTGGAGCTTGATTGGCATTTGCCATTGAAAACCAGAATTGGCAGCTCCACCACTGGCGCCCTGTGCTTTGCAGAGATGAGAGCAGAATTACCCTGAGCACATGTGACAGACGTGAATGGGTCTGGAGAAGCCGTGGAGAACGTTATGCTGTCTGTAACATCGTTCAGTATGACCGGTTTGGTGGTGGGTCAGGGAAGGTCTGGGGAGGCAAATCCATGGAGGGCCACACAGAGCTCTACAGGCTAGACAATGGCACCCTGACTACCATTAGGTATCGGGATGAAATCCTTGGACCCATTGTCAGACCCTACGCTGGTGCAGTGGGTCCTGGGTTCCTCCTGGTGCACGACAATGACCAGCCTCATGTGGAGAGAGTATGCAGACAGTTGCCGGAGGATGAAGGAATGGATACCATTGAATGGCCCCCACACTCGTCTGACCTAAATCCAATAGAACGTCTCTGGGATATTATGTTTTGGTCTATCTGATGCCGCCAGGTTGCACCTCAGTCTGTTCAGGAGCTCAGTGATGTTCTGGTCCAGATCTGGGAGGAAATACCCCAGGACACCATCCATCGTCTCATTAGGAGCATTCCCCAACATTGTCAGGAATGCATACAAGCACATGGGGGTCATACAAACTACTGAGGACCATTCTGAGTTGCTGCAATGAAATTCCAGCAAAACGGACTAGCCTGCTGCATCATTTTTTCACTTTGATTTTCGGGGTGTCTTTGAATTCAGCCCTCTGTAGGGTGACTATTTTAGTTTCCATCGAACGATGTGGCATCCTTTCCTTCCTAACACATTACCCAGTCCATACCAGTATAGATCCTAGCACATTACCCAGTCCATACCAGTATAGATCCTAACACATTACCCAGTCCATACCAGTATAGATCCTAACACATTACCCAGTCCATACCAGTATAGATATCCAGCATGATATTTTTTCCCCATTGAGATCTGATGTGTTTTCAAAGTTTTCCTTTAATTTTTTTGAGCAGTGAATATTGCTCTAATCAGTTATATGCATTAATAGGATTACTGTAAATTGCAGATCCCTTCCCCCTCCCTTTGCTTCCTTGCTGGGGATGCCTTCAATTTCACCTCAAGCTCTGTGCAGATATCTGAGAAAAGGCCATTGCATGATCGGGCCTGGAAGGGGGGGAGAAATCGGATACGTTTCGGAAAGGAATAAAGTTGCCATTATGGAGAACGCTGAGATATTCGGCACATTGGGGACATGGCATTTGGGTTTCACTGGAGAAAAGAGCGATGACATCATTGGTCATGTGACCATTACTAACGCCAAACCCCAAATTCTTCATAAAAGGAAATTTTCCAGGGAAAGAGAGGCTGCCCGTCCAATAAGAGGAGGGAGGCTGCCCATCCATCGAGAGGAGGGAGGCTGCCCGTCCATCGAGAGGAGGGAGGCTGCCTGTCCATCGAGAGGAGGGAGGCTGCCCGTCCATCGAGAGGAGGGAGGCTGCCCGTCCAATAAGAGGAGGGAGGCTGCCCGTCCATCGAGAGGAGGGAGGCTGCCCGTCCATCGAGAGGAGGGAGGCTGCCCGTCCCTCGAGAGGAGGGAGGCTGCCCGTCCTTCGAGAGGAGGGAGGCTGCCGTCCAATAAGAGGAGGGAGGCTGCCCGTCCATCGAGAGGAGGGAGGCTGCCCGTCCATCGAGAGGAGGGAGGCTGCCGTCCAATAAGAGGAGGGAGGCTGCCCGTCCATCGAGAGGAGGGAGGCTGCCATCCAATAAGAGGAGGGAGGCTGCCCGTCCATCGAGAGGAGGGAGGCTACACTCCCTAATGGGGGGCTTTGCTGGACACAGCCAGGTGGACGACTTGCAGTGACTTTTGTTCCAGCCCTGAATTTAGGAACTCAAAAATCATTCTGTGACCAAGTGAAGATCACAAATGAATTGCTGCGAAGAAATGTCAGATGATGTGGAATGTCCACCTACCTGTCTAAAGCAGCCGTCACTAGATATACGAGGGCCCCAACGGTGGCCTCTGACATTAGAGATGAAATTTAATCTGCTTAGATCTCGCCTCCCCCGTCGTCAACATGCTAATGAAATGTTCAGCTAAACCCTTTTCCTTTTCATTGCCTTTCTTTAGACCCAGTGACATCATCACTGGGTCTCAGTGCCTCTCTATGCAATGCAGGCATATCATGGCTGGTGGGAGGGGCTGTACAGGGCTTCCTGCAAAAAAAAAAAAAAAAAAAAAAAAATTCAGGACCCTGCCTCAGTACTGCTCCCAAGAGCCCTCACCTTTGATGTAACTAGTGGGAGGAGTTATGCAAATATCAAAATATGCTGATGGGTGGATGTCAGTCTAGAGGAGTGGGCGTTCCTAGGCAGGCTGTATTTGCATGCACACAGCCCTAAGTAATGCCCACATGTGATGTGATGCTGAGCCTCCATGATATGAAGAACTGAAATCCAATCCATATGAAAGGGGCGGCAGGGATCAGGCAGGGCTGGGGAGGAAAGCATTAGATGATGCTGGTATCAGCTCTGGCTCTTCCTGTAAGCAGCTTTACAGTGTGAGACATAATGTGCAATGCAAAAGTTTGATTGGCTCAGTATACTCCCTCTCACTCTTGAAATGTTGCTGCAGAGGAAGCTAAGGTGAAAACTGATTCAGGCAATTATTCTGGCTGCATTTAATGGGGTGAATATATTAGATGACCTCTTCAGTGCGCTGCTTCTCCAATCAACAAACTGGCAGCCAAGTTGTATTTCTTAACTGCAGTGGAGAAAAGTGAGGTCACCAAAGTAGCTGAGATGTCTGGTAGAGGGGGCTCATGGATCATAACACCGGCATTGGTCTTGTGTTGGTCTGGTATTGGTCTTGTGTTGGTTTTAGTCTTGTCTTTGTTTGGGTCTGGTATTGGTATGGGTCTTAAGTCTTGGTTATAGTCTTGGTTTTAGTCTTGATATTGGTCTGGTCTTGGATTTAGTCTTGGTATTTGTCTGGTCTTAGTCTTGGTATGGTAAAGGTCTTGCCTTGGTGTGGTATTGGTCTTGGATAGGCATTGGTCTCGTCTTAGTCTAGGTGTGGTATTGGTCTTGTGTTAGTCTTGGTTTTAGTCTTGGCATTGGTCTGGTCTTAGTCTTGGTGTGGTACTGATCTTGTCTTTGTCTGGGTCTGGCATTGGTCTTGTCTTGGTGTAGGTCAGGCCTTAAGCCTCGTACACACGCGTCAAAAATCGGCAGGGAATTTTCGTCCCGACGACCGATCTGCCGATTTTCGGCTTGTTAGTATGATGCTTCCGACAACCGACTCCGACTTTTCGGCCGAAAAAAATCTTTTGTGCAGGCTATAAAATTTTTGTCCACCGTCAAAACACGTCCGATTTTCGAGCAGTCAGTACAGATTTAGACAGGGAAAAATCTTATGAGCAAGACTGAGCATGCTCAGAGAAGAAAGAACACATAGAAAGCAAACCAACACATGACATCACTTCTGAAGTATAATTCTGTTGGTCGACAAAAGTCCAGTGCAGTCTAGAGCACATTCCAACCAACAAAACACAACTCTGAACAAAAGACGGACGACCGGTCGGTGGATATTCGTTACGTGTGTACTAGGCTTTAGACTTGGTCTGGTCTTAGTTTGGTGTGGTACTGGTCTTGTCTTTGTCTGGGTCTGGCATTAGTCTTGTCTTAAGCCCCGTACACACGTACCGATCGTCGGCCGAACGATCGGCCGTCTTTTGTCCAGGGCTGTCGTGTCTGTTGAAAACTGCAAAAGACTGCACACAAATTTTGTCTTTTCGTCCGACAATCTGCACGTGTGTACGGGCCTATAGTCTTGGTGTAGGTCAGGCCTTAGTCTTGATGTGGTGTTGGTCTTGTCTTTCTCTGGTATTGATCTTGGTTTGGTCTTAGTTTCGGTATGTTCGGTATAGTTCTTGTCTTGGTCTTAGTGTGGCATTGGTCACCTTGGCCTGGCATTGGTGGTCTTAGGTGTGGTATTGGTCAGGTCTTAGATTTGGAATGGTATAGTTCTTTAGTTCTTATCTTGATCTTAAGCCCCGTACACACGTACCGATCGTCGGCCGAACGATCGGCCGTCTTTTGTCCCCGGGCTGTCGTGTCTGTTGAAAAGTGCAAAAGACTGCACAAGAATTTTGTCCGCCGACTACAGCTGACTGCAGAAGTGATGTCATGTGATGGTTAACTTTCCGTGTGTTTTTTCTTTTCTGAGCATGCCCAGTCTTGCAAATCTGCTGTCTGTCGGCTGAATTCTGTACTGACTGGCGAACAATCGGCCGTTCTGGTGTCGGCATACAAAAATTTTAATGCTTGCACGACAGATTCTTTTCGGCCGAAAGTGCGCTGTCGGCTGTCGGAAGCATCATACTAACAAGCCGAAAATCGGCCGACAATCTGCACGTGTGTACGGGCCTTTAGTCTGGCATTGTCACCTTGGCCTTGTATTGGTCTGGTCTTAGTCTTGGTGCGGTATTGGTCTTGTTTTTGGTCTGCTAACGGTTTTGGTCTGGTCTTTGTCTGATATTGGTCTGGGTCTGGTATGGTTTTGAATATTTGTCAAGTAAAGCATTCACATTGTGGGGAATTACCTCTCTTCCTGTCCCATAGACACAACGAGAAGTCAGGTGAAATCTCTCCAAAGTGATGAATTTCCCTCTAAAGCTGGCCATACATGATTCCTTTTTTTTTTTTTTTTTAGTTCAGATAGCAGACGGAATGAAAAAAAAAAAACTGAACCGATTTCCCTATCCACACATTTAAGGTGGATGGGGAAATCCTCCCTGCTGTGTCGTATTCTGAAAGTGGGGACACCTCCACTACCACAATACACTGATCAGCACTGCAGCTGATTGGCTGCATGCGCTGATCAAAGCAAAATTTCCCAACAAGTCTGTTCATGAGAAGTCGATTGGTCTAATGAACAGGCACAGCCATAGATGGATCGAAATTCAGCCGGTCCCTGCTACACCAGCTCAATTTTGATCTATGGCCATCTTTAGACAGTTGTCACGAGAACAAGTGACACCATTGGAAGATTTCCTCTCTATTCCTGTTCTGGTGACAACTCCAAATTTTGGACTTGCTGTCACCTTCTGTCCCGGTGACATTGGTGGCTAGGACGAAAATAGGTGTAAATCTCCCCAGTGGGGACACAGACAGCAATAAAAATCTGGCTGAGGTTACAAATTTTCCCTATTAGATACATTGTAACAAATGTATACTATATTACCAAAAGTATTGGGACGCCTGCCTTTACACACACATGAACTTTAATGGCATCCCATCTTAGTTCATAGGGTTCAATATTGAGTTGGCCCATCCTTTGCTGCTATAACAGCTTCAACTCTTCTGGGAAGGCTGTTCACAAGTTTTAGGAGTGTGTCTATGGGAATGTTTGACCCTTCTTCCAGAAGCGCATTTGTGAGGTCAGGCAATGATGTTGGAGAGAAGGGCTGGATTGCAGTCTCTGCTCTAATTCCTCCCAAAGGTGTTCTATCGGGTTGAGGTCAGGACTCTGTGCAGGCCGGTCAAGTTCCTCCATCCCAAATTCGCTCATCCATGTCTTTATGGACCTTGCTTTGTGCACTGGTGCTCAGTCATGTTGGAACAGGAAGGGGCCATCCCCAAACTGTTCCCACAAAGTTGGGAGCATAAATTGTCCAAAATGTCTTGGTATGCTGACGCCTTAAGAGTTCCCCTCACTGGAAATAGGGGTCCAAGCCAACCCCTGAAAAACAACCCCACACCCTAATCCCCCCTCCACCAAATGATTTGGACGAGTGCACACAAAGAAAGGTCCATAAAGACATAGATGAGCGAGTTTGGGGTGGAGGAACTTGACTGGCCTGCAGAGTCCTGACCTCAACCCCACAGAATACCTTTGGGATGAATTGGAGCGGAGACTGCGAGCCAGGCCTTCTCGTCCACATCAGTGCCTGACCTCACAAATGCTCTTCTGGAAGAATGATCAAACATTCCCATAGGCACACTCCTAAACCTTGTGGACAGCCTTCCCAGAAGAGTTGAAGCTGTTATAGCTGCAAAGGGTGGGCCAACTCAATATTGAACCCTATGGACTAAGACTGGGATGCCATTAAAGTTCATGTGTGTGTAAAGGCAGGCGTCCCAATACTTTTGACAATATAGTGTATAAGTGGCTCAAAGTTCACGTTCCCCTTGGTGAGGACAGAAGGATGGAGGGTAAGAAAAGAGAGCCGAGGCACCAGTGAGAGCGCAGCGGGGCCAGTTCCGGCTTGAAGCGATTCAGGTGTACGGACGCGAGCCAACAATTTTTCCCAGGCCCGTTCCTTTCCTGGATCGCACAAGAATAGCTGCATTGTTCCTGTGCGTGCACAGATCCTCGCTTGGCTCGGGGTTCCGCCCTTGCTCGCAAAACCGCAATTACACCCAGCTGCACCTTGTCCCCTTCTCGTCTGCCTCGCTCTCTTTTGGCATCAGGTAAATATCGGCATCTGCACGCGATCCCCGGGGAGAGTGAGGGAGGGAAGGAAGGTTTCCACATTACCGTAATACACCCCCCCCCCCCCCCATTCCGAGAGAAAGAAAATTCTTCTGCACTGACTCAGCACTTGTGTGAAAGCAGGGAATGCGTTTAACCCAGTCACCGCCGCCCGACAAACGCCCTATAGCCACCAGAGGGTTAAAAAAACGAGGATCCCGAGGCAGCGATAGATTCGTGGTCAATGAGTGCACCAGAAGTTGCTAAAAAAAGAAACTCCTCTTTCTTTTAGTTTCTATATTTGTATCGGATTAAAGGCTGATTAAGTCTCCATTCACATTAGCGTGTCTCCAAAGTCGCACAATTTCCAGTGTGACTTTGATGCGACTTTGATCCGACTTTACATCAGTAGTGCAGGCACCTTTTCAAAGTGTGAATGGAGCCTAAGGCTTCATTTAGACGTGTGGTCGGTGGGCTCAACCGTGCATTTTTGCCGCTCGACATTCGCCACCCCTTAAGCTGCAATTGGCAGCGGGCAGGGGGTGTTTACATGGTGAGATGCTTTGTGACCGCAGCAAAGTAACCCAACAGCCAAACGCTGCTCACTCAAGCAAATGGGGGAAGCGCTGCAAATGCCCGCAACCCGAGTGCAATGCATTTGTCGGCTAATATGGGGTTAAGGGCTCATTTTGATGGGCAAAGAAATCTGAGCGCCCATTAACACACCTAATGCATTAACGGTGCATTTTTGATGCATTTGCATCACAATTAAACAAGCTTTCATGGACGCCCCTCCTCTGTGTTGCTTTTTTTTTATTGTTTATTGTATAGAGTTTTGTATTATCGTCCTGGCTGGTACCGCTTTCTAAACGCGTCTCGCCGCCACACACGCCTGCCAGCATCTGAACCAAATAAGTTTATCTTGGTCTCATCAGACCACAGGACATGGTTCCAGTAATCCATCTCCTTAGTCTTCTTGTCTTCAGCAAACTGTTTGTGGGAATTCTTGTCCATCATCTTTAGAAGAGGCTTCCTTCTGGGATGACAGCCATGCAAACCAATTTGATGCAGTGAACGTCGTATGGTCTGAGCCAGGGGCATAACTACAGGGGTTGCAATTGCTACCGGGCCCCATGCTCCAGGGGGCCCGGTAGCAAACCAGTGGGTGAACTTCCAGGATCTTAAAGGTCACACTTGCGACCGGGCCCTGGCATTGCACCACTGTGGGGAGGCCCCAAGATTGCAGGTAGGGGGCCCACTGCAGAACTTGTGAAAGGATCCTGCTGTGGGACCATAATAAAAGGCCATGCAACGAGAGTAAAGAGCCCCAGGAAGGGAAGGGCCCCGGCCAGGGGTCTGGGGGGCCCTTCATGGTTTCTTGCATTGGGGCCCTGAAGGTTCTAGTTACGCCTCTGGTCTGAGCACTGACAGGCTGACCCCCCACCCCTTCAACCTCTGCAGCAATGCTGGCAGCACTCATACGTCTATTTTCCAAAGACAACCTCTGGATATGACGCTGAGCACGTGCACTCAACTTCTTTGGTCAACCATGGTGAGGCCTGTTCTGAGTGGAACCTGTCCTGTTAAACCTCTGTATGGTCTTAGCCACCATGCTGCAGCTCAGTTTCTAAGAGTTTTCCTAAGAGTTCTTTGCCATGAGGTGCCATATTGAGCTTCCAGTGACCAGTATGAGAGAGTGAGAGCGATAACACCAAATTTAACACACCTGCGACCTTGTAACACTAACCAGTCACATGACACCGGGGAGGGAAAATGGCTAATTGGGCCCAATTTGGACATTTTCACTTAGGGGTGTACTCACTTTTGTTGCCAGCGGTTTAGACATTAATGGCTGTGTGTTGAGTGTTTTTAAGGGGACAGCAAATTTACACTGTTATACAAGCTGTACACTCACTACTTTACATTGTAGCAAAGTGTAATTTCTTCAGTGTTGTCACATGAGAAGATATAATAAAATAGTTACAAAAATGTGACGGGGTGTACTTACTATTGTGAGATACTGTATACAGTATGTATTTCCGTTGGCAAGTGGTTAAAATAATCCCTGGTGATTATTGGGGTGCTCCGTGTGGGAGAAATGTGAAAAAGAAGGCCCTGGCCCCTTCCCTTATGGTATCATGTGTGTTGGCACATGCGTTAACAGATGCTTGGGGTCACCACTGAGAACTAATGGCACTGCTACAGGGCAGCGTGTTTTCATGCGTTCCCGACCTGCACTAGTGTGAACCTAGCCTTAAGTGACCCAAGCACCTATATAGCCGCCTACTAATCACTTTTACAGCCCTGGTGGTGTGGCGTTCTCTTTTACCGCGCAGCCAACATCATGTGTTGAGTTGCGATACAGGTGCTTTCTGGATGTGACTGGGGGTGCCATTGCAAGGCACCAAGGTTAGGTTGGCATCTATGCTTGTGCGGTTGATGTGTTTTTTTTTTTTTTCATGCAAGGCCAGGAAAGCAGCCAATCAGACCCCAATCTGTGTCTGATCGGCTGCATTGGAGGCCAGAGGAAAGATCTCTCCATAAAGAGGACCTGTCATGGCCCATGTTTTCACAAGGGATGTTGCTCATCCCTTGTGAAAGCAATAAAGTTGATTAAAAAAAAAGTTTTGAATAAAATAACAAAATGGGATTTTTGACTTACCGTAAAATCCATTTCTCTGATGTTCATTGACGGATACAGCTCCTGATTCTTCTTAACTATTGGGTTATACTGCCCCCTACAGAAGTATGACACTTGGCAGGAAAAAGCTTGACTACACCTATGGGCAGTCCCAGGGGGTATACTCCCACTCTCGGCACTCAGTTTTGTTACAAGCAGTGTTAGAAGAAAGCCAACTCCACAGAGGGGTGGGTGCTGTGTCCGTCAATGAACATCGGAGAAATGGATTTTAGGGTAAGTAAAATATCCCATTTTCTCTTTCATTCATTGATGGACACAGCTCCTGATTGTTAACCATTAGGACGTCCCAAAGCAGTGTTAAACATGAGGGGTGGGAAAAAAGCAGAAAAAAAAAATTCCCAAGGCTAACGATAGCCAACCAGGTAACATGGAGCTCAACCATAAACTGGAGCTCACCTGAAAAAAAAAAACAATACACCCTCAAAGAGGACCAGGTCCTCTAAACAGCAGCCAGCAAAACCTTGCAGCCAAAAGAGGACAGCTGGCAACACATCCACTTTCTAAAAATGTTGTAAAAGTGTGCACCGACGAAAAGGTGGCCACCTTGCAAACATGCGTCACTGGCGCTTGATGACGAAAGCCCAGGAGACACTAAGTGCCCTAGTAGAGTGCTCCTTGACAGGTAAAGGAGGAACCTGACCCCTGATGCAAAAAGGTCTGAACCACCGTCTGTCTGATCCATCTGGAAATGGTTGCAGAAGAAGCTGACAACCCTTTGTGAGGTCCGACCTTGAGCACAAATAGAGAGTCTGACTTCCTAAAAGACTCCTAGCTGCCAGGTACATCGTAATTGCCAAGATCACATCCAAGACAAGCAAGGTAATTTCCTTCAGATGTTTAGCCTGGGACACAGGGAAGGCAACACAATGTCTTCATTCAAATGACAGTCAGAGACCAGTTTAGTAAGGATTGACGTACAGGGGTAAATCACCAATAAGGTAAAAGGACAGGATAACGCCGCCAGTTCCGAAAACCTGCACGCAGAGGGGATAGCCACCAAAAAAGGCCACCTTCTGGGCGGCGCAAGCAGGGAAACCTCCCAAAAAATTTCAAAGGGAGGCTTCTGTAGAGCTGAAAGCACCACATTAAGGTCCCAGGGTGGCAATGGAGCCCGCATTGAAGGAACCAAATGTCAGACACCCTTAAGAAAGGCACGCACTAGGCAGTGTGAGGCCAAAGGTCATTGGAAACAGACCGCCAAAGCCGATACCTGGCCCTTGCTGGTACTCAAGGCAATTACTCTTTAACCCCCCATAAAAGGAAGGTTAAGGTCCGAACCACCGAGAAGGAGCGAGGATGAACCCCAAGAGACTTACACCACGCAATGTACGTCTTCCACATACGAAGGTAGATCTTCCTAGAAGTAAGTTCCCTAGCTTTCAGCAGTGTAGGAATCACCAACTCAGCCAAACCTCCATCCTTCAGCACCTGGCGTTCAACAGCCAAGCCGTCAAAGCCAGCAACTGTAAAGCAGGATAGAAGATCGGTCCTTGGGACAGCAGAGCCTCCCTGAGAGGAAGCCCCCCTCAAGGAGCATCGACAACCTGCCGTACCTGATCGGTACGGCACCAGTGCGTCTGTGGCGTCTGCCAGAAGATCCCTTGACCGAGCAACAAACCTCTGCACCTTTCTGTTAAGCAGAGACGCAAACAGATCTACCTCGGGGGTGTCCCACCGGAGATACAGCTGATTAAACCCCTTGGACCACTCGCCTTGGTTCAACGCCTGCTGACTGAGGTATTCCGCCTGCCAATTTTCCACCCTGGAAATGTGTATGGCGGAGGGGGCTGGAACAAACCGTTCTGCCCACCATAGAATGCAGGGTACCACCAGAGCCGCCAGGGCACTTCTTGTGCCCCCTTGGTGACTGGCATAAGCCACGGTCGTAGCATTGTCCAATTGAATGCGCACTGGGCATCCCTGAAGACGATCCATCCAATGATCCAGAGACAGTCTGATCGCTCAGAGTTCCAGGACATTGATCGGTAGTCTGGACTCTTCCAGTGTCCATGATCGCCTAAGCAGAATGCTTGCTGAGGATGCCTCCCCAGCTGGACAGGCTGGCATCCGTGGTGACCACTGTCCAATACAAGGCGAGAAAGTATTTTTAACAGCCAAAGCGCCGCAGAGCAAAGCCACCATATCAGGGACTCCTTTGTTCCCCGACTCAGCCGGAGCTGATTGTCCAGAGACTGCGGAGTCTTGTCCCATTTCGTCAGAATCTCCCTACAAGGGACCTCGTATGGAACTGTGCAAACAGAACTGCCTCGAAGGTAGATACCATCAGGCCGCACCCGCATGCAAGTCCCGAGGGATGACCATTTGATGGACAGCAGGATGCAAAATCCAGCCTGCAATTTATGGAGTTGGTCCAGAGGAAGGAGCACTACTGCCGAGTCCAGAGTCAGGCCCAATAGTCCAGCTTCGTGGACAGAACCAGGGCAGACTTCTGAAACTTCAGAATCCAGCCGAACTCCCGCAGAGTTCGTATTGTGATCTCCAAGTTCTCCACCAGAGCAGAGGGAGACTCCCCTCACAGAAGGTGATCATGCAAGTTGCCCAGAACCGCGATCCCCCATTGGCGTAGCAAGGGTAGCACCAGAGACAACACTTTTGTGAAGACCTGAGGAGCGGAGGCAAGACCAAGGGGTAATGCCATAAACTTATAATGCTCCTCTCCCACAACAAGTGGAGAAAACGCTGGTGACTGGCATCATGTTAAACAAATCTTATAGATTTTTTTTGACTGGGTGACTAAAATAATAGACGGTGGAGGTGCAGTAGACATTGCATATCTAGATTTTAGTAAGGCTTTTGACACTGTCCCACATAGAAGACTTATCAATAAACTGCAGTCATTGAGCATGGACTCCCATATTGTTGAGTGGATTAGGCAGTGGCTGAGTGACAGACAACAGAGGGTTGTAGTCAATGGAGAACATTCAGAACAAGGTCATGTTACCAGTGGGGTACCTCAGGGATCTGTACTGGGACCAATTTTGTTTAATATCTTCATAAGTGATATTACAAAAGACCTCGATGGTAAGGTTTGTCTTTTTGCTGATGACACAAAGATATGTAACAGGGTTGATGTTCCTGGAGGGAAACGCCAAATGGAAAAGGATTTAGGAAAACTAGAAGAATGGTCAGAACTCTGGCAACTGAAATTTAATGTGGATAAGTGCAAGATAATGCACCTGGGGCGTAAAAACCCAAGGGCAGAATATAGAATATTTGACACAGTCCTGACCTCAGTATCTGAGGAAAAGGATTTAGGAGTAATTATTTCAGAAGACTTAAAGGTGGGAAGTCAATGTAATAGAGCAGCACGAAATGCCAGCAGAATGCTTGGATGTATAGGGAGAGGTATAAGCAGTAGAAAGAGAGAAGTGCTTATGCCGCTGTACAGAACACTGGTGAGACCTCCATTGTGCGCAGTACTGGAGGCCATATCTCCAGAAGGATATAGATACTCTAGACAGAGTTCAGAAAACGTTCCGAAATTGGAACCAGGACAATCTCCTCTTGAAGGAACAGGTCTTGTACCGCTCCCTACAGACCCTGTAACCGGTCTGGGGACAGGCGCAGGTTGGAAGGAAAAAACCTTGCCGGGGTACAAGAGTGAAACTCGATCTTGTACCGGACCTAATTACTTTGTGGACCCACTTGTCTTGCACCAGGGAAGTCCACTGGTCCGGAAACCAGCGAAGACTTCCTCCCACCCCTGATACGGGTGAGGGCGCACCTTCATGCAGAAGGAGCCTTGTTCGCGGGTCTGGAGAAGCCTGCTCTCGGCTTGCCAGACCAGGTTTGTTTTGGATCCACCCGAGGAGGCCCTGAAAGGCTTCAAGCCCTTGTAAGCCGACCCTGAGGGATGAAAAAATGAGCCAAAAAAGAAGGTCCGCGTCTTTTTGGTGGTGAGAGCCCCTGCTTATCCCCGGACTCCTGGATCTTTTAGCTTCCTGATCGCCGCATATCTAGTGCACATTCTCCTGGTGATTTCAGGTGCCTGTGTTGGTGTGTAGTGAGTCTGGTGGGCTCCTCTCCCTCTCTGCTGAGGATCGCTCTGTGCCTTGTGCTTGGCGACCTGGTGGTGCTGCCAGCACGGTGGGAGTTGTCCCTTAACAGTGTGTTACACTCTTTTTGTGGGGGCCCCCTGGTGACTCATGGAGTCTTTCCCCACCTGATCCCCTCTATGAGGCTGTGAGGCCCTCGGGGTTCCAACCATCCATCCATGCACTGGTGGCGGTCCTGGAGTCCCTTGTGTCCCAGGTGGAGGCGGTTGGTGGGTAACAGGCTAGCAAAAGGTGCCCCCCGCCACATCTGTCTCCTCAGATCCTGAATCTGATTTGGCCGCGCTGCAGATGTGGGTCACCCTGCTGGGTCTACGACCAAGCGCCTGGAATCCTCTGATAGTGAGGATGATTCCTCCACGTCTGCGACTGCGCACCTAAAATGCACTGGTAGATGCACTGATTGTATCTGTGCATGAGAGCCTAAAGATGGAGGACGTAGCCAGGGGAGGGCTGTCAGCCTTAGGTCTGGGGGGCAAGTCCAGTCAAATGGCCCATTAAATCATCGAATCAGCTTACCATCCATGCCCACCTGGTTTTGGACTTGCAGCTGTATACAGTGTCTGGCCCCTACATTAATCCAGCCCTGAGTGAGGCCTTTTTATCAGTTTTTATCACTTTTCAGAGTGGCCCGGGGGGCAACTGCCACCCTGCCCCCCTTGCCAGTCCTCCCCTGGACGTAGCTGAAGTTACGACAGAAGCGCAGGTACTCTTTGGCACTCACAAGTCATCCAGAGCGGCAAAGGGGTTGCCGTTCCCCGCCTATTTTGATAGAATTGTCGAGGAACCAAAGACGCACAGGACCCTTTTCCAGTGCGCTCCACCGCTGCCACCGGAGGTGTGTGAATCGGCTCAATTGAGAGCCTGTCACACTCTCCTGTCATGTGAATTGGATGCAGGGAAATCTGCACCCAATTGGCATCAGTGTGAACCCAGCCTAAATGTTTTTCCTTTTTAATTGGGGATGTGGTGTTGATTCATACAACTGAACTCACTGTTATTAAATATTTTATTTATTCTCTTATTTATTTGTTGTTAGGGTGTTAATAATAATGATACTACTACTAAATGAATGAAAAATACACAAATAAATAAAAATAAGCATAAATAAATACAATAAATTAATACTATGTAATAATATATACATTTTATGGAACAAACCCTTATAAATAATAATAATAATAAACACCCTAACACAAAATAAAACAACTATTATTAATAATAATTTATTATTATTCATAATATTTACAATTATTTTTTTGTTTGAGTGCTTATTAATATTTAATTTTTTTTTTTTTTTTTTAGGTTAGGGGTTATGTATTAATAAATATCATTACATGTATTTTATTTATTTATGATTTAGAGAGGCTCCTGATCAGCGCTGACTGGGGGGGGAACAATAGCTTAGCGGGGGGAGATTGCTGTACTAACATCGGATTGTTAGTTCAGCAGCTCTGAGCTGTCAGTTTTTTTTTTTTACGTTGATAGTGTACGAGGTATAAAGGTGTTTGAATGTTTTTTGCTTTAACCACTTCCCGCCCGCCCTATTACAAAATGACGGCGGGAATGTGGTTGAGTTATCCTGACCGGACGTCATATGACGGCGGCAGGATAACACCGCTCTGGGCGCCCCCCGGGGGCGCGCAGAGCGGCGATCGGTGATGCAAGGTGTCAGTCTGACACCCTGCATCTCCGATCTCGGTAAAGAGCCTCTGACGGAGGCTCTTTACCATGTGATCAGCCGTGTCCAATCACGGCTGGTCACATAGTAAAACAGGAACAGCCGTTGATCGGCTTTCCTTAGTTCGTGCCTGACAGGCACGAGTAAAGGAGCGCCGATCGGCGGCTCCCCTGACAGGGGGGGGGTCGGCACTGGTAATCAGATCATTGATTACCAGTGCAGACCCTCAGGGGGGGGATCTGCCACTAGATCCACCAGGGATGCCCACTATGACCCCAGGGATGCCCACTATGACCCCAGGGATGCCCACTATGACCCCAGGGATGCCCACTATGGCCACCAGGGATGGCAATCAGGGCTCAGGGAGCCCCCCATTGCCCTCCCCATCAGTGATGCCCACCAGTGTCCTCCCTATCAGTGCTGCCCACCATTGCCATCCTTTAGTGTCGCCCACCAGTGCCCATTATTGCCCACCAGTGCCGCCTATCAGTGCCCATTAGTGCCCATCAGTGCCGCCCGTCAGTGCCGATCAGTGCCGCCCGTCAGTGCCCATCAGTGCCCACCAGTGCTGCCTATCAGTGCCCATTAGTGCCCGTCAGTGCCACCTATCAGTGCCCGTCAGTGCCGCCTATCAGTGCCCATCAATGCCGCCTATCAGTGCCGCCTATCAGTGCCCACCAATGCTGCATATCAGTGCTACCTATCAGTGCCACATATCAGTGCCTATCAGTGCCGCCTATCAGTGCCGCCTATCAGTGCCACCCCATCAGTGCCACCCCATCAGTGCCACCCCATCAGTGCCTCCTCATCAGTGCCTGTCAGTGCAGTCTCATCAGTGCTCATCAGTGCAGGAAAAAACTTATTTATTTACAAAATTGTATAACATAAACAAAAAAACTTTTTTTTTTTTTCAAACTTTTCTGTCTTTTTTTATTTGTTTAGCAAAAAGTAAAAATCGCACAGGTGATCAAATACCACCAAAAGAAAGCTCTATTTGTGGGGGGAAAATGATATAAATTTGGTGTAAGTACAGTGTTGCATGACCGCGCAATTGTCATTCAAAATGCAACAGCGCTAAAAGGGGAAAATTGGCCTGGGCGGGAAGGGAGGGAAGTGCCCTGTATTAAAGTGGTTAAACTCCGATTGCGGTTGGCGGCATCTATAATATCTCTCCGTCGTTCTGTATTAGTAGCACGCCGCGTCTTCCTGGAACGTTATCGTCTGTTGATCACATCCTGCAGTGCAGGGCGATGTTTCGTGACAATGGAGAACATACCTTCGCCGTGAGGCCATGAGGGCGCTGAGTCATCCACAGATAACGAGGAGGAGGAACGGATTGCCGGGTCACCTGGTAGCTGCTTCTTTTGTTCTGGAATTTGCTTTGGGCCTTTGCACTGTATCTGATCTCATCCAGGAAAAGCGCCAGCGTTATTTAGCAATTTTGATACAAATGTGATTTCATTACTACCACCTCCCCCCCTGTTTTTAAAGTGGACCTGTCCTTCGTAGTCACATGAAACAGGCAGAGATCAGCCAAATCACCTTATTATTCTAAGTTAATAAGTTTCTTTTTTTTCTTGCATGCTAAAAAAATGAAAGCAGAAGTTTATTCTTAGAATAACAAAGGAAACCGCGCCAGGAGGAGAATTATTATGTTTCTGTACTGCTGCTATTCTATTGAGAAGATCTCAACGTAAATCAGTCTTGCACAGTTGTATAAGCTCCTCTCCTGGACTGAAATGGCTTCCTCTGATTTCACTGCACACTGTGAGCTTCTCACAATGTGCATTAGAAGCTGCAGCAAGTAAGACAGAGCCCGCCTTCTTTCCTGTCCCCGCCCCCTTTAATTGGATGTCAGTTCTTTCAACCATGGCGGCTCAGCATCACATGTGGGTGTTACCTATGCAAATCCAGCCTGCTTAGGAACTAGAGATAGACTGATATGGTTTTTTTCAGGACCAATACCGATATTTTGGTCACAACGTATCGGTATCGGCCGATATTTTGTACATTTAAAGTTTTGAAAAATAAAGACAATTTTTGACACAAATCTGGTACTGAGCATGTTAGTTTTTGTTTAATGCTTATTGGCTGGCTTGCTGGCACCCTATGGTAGGTGGGTGGCTGTGTGGCACCCTGTGGTGGGTGGCTGTCTGGCACCCTGTGGTAGGTGGCTGGCTGGCACAGGGCCTGTGGCTGTCTGGCACCCTGTGGTAGGTGGCTGGCTGGAACATGGCCTGTGGCTGTCTGGCACCCTGTCTGTGGGTGGATGGCTGGCTGGCACAGGGGCTGTGGGTGGCTGGCTGGCACAGGGACTGTGGGGTGGCTGGTACAGGGCCTGTGGCTGGCTGGCACCCTGTTTGTGGGTGGCTAGCTGGCTGGCACCCTGTTTGTGGGTGGCTGGCACCCTGTGGTGGGTGGGTGGCTGGCACAGGGGCTGTGGCTGGCTGGCTGGCACAGGGGCTGTGGCTGGCTGGCACCCTGTTTGTGGCTGGCTGGCACCCTGTGGTGGGTGGCTGGCTGACACAGGGGCTGTGGGTGGCTGGCTGGATGGATGTATGGCTCCCACGAGACTAGTTCCAAATCCAGATGAGGCTGCCCAAGAGGCGGCCTAAGAAGGCAGAATGACGTCACAAAAATATCGACCATTTTCGTGGCCGATACTGATATATCGGCCACCGATAATCAGTCTATCGCTATTAGGAACACCCACTCGTCCAGACTGACACCAACTCATTGAGGCATGTTTTGCATATTTGCATAGCCCCTCCCACTGCTTGCATCAGAACTGAGGGCTTTTCACAGGAGTACTGAGGGCATGCTGCTGTGATGCTTTCAGGAAGCAATGTACAGCCCCCTGCTGGCTCCTCCCACCAGCGTGCATTGCATAGAGGAGCACAGAGACCCAGTGCTGCATCTAAAAATAAGGTAGGTAATAAAAATAGCAGGGTTTTTAAAAATGTGATCACTATGTTGACAGCAAGGGGGAACCAGGGACGTTGCAATAAACTTCTAGTGTATATATAAAGTGCCAGCGCTATACAAAAGGTGCTCATACATAGAATACATACTCCTTATACTCCTAACAAAAATCTTTCATGTCATAAAAAAGTGCTGCCGGTACTGGAGGTGTCGTCACCACGCTCGATCAGGTCGCAGCATCGGTGGAGTCGGAGCAAGCCTGTGTAGCACCCTCCTAGGTAGGTGCTAGTGAGAGAGTATAGTTTTGAGCTCTGTCTGCTTATCAGAGGGGCTGCAGGTAAATCTATATTGTTCTCTGCCTACCAGAGAGCAGGATCTGTTAGGTAGGTCTGCTCAATGTTCTCAGTATGCGATTCATTCAGTCTGAGGAGTGTTTTACGCTGTCCAATAAGGAGGCATGTTGGACAGTGGGAGGAAACCTGACGAATGGGTGCATAGGCTTTTGATACAGTCCTGATGATTGGCAGAGGGCAGGTCGCCTTGGTGCATTCTGGGATACCCTATAAAAGCCAGGAGCACATGTGCTGCGGGGTCTTTGGCTGGAGAGCGGAGTCCCGGAGGGAGGGGGTGGCTGCACGCCTCTGGCGGCTTGCTCCTGCTGTGAATCTGCACAGCGGGTCTTGCGGAGCCAAAGTCCGCCGGCACCCACTGACCATTCAGTACACTTCCTATGGCAGATCGTCGTTCTGTCAGTACAGACTGTGTGTTCCTGCAAAGTAGAGACAAGGATCCATGTCTTCCCTTTGTGAAAGCACCTCCCATAATACCCCCTCCCCCCAAAAAAAAAAAACACTGGCTAGGCACACATCTAACCCTTCGATGTTAACCCCTTCCCAGCCAGTGTCATTAGTACAGTGCATATTTTTAGCACTGATAACTGTATTAGTGTCACTGGTTCCCAAAAAGTGTCAGTTAGTGTCCGATTTGTTTGCCACAATATCAAAGTCCCGCTTTAAATCGCTGATCGATGCCATTACTAGTAAAAATAAATAGATACAAATTCCATAAATATATCCCATAATTTGTAGACACTATTACTTTTGCGCAAGCCAATCAATATAAGCTCATTGGGATTATTTTTTACCAAAAACATGTAGCAGAATACATATTGGTCTAAATTTATAAATATGTTTTATTTTTTTTATTTTTATTGGATATGTTTTATAGCAGAAAGTAAAAAAGTTTTTTTTTTTTTTGTCGGACTTTTTTTGTTTATAGCGCAAAAAAAAAAACAAAAAAAACGCAGAGGTGATCAAATACCACCAAATAAAAAGCTCTATTTGTGGGGGGGGGGGGAGGAAATTTTACATGGGTACAGCGTCACACAACCGCGCATTTGACAGTTAAATTAACGCAGTGCTGTGTCACAAAAAATGGCCTGTTCAGGAAGAGGGGTAAATCTTCTGGAGGTCAAGTGGATAAAATACACTAAATACATTTTCATCTGAACAAAACGTGTGCAAAGGTTACTTACCATGTGTTTCCTTTAGAAAGCAGCTACAAAAAAGCCAGTCCTTTGCCAACATGCTTTTAAAGAAGGACCCTTGTTCTCTGTGTGGAAGCAGCAGTCTCTCTGCAGAGGTCCAGTGCCCCCTGCTGACTGAAGGGAAGGCTGGAGCTTAAATGCTGCCCCCTAGTGTGCTAGTAGGCATATTGTGGGTGTTTCATGTTATTATTGACTGCAGGCTATTATTCTCAATCAGACAGACCCTGTTTGGGAGACTAATGATGGCCATACACTTTCTTTTCAGCAGATTCCTGCTGGCTTAGCCAAAATTGAAGCCTGTATGGGCCTGTCAACACCGGACTTGTCGGTTGACTATTGGATTGGCTTTTGTCGAAGGAGCCTGGTGGAAACATTTTCAGCGTCAGCTGTCGGAAGGCAATAGCCCGGGCCCAGCACTCCCATCCGTCCTGGTAGCATGGATGGAGGAATCTGTTGCATTTCCTTTGTTCAGCCTGCAGGGGGAACCCTCATCGTTTGGGGTCATCATTCCACCCATCAGGACTCCGCCCCCATGATGGATATATTGCGCTCCACACACTGCTAATGGCTAAGTCTATATGCAGGGGGAAGATATACTTACCTACAGAATAAAACACAAAATAAGAGACAACAAATTGATATAAAACTTATAAGGATTTATTAGGTTCATATTAACGGTCATCCGTTGTAAATTCTTTAAATATAAAAAAACTTTTTTTTTTTTTTAATTTTAAAAATTCGTACAATGCCTGTTCGGTCTCTTCGGGGTACACAGACATTTCTCAGCACCATCGCATTCTATACATTCCCTTCAAATCCAAACCAAATATAGGGGAGGGGAAACGCACTGCGGTCCAACATTCCACCTATGACTGCTGAGGGGAATGGGTAGCAGACTTGTGTCCCTTTACAGCCAATGAGATTGTAGCTATGTGTCTAGTGCGGAGCTAGAATATGGAAAACAAGAGACTGATTGGTTAACAAAAACAGGAAAATCCTTCATTCCATCTTTTTTTCTACCTGGGATCTCACCCATTAAAGTGAGGACACCATGGCTCGGAAAAAAAACTGTAAATTGTCCAGGACAGGGGAATTCCTCTTGCCGCTGACGTAACGTGTATGTGCGGCGGCAAAGAGGGTGGGCTTTAAAATGAACCTTCACCCTCTTCCGCTATTTTCATCCTCTTTTGGTATTATGCTGTTTTTTTTTTTTGTTACTTTTTTTTTTTTTTAGCTAAGAATGTCCGGGATATGTACGTCACATATCCCAGGAGGCAAAAGCCTTCTATTCAGAAAAGGAGGAGGGGGTGGGCCTATTGGTGGTGCATCATCGGGAGGCCCGACCTACTGAGCCAGGAAGAGCCGATGGGCCTCTCGATGATGTCAAAGAAAATGGCTGTGTGTGACGAAGCTGTGGCCGGGCATGAGAGAATCTCAGCGTGAGATCGCTGGATCTTCTGGATGGGTGAGTATCTGAAATGTTCAGATACTACCTTAAGGTAAAGGGGGGGGGGGGTTAACTAAAATAAATAAATAAAAAATAGGGGAGGGGGTGCAGATTCCATTTAACGTCCACATGCCGCACATACGAGCCCATGGAGAGCTGAGGTTTCTGTCTTTCATAGACAGCTCCTGGTCTATAGTTTTGGGAGCTTGTGGGACCAGCTCCTCACAGTATTCGTAGACCTTCCCGCTCCCCAGGCATGGCCAAAATAAAGGGACACCGGATGGGAATGGTAAATAATGTGCAGCCTTATTTATTAGACCTCTCTTTTTTGGACATGGCAGACTATAGGAACCAAGTCCAGACCTCTCCAGGTGTATTGTGTAAAACCTCTCCAGGTGCTCTTTGGGGGCCACTTGGCCTTTTCAGGCCAATCGACTGGGGCCACTTGCAGGGGGCAAACCCATTCTTTTGGGACAACACACATTATTCCAGACAATTGGTTCCTTTAGATAGTGAAGGATAAAAGTTGGTTCAAAGAGGAGCGTTTCCATTATTTGTTCTTGTTTATCGGCTCTGGACTCAATGATATTACAAGGAGCCCATAGAGAGGTCCAAATGCCCTCCAAGTGGCCCCAATCAATTGGCCTGAAAAAATGCAATCAGCCGAGTGGCCTCCAATACACATGAGCACTGGAGAGGTTATAGCTCTGGACTTGGTCCCTATAGTCTGCCAAAGCCAAGGCTCCAGCTACATTGTGGCCACTTTTCTGTGGAGGTAAGTGGCCTGGAGTCTACATCAGACATACTCTGCTCTCCACCCTGCCCGGCCGGTCGATGATGGGCTTGTGACACAATAATGGTGAAGAGTCCACAGAAAGACCCTGCGGTGATTTGAGGGAGGTTGGACAAAGTGAGGCCAATAGCAGGTTAGCAATATCAGATTCCATGCAGCTTGTTCATTTTGTATCAGATCCTCTTAAAGCTAGATTTTTGCAGTTTTGGATAGCGTAGGAAAGAATGGGTTTGTTTTCTTCTGGGTTTTTTTTTTCCACCATCTGTGTCCCATTGGGGAGGTTTCTCTTCACTCTTTGCTCATAGAGAAGAGGAAGTGAGGGAATCTCCTCCTAGACAAATGTCACTGGAAGATGTGTCCCCATTGAAAGGTCTCACCTCTCTCTTCTGTTCTGGTGGCAACAGTTGCTAGAACAAGAAGGTGAATCTCACAGACCGGCTCCATTCACACTTGCGCGACCTTAAAATCCCAAAATTTTCAGTGTGACTTTGATCTGAATTTATACTCTCTGGCATCAAGTCGCAATAAATGTTGTGCAGGCACCTTGTATGTCGCACCAACGTGAACAGGTGCCATTGAAAACAATGGGCTGCGAATTGTCATGCGACTTTATATTTCCAAGTCATACGAGTGTGAATGGAGACTAAACTTGAACCTTGCTCATCCTACTTCATCCAAAAGACACTTTAAAGTGCATTTACCCTCTAACCTAAGCCCCCTCCACCTATGAATACCTACCTCAATCCAACAGCTATGGCCTCCAGTGTTTGTTTACATCCAATGCAAATCTTCACTGTCCTGGCCAATAATGGGGCTTTTCCACTGCATGGAACCGAATGGTTCGGGTCGCTTTTGTGCTTTTCCACTGCTGGTACCGCATGGTATGGTGTAGGAACGGTTCGGTACGGTGGCGCTTTTCCACTACATGGAACCGAACGGTACGGCTCTCTAAAACAGTACCACCTCGATTGTGGTTCCAAGAGGTACCATTCCGGTACCATATCCCACAATCCTTTGCATGCAGTCACTACTAGCCACTGATTGGTCAGAGAATCGTTGTTATCCCACCCACTTACTTTAGTACTACTTTAGTGGAAAAGCAAACCGTACCGAACCGTTCCAACAACGTACCATGCGGTACCATGCAGTGGAAAACCAAACAGGGCCGAGTAGAGCCGAGCTGGTACTTGCAGTGGAAAAGTGCCATAAGTCCCCCATAGACATCTACAGGGCTGTGTCTCCAGCCCGAAGATGATCCCATAGAAGTCTATGGGGCTGCAAGGTGAGGACGAAGCCTGGACCGGGAGACTTCCACCGCTAGATATATACAAAGAGCAGAACCGCCACTGTGAGACTGAGGTGGGTATACATCATTGAATGGTGGGGGGTGAAAATATGCATATGGGAAGTGGGTTAGGTTAGGTAAGGGAAGGCAAGCATGCAAAAATGAAGGGGAAGGAGTGTTTGGTTAGGTCAGGGGAAGCAAGCATCTGTCTGTGAAGGGGGGTTGGGTTAGGTCAGGGGAGGTAAGTATGCATAGGGGAAGGGGTGTTAGGTTAGGTCAGGGGAGGCAAGTATGCATCTGTGAAGAGGAAGGGGGCTTAGGTCAGGGTCAGTGAAGGCAAGTATGCATAGGTGAAGGGGGGGGGGGGTTAGGGTAGGCATGTACGCGACAGGGAAGGGGTTTAGGTTGGGGGGGAGGGGTATGTACGCATCTCTGAAGGGAAAGGGGGGTTAGATTAGGTCAGGGGAGGCAAGTATGCAACAGGGAAGGGGGGTTAGGTTAGGGGAGGCAAGTATGCAACAGGGAAGAGGGGTTAGGTTAGGTCAGGGGAGGCAAGTGTGCATCAGTGAAGGGAGGTTAGGTCAGGTCATGGGAATGCAAGTATGCAACAGTGAAAGGTGGGGGGGGGGGGGGGTTAGGTCCGAGGGGGCAAGAACGCATCTGTGAAGGGAAAGAGGGTTTAGGTTCGGTCAGGGGAGGTAAGTATGCATAAGGGAAGGAGGGTTAGGACAGGTCAGGGTAGGCAAGTATGCAACAATGAAGAGGAAAGGGGGGTTGGGTTAGGGAGGGGGGGGGGTAAGTAAGCATCTGTGAAGGGAAAGGGGGGGGGGTTAGGTTAGTGGAAGGAAGCAAAATGGATAAATGTGCTTTGTTTTAAAGTGCACCTGTCCTCCAATACTTCGCTATTTCTCTATTTTAAAGGTAAAGTGAAATAATCCTAAACTCTGATTTTTTTTTTTCTTTTCAATGCCAGTAATGATTCTGTATTCTCCTTTTATTTTTGGTGCTTCATTTAGATTTTTCTCCATATTTACATACAAGTCAAACTGTCCGGCAACTGGAGTCGGCCAATGGCGGTCTGCTCCCCCTCCCACCCTTCCCCTCCATTTATGATCTGCTGTATACAGTAGATTCCGGTTTATAAAAAATATATTACTATATCAATGTAACCCCCCTTTCCATCCAACCTCTAAATGATAATTGGGTCTTTAGAATAATACCTGTAAAGTGCTGAACATAAAAAAATCTCGTTAATCGAATCAATTTTTTTTTGTTTATGGTCTGCATAGCTAGGGGTGGGACAGGGGCGTGTCCTTTACCTACATACTTTGTTCTCAAAAGCCTTCCTCCTTCTAATTCTCCAACGGTGGGGGTGCATTTTATGCCCACAAGCTCGCTTACAAAGTAAGCAACCCAAAACTGCTACATGTAGCACTAAAAAAAACCTCCCTCCCACAGGTTGGCTTCTACCACTGAGAACAAGTCTGCCGGTGCTTTGGTGCTATTACAGAAGGGAACGCCCCCTATACCTGTGAATGAACCCCTATACAGGTGAATGGGGCCCTTCCCGGAATGTATGGAAGTATCTGACCAGATACAACAATAGACAAAATACTTTTTTCCCCCCCAATTATCATCCATGAGACTTCCTGTCTCCACCTGATCAATATTCTCTAGAGATATCTACAGGACCCTCAGATTATTCCTCCCAATCAAACTCCCAATATTAACACTCAGAAAACATCAGATATAAATACACAAATAATCAATCATCCATAAAAAGGCAAATTTGTTTGTAAACTGTGGTCGTAGCGCCCAGCGCCTCTTCCTATTGTGGGTTCAGCATCCGCGCTGCGGTGACCATCGTTATCCTAAACCGACGTCCAATGACATCATGACCACAAAGCCCACGATACACATCCAGGAGGCCAGCTTGCCGTTTCCACTGCCGCACAAGGGGGAGAAAAAAAATGGCAGTTAGGTCATGGGTTATAAAAGGTCATGTTGTATCACAAACACTGCACACCTACTGTCCAATCACTACCCACCTGGCTGTCCAATCACAAACACCGCCCACCAGGGCATACAAACACTGCACACCTACTGTCCAATCACTGCCCACCTGGCCGTCCAATCACAAACACTGCACACCTACTGTCCAATCACTACCCACCTGGCCGTCCAATCACAAACACCACCCACCAGGGCATCCAATCACAAACACTGCACACCTACTGTCCAATCACTACCCACCTGGCCGTCCAATCACAAACACCGCCCACCAGGGCATCCAATCACAAACACTGCACACCTACTGTCCAATCACTACCCACCTGGCCGTCCAATCACAAACACCACCCACCAGGGCATCCAATCACAAACTATGCACACCTACTGTCCAATCACTACCCACCAGGGCGTCCAATCACAAACACTGCACACAATACCATCTAATCACAAACATTGCCCTCACAACGTCCAGTCAAAAACACTGCCCGCCACACCGCCCAATCACAAACACTGCACACAATAAAAGTAAAGCCCCATCTAGGAACAGGTATAACAAAGTCCGTGCCATCACATTTACTGCAAACTCTGTGCTTCTGCACCCCTCTGAAACTAGTTTGCCAAGGACGTGACTTCTTTGAGTTCGGAACTCCTCCCCTACCTTCCATCCATTGAGTGTCCATGCTATCAGCTGAGGTTCTCTCATTGGACACAGGGGGTAGAAGGTGGGCCGGGGTTCAGTCCCAGCATAGAAAGCGATGCCATTAGCAAGAAAGTGAAAACAGTTTCAGAGAGGCACACAGGGAAGAATAATCTGGCTAAGAAAGGCACCTAGCCTAGGACTTCATTAGTGCTGAGAGCCTCTGAATTAGAGATTGACCGATTATTGGCAAAACCGATATATCGAGGACCGATATGCACTTTCCCTGATATATCGGAATCATCCACCAAGGTGACCGATATTACTGTTATTTTGGGAAGTGCTGTACTGGAGTGATGGCTGCAGCTAGAGGCATCACCCCGATACCGGCGTCCATAGCCGACGGTCGGCTGTCTTGTAATGACAACCGATGCGGCTGAGAAGCCTCTTGGCTGTCATTACAAGGAGCGGGAGGGGACGTCCCCCCCCCCTTCCGCGGGTAGCTTGGGTCTCCCGTCCCACCGGGAGACCCGGGCAACCAGCCAGCACGCCCGCCGAAGACCCGATCAAAGCCGCATTCGGCTTTGATCGGGTCTCCATGCAAAAACCCGGAAGTAATGTCATGACATCACTTCCGGGTACTGTCTGGCGCCAGATTTAAAAAAATTACAGCATTCAAAACAGCCAAACTTGGCGTTTTGAATGCTTTTAAGTGCAGAGGAGGGGTTTGCGGTCTTTAGACCCCCAGATCCCTCCACAACAGTACCTGTTAAAAAAAAAAAATTTCTTGTAAATGTACGAAAATATCGTCCGATACCGATACGCGATGACCAAAATATCGGTATCGGCAATGGAAAAACGATATCGGTCAATCACTACTCTGAATATCCATGTCAAAAGAGCAGCTTACCCAGTCTGAGCTTCCGGGATGATGTCATCCATCACCACATAGACCATGGCACCTGCTGCAAAGGCCAATGCATAGGGTAAGGCTGGCTCTGCCAGCGCTATGGCAAATGCTCCTAGGACTCCAGCAATGGGCTCAACCATTCCACTCAGCTGGCCATACCTAGGGAGAGAAGACGGTCAGATCAGAGATGTAATATACAGTGTATACACTCATATGCCACTTTATTAGGTACACCTGTTCAATTGCTTGGTAACACAAATTGCTAATCAGCCAATCACATGGAAGCAACTCAATGCATTTAGGCATCTAGACGTGGTGAAGATGACTTGCTGAAGTTCAAACCGAGTATCAGAAAGGGGAAGAAAAGAGCTTTAGGTGGCTTTGAACATGGCATGGTTGTTGGTGCCAGATGGGTTGGTCTGAGTATATCAAAAACCGAGGGATAATTGTAGGTACCAGGTCTCTCTGGGGTGAACCAAGGGAAACCACCAGAAAGACTATGGAAAGTGGGGAAAATAAAAGAATAGAATAAAAAATGAAAGAATAGAGTAGATTAGAAAAGAATAGAATAAAAAAAAATAGAAAAGAAAAAACTATAGAATAGAAAGACTAGAATAAAATAGAATATAACAGTCTTCCAAAATTAGAATTTCGAATAGAATAAAGTTGAACAGAATAGATTGGAATAAAAAAGAATTGAATAGAATAGAAAAAAACCATAACCTTCTTTGAAATTCCAATTTAGAAAAGAATAGTGTAGAACAGAATAGAAAAATAAAGGAATAGAATTGATTCGAAAATAATAGAATAGAAAATAAAAGAATAGAAAAAAAACTACAGAATAGAAGGATTATAACCGTTTTCCAAAATTCGAATTTCGAATAGAATTAATTTGAATAGATTAGAATATAATGGAATAAAATAGAAAAAATATAATCATCTTCCGAAATTCGAATTTCAAAAAGAATAGAAAAGAAAAGAATAGAGTAGAACAGAATAGAAAAAATATACAAGATAGAATAGAAAATAAAGAAATAGAATAGATTAGAAAAGAATAGATCAGAAAAGAATAGAATAGAAAAGAATAGAAAAGAAAATAATAAAAATTGAAAAACACAATAGAATAGAAAGAACAGAAAAAATAGGAAGAATATAACTGCTTTCCAAAATTTGAACCTTGCATAGAATAAATTCAAATACAATGGAAAAGGAAAGAAAAAACATTGCAAAAGAATAAAATTAAATATAACCGAATTTTGAATAGAATAAATACGAAATAGATTAAATTTTTCCAAATTCAAAACCGAATACAAAAAGTTTGAATTTAATTACAATACAAAAAAAATTAAATGAAACTAAATGAATAAAAAAAAAAAAAATGAAATAAACAAAAAATTATTTAAATAACGCATTAAACAAAACAAATCTTTTCAGTCTGCACAAGTCATTGGGAAGGCCAAGTGAAGAGGAGACATTGGGGAGGGGACAGGTGCCCCAGCTGCAAATTTCGGAGGGGGCGCTACATGGTGTGAAAGGAAGAATACGATTGGCTTTATTGGCCAATGAGACGCCCTTCCTTCAGACTGATACAAAGGGCCCTTCCTTCTGTGACAACCCCATAATGACAGGCAGGTGATTAATTATAACCCAATTTACCAACTTTGGCTGTTGGTAAAAACTGATCTACTTACCAAAACGCCCTCCATGTGGACACGCCGGCTCCTCTTAGTGGGAGGCTAACCGCGAGGCCCTCTGGAAAGTTCTGGATTCCTATTCCGATGGCTAAATTTCTGCAAAAGAACATTTTAGTTATAAGTGTGAGCCTCTCTAACTACCTGACATATATGAAAATATTTGGAATAAAGAAGAACGCCAATGTAAATTTTTCTATAGAGTCTAATGGCGGGGGGCTGGTGAGACCCCCGAACTGTGCTACTGAGGATTCATTCTTGGTTAGGAGAACGCTGGACTCTATAAACTGCTGGAAATTGTTTCTATAGAAAGGCTTTTCTGACTCAGCATTTGGTCATCAGTTATTTATCAGCTTATTTATACAGTGTGATGTATTCCATGACACACAACCATCCGTCTCTCTATCTCAGATGGACGCCCATTCTCCAACACCAATACAACAATCGTACACACCCTTTGGTGAGGTGCCAGTTCACCTGTGACTTTGGATTGTGGAAGAAAATTGTAGCCACCATACAGCGGACACACCCGCTCTCAAAATGACAGTCGGGAGTGGCTATGTAAATATTGAAGCTGTGGCTGCGAAAGAATGAACTGCCTGACACAGTGTTTACAAACATTGTTCCAACTTTGTAT
>NC_138778.1:19622897-19631816 GCF_965119305.1 Pelophylax lessonae | reverse complement strand
ACCCCTCCTGCCCACCCGGCCCTGGTAGATGGGCAGTAAAAACGCAGCTCAGCTGCCTGTTCTTATTGCCCCCCGGTCATCCATGTGAAAGAAGCCTAAAGAGCTTGCGATGCTCCTGGATGAATGAACCAGGTTGGGATTGCTCTTCAGAGAGCATGTGACAGGTGGTGGGGAGGTGCGTTAATCCCTTGGTCCCTATACTAATGCGCCACAAATGCGCGTGTTGCACACGGTCACGGGGCACTTGCAGAGCGGCTCCAATCACTTGAATGGGTTGTATTGGGCTACGGGGGGGATACAATTCCTGTTGCAGGTGTGAAGCAAAGCATTTCTGCTGCAGCATGTTTACACCTCTGCAGCTAAAGGGAGTAGCGGTTGGGGGTGATAAAAACACGGCAAGGTTTTAATGCCCCCCTCAACCTCATATGTGAATGAAAGAAGGAAAAAAAAGTCTGAAAAATCGATCGATGAAGACGACATTAGAGCCCAGTTGTAACCACAGGTGAAGTACTGTATATAGTACTGGCAAGGGGGTCATTCACACCCACCATAGTATGCTAGATAACGTGCCACACGTTCAATGGACAATTTCTAGTTTGCATGGAGGGGGCTCTTATAAATTATGCTAAAACAGATCGGAGCAAAAAATGGCTAAGATTTTGTTTAAAAAAAAATTGAAGACAGATTCCCAACTGAAAATTAGTTTTTTTTTTTGAGAGAGAGTTCAAAGAAAAGTTGAAAATAAATGCAACATTGAGTAAAACATTTGCAGACGCAGGCTTACTTTTATTGGAATGAATGCTTGCAGCTCGTCGTCCTGAAATCCCGGGGCGCCCAATCCCACCACGAGCGGTGTTGAAGACGGCGCGGGTGCCGTGTCACACAAAGTGCATGGCAATTAACCCCGACCAGCCTCCACTTTCACAACGGCCCACCGTTCCTTCCCATCAAAGGGGTTAATTATTTGGTCCTAGCGCTGATTATAGCTCGGGGGTGTGCGGCTCTCCACCGGCCGCCTGCACAATGAGCCTGTTATTCGGGGCAGGAATCCGAATATCCCGTCTTTTCTCTCACATCTGAAATAACACGGGGGGGGGGTTCCGCTCACAATCGCTCTCTCTCTCCTCCTGAAAGGTCGGCTCGCTTCCCATCACCTGAACTAACACAACATGCACCGGCTCTCACCCGCTGCCCCCCCGGTGCCACCTCCTGCCACAGGAAAGCAGCGGTCCGACGCTCGGGGCAAACGGTTACCATAATATCCGCTCTGCTGCGTGCACAGGGCCGTGTTTGTTTGGGAGACGAGTCAGTCCGCAGAGAGGAAAGGCGGCTCGGGTTCAGATTTACCTGCTCCTAATCTACTGCTGTGGAGTTCAACAGGCCGGGACTCTCCGGGGCTCATTCACATTATTGGGTTGCGGTAAAATGCAAAACGCAGTACGGTGCATTGCAATAACATTTATTTAGAATTTCACCCCAATGTGCCAAGACGGCGCCGCGCAACACACTCCTGTTATAGAAGAACGCAGTGCACAGGTGAGAACCACCCGCGTCATCCAATGAGTTGCATTGCAACAAAAAAAGCTGCACGTCCGTTAAAATGTGTGGTGGTGGATTGGCACCCCTTAACCACTTCTGGACTGGAAAATTTTCCCCCTTAAAGCGGTAGTATCCCACTTTTTTCCACTTTTAACTACAGGTAAGCCTATAATAAGGCTTACCTGTAGGTACAATTAATATCTCCTAAACCGGCACGGTTTAGGAGATATTTGCACTGCATGCAGACGCTTACGCGAGCGGCGCATGCGCTCTGAAGGTCCGGTGGACCTTCAGCTTTCCTTGCCGGGAGCTTGCCGGAAAATGACTCCCGCGCGCATGCGCGGGTGTGACGTCATCGCGGCTCTGGCCAATCACAGCGCCGGAGCCGCCGAACCCGGAAGAGACACAGAGGGATCATGTCAGCTCCCACAGCGGTGTCTGGGGGTCCGTGTCGGGGCTTCGTTCTAAGGTAAGTAATTCATAATGAGCTAGTATGCGATGCATACTAGCTCATTATGCCTTTGTCTTGCTGGGTTTTTTTTTTTTTTAGGTTTACAACCGCTTTAATGACCAGGCCAATTTTTTGCGATTCGGCACTGCGTTACTTTAACGGACAATTGCGCGGTCATGCGACGCTGTACCTAAATAAAATTGATGTCCTTTTTTTCCCCACACACAGAGCTTTCTTTTGGTGGTATTTGATCACCTGTGTGATTTTTTTTTTTTTTTTGCGCTATAAACAAAAAATAGCGACAATTCTGAAAAAAAAAAAAAACAATATTTTTATTGTTTTTTTTTTTTACTAGTAATGGCGGCGATCTGCGATTTTTTGCGGGACTGCGACATTGCGGCGGACAGATTGGACCTCTGACATTTTTGACACTTTTTGGAGGACCAGTGACATTACTACAGTAATCAGTGCTAAAAATATGCACTGTTACTGTAATAATGCCATTGGCAGGGAAGGGGTTAACCAGTGGGTGATCAGGGGTTAAATGTGAGCCTAGGGGGTGATTCTAACTGTGGGGGGTTGGTCTTTTGAAATGATCACAGAGACCTGTGATCCTATATAGAAGGATCACAGGCACTCTGTGATCATTCCAGAGAGAAGAACGGCCAGCTGTGTTTACATCAGCTGACCGTTCTTCTCTCTCAGAGGGGAGCGATCGCATATGGCTGGCGGCAATCGGAGCCGCCTGACTCGTGCATCGGAGTCCTCGATGCCGAGTGGGGGCAGGAGGGCCAGCCTGCCGCAGTATATCTGCGGTGGGCGGTCCTTAAGTGGTTAAAGGGTAACTCCACGTTCGTGGGGAAAAAATTGTAAATAAAGAAAAAACAATATAGCGTATAAAATTGCGCACAAATCATATTGTATTTGAATGTTATTAAAAAATGACCTTTCCTTTTCAATCTGCAGCTGTTGTAATTTTCTGAAACTGCGATGCAATATGGCCGCCTGTAAGCTGTTCTGTACACAGAATGTATACTGACCACACCCCCACCAAAATTGGCTCACCAATTTTCCCAGAAGTCTGCACTAAGATACAAGTCATATTTCTGGCATCCCCTGCAACAAAAGTGTAATTTTTGGTGAGATACTCCCAATAGGAACACGTCTAAAGGGATGCAAGCCCAGCAGCTTTCCTCATTAGAGCCCTGCAGCTGCCACAGCTGATAGATAATTATGAAACCACTCCAATTAGACCCACTCAACACAGAGGAACAAACAATGATTTCTTAAGAATAACAAAAGGTCGGAATCTGCAACAAAGTTTGGTAAAATCCTTGCAATGTACAAAGATCACCCAGAGGGGAATGTTTTTTTCCAACGAAAGTGGGGTTTAAGGAGTCATTCACACCAGCTATATGCACTGAACACATGAATGCTGAGAGTCTCATTACAATATCTACCAATCATCCATAACATTATGAACAGCCACCATAACCCATCCAGGCATGGACTCCACTAGACCTGTAAAAGGTATGCTGTGGTATCTGGCACCAAGCCTTCAGTAGCAGATCCTTTAAGTCCTGTAAGCTGGGAATTGGGGCCTCCATGGACCGGACTTGTTTTTCACAGATGCTTGATTGGATTGAGGTCTAGAGTATCTGGACGCTAAGTCAACACCTCAAACTCATCGTTGTGTTCCTCAAACCATTCTTGAATTCTTTAGACCAGGCCACTTTCTTCCATTGCTCCGTGGTCCAGTTCTGATGCTCAGGTGCCCATTGTAAAGGATTTTGGCTTTGGACAGGGGTTAGCGCAGGCACCCTGACCGGTCTGCGGCTACACAACCCCATACACCACAAACTGCAATGCTCTGTGTGTTCTGATACCTTTCTATCAGAGCCAACATTCAGAAATTTGAGCTCCAGTAGCTCTTCTATTGGATTCCACTATATGGGCCAGCCCCCTCCCAACCTTCATCGATGAGCCTTCCCTCTCCACCTCCAACAATGAGTCTTCCCTCTGCACTTCCATCAATGAGCCTTTCCTCTGCACTTCCATCAATGAGCCTTCCCTCCCCACTTCCATCAATGAGCCTTCCCTCGCCACTTCCATCAATGAGCCTTCCCTCGCCACTTCCATCAATGAGCCTTCCCTCCCCACTTCCACCAATGAAGCCTTCCCTCCCCACTTCCACCAATGAGGCCTTCCCTCCCCGCCTCCAACAATGAGCCTTCACCCCCCACCTCCATCAATGAGCCTTCCCTTCCCACCTCCATCAATGAGCTTTACCTTCCCACCTCCATCAATGAGCCTTCCCTCCCCACCTCCATCAATGAGCCTTCCTTCTCCACCTCCATGAATGAGCCTTCTCTCCCCACCTCTTTAAATGAGCCTTGGCCGCCCATGCCCCAGTTTTCCTTTCTTTGACCAGGTTTGGTCCTGGCCACTGCAGACCAAGAACATCCCAAACGAGCTTCAGTTTTGGAGTTGCTGTTCCTCAAAACATTCTTGAACTCATCAGACCAGGCTAAGGCATGGCCTCCACTAGACCTCTGAAGGTATGCTGTGGTATCTGGCACCAAGCCATCAGTAGCAGATCCTTTAAGTCTTGTAAGTTGGGAGGTGGGGCCTCCTTGGATCCAACTTGTTCTCTCAGCACATCCCACAGATGCTCGATTGGATTGAGATCTGGAGCCCTTAGAGACCATGTCAACATCTCAAATTTGTCATTGTGTTCCTCAAACCATTCTGGAATTCCTCAGACCAGGACACCTTCTTCCAGTGCTCCGTGCTCCAGTTCTGATGCCCAATGTAAGCACTTTTGGCTGTGGACGTGGATGCAATGCTTTGGCTCCTGCAGACTAATCCTGTTGCTTAGGTGCATAGTGAAGTACAGGCCTTCAGTTTTGAAGACGAAGGAAGAATTAATGGACTACAAGTAAAGTGACATCATGGCGCTTGTGCTCCATTGAGAACTACAGTCCCTTGGTCATGGTGGAAGATGGGACTTGTATTTTCTTCATTCACAACTGTGAATGAATGATGTGGCTGTGTGGGCGGAACCACACAGGACTGTGACAAAATCAGATTCAGCAGGAGCCTGGCTTCTATAGCTTTTGGGAATGGAAAAGTGTAAGGGGCGGTGGCTGTGGACCCTAAGTTTCATAAGTCTGGGGGTCAACTCTTAATAGGTACAGGGGTGGGGGTCTTCTTACAGCAAAATGTTGCTGTAAAGTGTAACTGTTACGCATGGTAGTGCAAATGAGCTCCTGCAAGAGTCACTCAGTGGTTCTGATTACTTTTAGAACTCATTGGGATCCTTAATACACAGACTACGCCCACCCTCTATGATCACATGACTGCGATGGACAGCTGTACTGACAGAAAGATGTAGGAGGGGAAACTTCGCAGCTTATGACAAGTTGCCTGCTGTGGTGGTTTAGTAACATTACCATGATAGCAGGCTTCTGAAATACGTCTCTACTGCATGCAATGCATGGCATGGCACAGCTGTCGAGATTTAAAAATCCCTACCTCATCTGAAATAACACTGGAGGGTTGTCACCATCCCTTACATGTCCCCTGCTGTGGCACTGATCACATGACCTCTTGTCGAGCCAGACCCTCTCTAGGAAATTTTACATTTCAATCTGCAAATTTGTTTTTGCCCTCTGTGCTCTATGTCTCCTCCCTGTGGTGAAGAAGAGATTTGATTTTTTTTTTCAAGTCAATTTTTGTATTTCTTATTAAATCTTTTTTTCTGTTTTTTACAAACTATGCCCAGGTTAATATAATGTTACCATAGTAACACTGTACTACTCTACTAAAGTTAAGGATTTTTTTTTTCTTTACACATTGATTGCTTATAGCAGTGCATTACATTGCTATAAGCAAGCATTTTACTGAATAAAAGGGATTCATCCAGTTTGTTTTGATTAGCTGTGATTGGCCAGAGCAAATCAGGTACAGATGAGCTGTGATTGTCCTTGTACACAATGGATGGCATGAAAGGAAGCCATCCACTGTTTACAACGGTCACATGGTACCAGAAGCGACCCGGTACACTGATCAGTCATTTGACACCGCGATCCAGGACATTATAGGATGTCCACCCGGATCAACGAGAGGACCACCCAGCCGTCATCTTGTTATAGGCTGGGTGGAAAGTGGTCAAGAAAACAAATCCCTGTTGCCAATCATCTGAAAATCCCGTCTTTATCTAATTCTGGATATAGCGATTTCACAATGTTCGCTATGAACCACCTGTCACTGGAGTGTAGGGGCTCGGCGGCTGCAGCTAGCTGCTCAACGTTACACGAGTTGTGTCCAAAAACTCCAGTAATTGGTATCAGAACACAAACAAAACAGAAGATACAAACAAATTACCTTTATTGGCCTACAAAATAATCGCCATCCTTCACCAACACACTTCTGGCAACGTCCATAAGGCTACGTCTGGAAATCATTGCAAATCGTGGGACGCCTGTGCGTTGCCGTTGATTTGCAATGGCACCCCAAACTCTGTGCGATGTTGCCGCGATTTCCGCCTGCCGAATCGCGGTAACATCGCGCAAACAAAATTGCGGGTCGCATGACGCCCAAAAAAGGTACAAGAGCTTCTTTGGGGCGTCATGCGACCCGCGATTTTGTTTGCACGATGTTACCGCAATTCGGCAGGTGGAAATCGCGGCAACATCTGATTCTGCCTGCGATCCACTACGCCAACATGTGAACGTAGCCTAAAGCTTCTGGAAACTGTCGTAGCAACTGTTTCAAAACTCCCTTAAAGAATGTGGCGTTTACAGTTTGACCAGCAGGAACAAACTCCTTATGGATGATGCCATCGTTGCCGAAGAAGGCGATCAAGATGGCCTTGATCTTGGACTTTTGCAGGAGAATCTTTTTGGGTACCGGGGGAAGACAGTGAACGCCATTCCATCGATTGCCACTTGGATCTTGAATGGAACTGGTAGCACCGGGTCTCATCCCCTGTGACAACGGTTGGCAGAAAGGATGCATCTTGGTCACACAGTAATGAAATCTCCAGGAGGTTTCCATCCATTTTGTTTTATTGGCCTTCAAAATAATCGCCATCCTTCACCAACACCCTTCTGGCAACGTTCATAAAGCTTCTGGAAACCGTTGTAGCAACTATTTCAAAACTTCCTCGTAGAATGCGGCGCTCGCAGTTTGACCCGCAAGAACTTATGGATGATGCCATCGTTGCCGAAGAAGGCGATTAACATTGTCTTGACCTTGGACTTTTGCAGGAGACTCTTTTGGGTTGCGGGGAAGACGGTGAACGCCATTCCATCGTTTGCCGCTTGGATTCCGGATGGAATTGGTAGCACCGGGTCTCATCCCCTGTGATGGCGGTTGGCAGAAAGGATGGATCCTGATCACACGTGGTGATGAAATCTCCTCCCGGTTTGCTTTCTGCTCATCTGTCAGCTTGTGCGGCACAAACTGGGAACAGATTTTCCGCTTTCCCAAGTCTTCGCAGACGATGGTACGCACCATGTCCTTGCTAAAGCCCAATTCCTCTGCCATCAACCATAGAGTCAGTCACCAATCTCATGCCAGCATTTGTCTCACTCGGTCGATCACGTTTGGGGTTCTGCTTGTTGACGGCTGACCCGAACATGTGTCGTCCTCAGCTGTTCCCTTCCCATCGTGAAAAAATGGGAAGGAAATGGCTTCCGAGCCTGTCTCAGCCAATGAGGAGAGAGAGACCTGGGAGAGTTGAGGCTCCCATGCGCATTGCTGGATCGAGAGGGGCTTGGGTGAGTATTAGGGGGGCTGTGGAAGGAGCAGGACATGGAAGGTTTTTACCTTCATACACAGAATAGGCCTTCAGCCTTTAAACGCAGCTGTACAGCACACCAAATACGCAATAAAATTATTTTGCTTTAAATCCTATATAACTTTTCACATCTTTGGTGCCCAGTTTCAAAAATAGAAAATGCACCTCCCATGGATTTCTATAGGAAATGCATCAACTGCAACTGTGATGCGTTTTTTGAATAACCTGTCTCAGTTGCATGCAGGGAGTCAGAAAACCAAAAAACGCACCAACGCATTAGAAACACGATACTGCAAGTGTGAAAGATTAATTTACTTCGTTGGGAAGTGACAACTGTCACATTTCTTTGTCCCCCCCAGCTACTGAGTATGCAACAAGAGGTGAGAAGCTGAGTTACCAGCATTAGGTAACCCCTGACCCTTAGATTGCAGCGGCAACTCTACCGTGACGTTCAGTGTGGAGTGCCCCTTTAGCCCCTCTCCCGGCAGGTATTCCTCCTAACAATGGCGCATTCTCCGGGATAAGCTGAGCCGTTCGGCTAATCCAGCAGAAACCTCTCTGACAAAGGACAGAGAGAAACCACAGACAGTTCACTGTGCCGTACAATGACTTCTATTCATTCTCCTTCCCCAGTTCTGTTTCCAATCCGCCCGGACCGGCCAGGAACAGCTGTTTCCTCCTGAACTTTCCCCATCCACACTCTGAGAACAACTGAATCTCTCCATCCAAACCTTCCATGTGCTCCATAGACGGGGGAAGAGTCAGGATCCCTGCGTGCTACGGCGTCATTTGACGTGTTTGTGGAGATAAACATCCCATTTATTTAGAGCAAATGGCATTCAATGAAAAGAAAACCGAAGTTGCAAGTATTTGTAAAAAGACGCAAAACACAACGCAGGTCCATCAGTACCTCCTGTACCCGGTGCCTAGGGATGCCATTCTAAGTGAATGGAGCTCGAACGTGGCGTGTCCTCGGTTAACACAATCAAGTACTTAGATCGATTTCATTTCCAGAGGCCATTTCGGCTTAGATTTACAAGTGGTAATATTTGTCATAAGGGCAACCATCGAGGGGGGGGGGGCAGCCCATACACATGTAGGGCGCCTGTGCGTTCCGAGGGGCCCG
>NC_138778.1:19512897-19620397 GCF_965119305.1 Pelophylax lessonae | reverse complement strand
AGCTAGAAAATCACGTTAACCACTTCAACACCGGGCACTTTTACCCCCTTCCTGCCCAAGCCAGTTTTCAGCTTTCAGCGCTGTAGCACTTTGAATGACAATAGCGCAGTCATACAAAACTGAACCCATATGACATTTTTTTATTAGCACTAAACATTTCTTTGGTGGCATTTAGAGCCAGTTCACACTAATCCGACTCAAAGTCGCCCCGACTTTGGGCGACTTTGAAGTCGCCCGTGCAGCACGACTTCATCGCGGCTTGCAAACGACTTCTCATAATAGAAGTCAATGCAAGTCGCTCCGACTTTGCCCAAAAATAGTGCAGGAACCTTTTTCTAAGTCGGAGCGACTTGAGTCCCTCTGATTAGAACAGTTCCATTGCACAGCATGGAGCGCTACTTGTCAGGCGACTAAGTCGCCTGACAAGTCGGAGTAGTGTAAACCGGCTCTTAATCACCACTGGATTTTTAATCATTTTTGCTAAATAAAAAAAAAAAATAGAGAAAATTTTGAAAAAATTGTTTCTGTTATACAATTTTGCAAATAAATAATCTTTCTTAACCGGTTGCCGACTGCGCACAGTATATTTACTGCGGCAGTCAGCCCCAGCCAGGCAGAGTGACGTAGGTCTACGTCGCTCGCCTGTCACCGGGTTTTGAGCCAATAGCGGGCGAGCACTGAGGCGAGCGCTCGCCTCGGCTCGTTCACGGAGGAGTGCGGGCGTGTGACCGGCGGACCCGATGTCCGCCGGTCACACTACGATCGTCGGTAGAGCGGGAGAAAGGCGGAGCGGCTTATGTAAACAAGCCGCCTGTCATTCTCCCTGTGTAAAAGTGGAGATCAGACGGTTCTACTATGTAGAACCGTTGATCTCTGTTTTTACAATAGGAGACCTGTCCAATCACAGTTAGAATCACGCCCCTAGGACACACTTAACCCCACCCTCTCCAATACAGTTAACCCCTTCCCTGCCAGTGTCATTTTTACAGTAACAGTGCATATGTATAGCACTGATTACTGCAGTAATGTCACTGGTACCCCCAAAAGTGTCAAAAATGTCAGTCAAGGGTCCGATCTGTCCGCTGCAATGTCGCAGTACCGCAAAAAAAAAAATCGCAGATCGCCGCCATTACTAGTTAAAAAAAAAAAACACCAAAAATGACAAAATCTTTCCCTTTGTTAGTAAACGCGATAACTTTTGCGCAAACCAATCAAAATACGCTTTTTGCTATTTTTTTTTACCAAACATATGTAGCATAAAACAAATTGGCCGAAAATGTTAAAAAATCTTGATTTTTACATTTTTTTGGGGGGGAATTTCATATAAAAAAAAGTGAAAAATATTGTTATTTTTGCAAAATTTACGCTCTTTTTTTGTTTATAGCGCATGATCAAAAAATCGCACAGGTGATCAAATACCACCAAAAGAAAGCTATGTTTGTGGGAAAAAAAGGACGTGAAATTCGTTTAGGTACAGCGTCGCACGACCGCGCAATTGTCCGTTAAAATCACGCAGTAAAAAGTCGCAAAAAACCCCCTGGTCAGGAAGGGGGTAAAATCTTCCGGGGCTTAAGTGGTTAATGAATTTAGGCCTAAATGTACTCCGCTATATTTCTTTGGTGAAAATAACCCTAACTGGTGTATACTGTTTAGTCTGTAGGAAAGTTCTAGAGTCCACACACTATGGTATATAGATCTTATAATTTATCAATCCTGATGTACTGATCTTATTTCTTGAGGCCCAAAAGCGCCAGGACAGTACAAATACCTACCAAACGACCCCTTTTTGGAAAGTAGACAGTCCAAGGTATTTAGTAAGAGGCATTGTGAGTTTTTTTAAGTTGTCATTTTTTGTAACAATTTTTGCGAAAATGAAAATGAATATAAAAATAAAAAATGTATATTTTTTTTTTATTTAATTTTTTTACATACTGTCACCAGTGCAGTACAGCATCATCATGTAACAGGTGTGGCAGTGATCAAGGATACTGACTAGCAACAGTATTTTAAATAAAAAAATATATATATATTACACACACATATATATATATATATATAAATATATTTTTATTATTTATTTTTTTTTATTAGATTTTTTTTCTTTTTTACAATTTATTTATTTATTTTTTTAATACTGTGACCAGAGCATAATAACAATGTACTACTCTGGGGGAAGTGACTAGGATTTTTTATATTTTTTTTACACGATTGCTCATACCAGTGAATTTCATTGGTATAAGCAACCATTTTTACTGAATGAAACTGTCTCATTCAGTGTATTTCGTTGTGATTAGTTATGCTTGGCCACTGCTAATCACATGATTGGCCATCACTGTGACCAATCACAGCTAGCAACACAAATGTACACAATTGATGGCATGAAAGCAGGGCCGGTGCTACCACTAGGCGAACTAGGCAGCCGCCTAGGGCGTACTGCCACCGAGGGCGCAGCCATGGCCAGTGCCACATTTTTCTCCTGTCACCTCCTTATCCCCGGTGGATGTCACCTCTAGAGAGGGGGGCAGTGTGTACAGGAAGGGGGGTGTAGGTTTAAAGGGGGGCAGTGTGTATAGGAAGGGGGGGTGTAGGGTTAAAAGGGGTGTAGCGTGGGCAGGAAGTGGGTGTAGCATTAAAGGAGGGCAGTGTTTGCAGGAAGGGAGATGTGGGTTTAAAGGAGGGCAGTGTGTACAGGAAGAGGGGTGTAGGATTCAAGAGGGCAGTGTATACAGGAAGGGGAGTGTAGGTTTAAAGGGGGGCATTATGTGTAGGAAAGGGGGCAATATATACAGTTTTTTTTTTTTTTGGGGCGGCGCAATTAGCTGGTCTTGCCTAGGGCGCAAAATAGTCTAGCACCGGCCCTGCATGAAAGGCAGTTATCCATTCATTACAATTGCCATGTCATCTGCTGTGATTGGTCACAGTGGTCACATGGTACCTGCAGCGGACCAGTACAGGGATCAGTCATTGTTTGGCAGACACAGCCGGTGACAGATTGCGCTGCAGTGTGGCCCGTTGTGGGAGGACGTCATTTGCGGTCCACCTGAACAACGAAAGTCCTGCCAGCCTGGTTAAATAGGACTGGATAAACTCCCAAACACTATATATTTTCTGAAAGCAGAGACCCTGAAGAATAAAAAGGTGGTAGTTGCAAATATTTAAGTTGCAAGAGATTTGTGCCGCTATTCATCATACACATTTAGATGAAAAAATGCACCTAAACAAATTTTCATGCAAACACAATACTATACCCAATGGTTTTGGTAAAATATAAAGGGTGGGTTTCCGTTGAGTAAGTAGATACCAAACATATCAAGCCATTAAAATGCTTGTAAAACCACAAAAAAATGATGGTACCCAAAATCGTCCATAGGTGATGCTTTAAAAGTATTTATCAGTTTAACGTTAACCATGGATTATGGCCCTAGAATTATTGCCTTGTCACATATGTGGTGCAATTTATGCTTCGATACATGATGTATTTGCCCTTACATTGGGGTGGGGTGTGTACAGGGGTGCTTTATAGTTGGTTTTGAGTTATATAATGTCCTGTTCTTCTGCAACTGCAACTCAAAAGGCTTAAGTGAGGAATCTCATGACCGCTCCAGTCTCTCGACTGCAATCCCACAAAGTCAACAGGGCTGCTATATACCTGGTGACCTCAGGCTCTTTAGGGCTAAGTACATGGACTCCTGTGCTGCCAGGAGAATGGGCTTTTCCCAGGCAAATGAATAAAATCCCCCTGAGGCTCCTGCTTACATAGAGTCTATTAGGGCCTGTAGTTCAGAGAGTCAGCTGTACCAATACATGGCTGTGGCCCGCGGACTACACCTCACAGGTGCTCTGAATTGAGGTCTATGGGTTTATTCTCCCCCTACTGGCTGGAGGAGGGAAGTGCAGTGCAACGTTAACATTACAAAAAGGGGATAAAGTAAATTATTATTATTATACAGGATTTATATAGAGCCGATAATTTACACAGCACTTTACAACATAAGAGAAGACAGTACAATTACAATACAATACAGTAGGACTCGGAGAGTCCTGATCTTTAGAGCTTACAATCAAAGATAAAGAGCAATGTCTCTTTCTCAATACTAACTTCAGGCGTCGGGGGGGGGGGGGGGGGGTGGCAATACATATGTAATTTACCAGCCCCTTTCCTTTAACTAAATGAACAACACAGTGAGTGATCAGTACCATTCACCAATTGTGTTTATTCATAACTGAAGCATAGTAAATAGTGTTTACTATGATTCTGTTTGTGAATGAACAGGAAGCATCTGTACAGAGTTATGTCCATTCATTCTGTGCAGCTGAGGCTGTAACAATAGAGATTGGGGACCGTATCCTCAATCTCCTTTCTCTGTCTCAAAAGTGAAACATCAGAGGTCAGGGGTTTAGACCCCTGGTATTTCACCAAAGCCCCCCAACAGGGCTGCTAAAATAAATAAATAAATAAAAAACACAACTACTGACACCGTCCTTTGCGCTACTGACACTGTCCACACACAGTCCATTGCCCTACTGACACCGTCCACTGCCCTACTGACACCGTCCACTGCCCTACTCACACCGTCCACTGCTCTACTCACACCGTCCACTGCTCTACTCACACCGTCCACTGCTCTACTCACACCGTCCACTGCTCTACTCACACCGTCCACTGCCCTACTCACACCGTCCACTGCCCTACTCACACCGTCCACTGCCCTACTCACACCGTCCACTGCCCTACTCACACCGTCCACTGCTCTACTCACACCGTCCACTGCCCTACTCACACCGTCCACTGCCCTACTCACACCGTCCACTGCCCTACTCACACCGTCCACTGCCCTACTCACACCGTCCACTGCTCTACTCACACCGTCCACTGCCCTACTCACAACGTCCCCTGCCCTACTCACACCGTCAACTGCTCTGACACCGTCCACTGCCCTACTGACACCGTCCACTGCCCTACTGACACCGTCCACTGCCCTACTGACACCGTCCACTGCCCTACTGACACCGTTCCAATGCCCTACTGACACCGTCCACTGCTCTACTGACACCGTCCTCTGCCCTACTGACACCGTCCACTGCTCTGCTAACACCGTCCAGTGCCCTACTGACACCATCCACTGCTCTACTGACACCATTCCAATGCCCTACTGACACCGTCCACTGCTCTACTGACACCGTCCACTGCTCTACTGACACCGTTCACTGCTCTACTGACACCGTCCACTGCTCTCTACTGACACCGTCCACTGCTCTCTACTGACACCGTCCACTGCCCTGCTAACACCGTCCAGTGCCCTACTGACACCATCCACTGCTCTACTGACACCATTCCAATGCCCTACTGACACCGTCCACTGCTCTACTGACACCGTTCACTGCTCTACTGACACCGTCCACTGCTCTCTTCTGACACCGTCCACTGCTCTACTGACACCATTCACTGCTCTCTTCTGACACCGTCCACTGCTCTCTACTGACACCGTCCACTGCTCTCTACTGACACCGTCCACTGCCCTGCTAACACCATCCACTGCTCTACTGACACCATTCCAATGCCCTACTGACACCATCCACTGCTCTCTACTGACACCGTCCACTGCTCTCTACTGACACCGTCCACTGCTCTCTACTGACACCGTCCACTGCTCTCTACTGACACCGTCCACTGCCCTACTGACATCCACTGGTCTACTAACACCATCCACTGCTCTACTGAGGACTGCCCACACACCGTCCATTGCCCTACTGGCGCAGAATAATTTTAATGTAGGATTTATATTTTTAGAGTGACATTTGTTTTATGATATTTTTTAAACTTTCCTTACAATTTAGTTAGGCCTTGCTAATTAATGCAACATAATAAAAAAAAAAAGGGGGAGGGGTGCTGAAACCTGGTGATCCGTGGTCTGTTTCATGTACAGATACATCTCCACCTTCCAAAGGATGCCTACTCCCATTGTACACTGCGTTGCTGGGGGAAAAGCACTTGCCGCATCACCCTGCCAAGGTAATTTAGTCTCTGATTTCACCTACACAAGGTGACGGGGCAAGCCCTTTTCTCCCAGCGGCGCACTCTCTGCTCACCCCCTCACCCAGACCAGTACAAACAACCCCTCCCTGCCCACCCTGCTGAGCCTTGCTGAAACGTGCTCATGCACACAAGGTGGGGCCAAGTAGGCCATGTTCTGAGCTGCCGGGTGAAAGCGGTGGGATTATATGTGAATCTGGAAGTCAGAGGTTCCCCCACCCCTGGCAGGGCAGGGCTAGGCCGGGCCCTCTGTGTTTCTGCTTTTACATACAAGTGGCAGGTCAACTTCTGCTTTGGGGACCACAAGCATCAAGCTACACCTCTTTATGGGAGACATCAGGACTCTATCAGACCCATAATGTCTCCTTGATTAGCTACATGCTTGGCTACACTAGCTGATAGCTGTGAACCTGGAAGTGTCACAATACTATACATGTTGCTTCTGGATTCATCAGTCCCAGGGGATGTTTGATGCTGGGCTTCCTACAGAAACAGGTGAGCCCGGGAACTGCTGTGGATGCCACCAGTGGAGATGCACAACGACTGCCGATGTATACTGTAGTGCAAATACAGCCAAATATTATAGAGCCATTTACTCCAAATTTTATACTGCTTGCCATCATGAGTGTATGGCAGGGACACCTTCAGCAAATTGGGGTGCCCCACAAATCAAATTGTCGGGAGCCACGGCATGGAGGAGGAATGGAGGACTGCTTCACCTGCTCCCAAATCTGAGAAAATAGTCCCCTTCGGTCCTTGCCCTCTGCTGCTGAACTGATGGGGACCGGGGGAACTTTTATTTAAAAGCTGGGGGCTACATCTTATGGGAGTATTGTGCATGCACCCAAAGATATTTAGAGTCCTCTCTCCTCTGAGCCCCCCCTGCTGAACTGATGGGGCCGGGGGCCCTGCAGAGTCTATGTATTTGGTGATGTCTTTTAAAGAGACCCTGTCGCTTTGTCTATTTGGGGCAAAGTATTAGTCACTTGAAAGCACCCCCTCCCCCTCGCACTGTTGCAGCACTCCTCCACTACTTCAATAGATCCCTCAGAAAATGCCTAGTCTAAGTATAAGAGGCCACCTGACTTCCTTCCATGATGCAGTGGGTCAGGAAGGTGTAAGCTCCAACACTCTCCACAAAGGAGGTTACAAAGTGTACCTCTCCAGTGCAGGCAGTGCCATGGACAGGATCATCTAGAACCAAGGGCAACATGCCAAAATGACCCCCCCCCCCCTCCAAGATGTACGGGCATTAGGTCTCAGTAAAAATCCCCCTACAAAAATACTGAACACTAATCTGCATGCTTACCCTCTAAGCATAAATTCCCCCTCTTGCCAGTACAAATCCGCCCCCTGCTAAAATCCCCCCCCCCCAAAAAAAAACATTCACCCCTCCAAGTACAAGTCTTCAACTCCTTAATTTCCCCTACTTGTGCACATGTCCCCTCCTAGAACAATATGTACCCCCTGCAGCCCCCTAATTCCCCCTTCCGACACTAATCCCCTCCACCCGCCCCAACCTCCTTGTGGCGCACCCCCCTCTCACATGATACCACAGTGGCCAGGGCAGAGTATATGCTGGTTAGAGGGTGGACATTCAAGAGAGCCTGTCACCTTCAGCCCCATTCAGTCTAACTTCATACTTTTTGTATAATTATAGAACTATTACAAACAGCAGCATGATAAACTATAGCATAGTGAGTACAGCCATGCTGGAAAACTTACAGTAATGTGTCTAACATTTTTAGAAATCCGTAATTTTGAGGACCATAAAAAAAAAAAAAAAAAACAATCGGATGGCAACCCTGCTTTCCACATGGGATAAAGCAACAAGCTTTACCACCAATTGGAGATACTGGTGCAGAAGGGAGGCCTGCAGTTCTCAGATTCTAACACTTGGTGGCAGCAGAGGTACACAGATCTCCCATCATAGGTTTATGAGCATCTCTGCAAGGGTGGAAGAGAAGGGAATGGAGCAGATGGGGCGATGCTGCATAGAGATGGATGAGCAAAGAACAGCTCAGTTTACTGCTGAGGATCTCACAGAGTACAGCAGCAATTGTAACTCTGGTATTTTTCTGTACTGCAGAAAGGTATATGGCTCATGATTCACCACCAACCCCCGTATTCATAACATGCGTTCTACTCCATGCATGCATGAATGTAAAGTATGCCGACATTCCGATATTGTACAGAATCCTAAATCTTTTCAAGCTCACGTTCCAAAGACTGCTGGAGTTTTCACTGTTTAGCCTCACAGATCCTTAATGTGACAGCAAATCAATACACAGCAATCCTGTTACAGGAAAGAATGTTTCTCAGCGTGGCCAAAATCTTCCAGTGTGCGTCCGGCCGCTGCAATTCTTTGCTTTTTAAGTAGAGTAGTGGTGTACCTAGCATATCTGGAACTTAGGGCAGATATTATACAGTATCTCTCATTTTTGTAAATATTTTATTCTATCTTTTCATGTGACAACACTGAAGAAATGACACTTTGCTACAATGTAAAGTAGTGAGTGTACAGCGTGTAAATTTGCTGTCCCCTCAAAATAACAACACACAGCCAATAATGTCTAAACCGCTGGCAACAAAAGTGAGTACACCCCTAAGTGAAAATGTCCAAATTAGGCCCAAAGTGTCAATATTTTGTGTGGCCGCCATTATTTTCCAGCACTGCCTTAACCCTCTTGGGCATGGAGTTCACCAGAGCTTCACAGGTTGCCACTGGAGTCCTCTTCCACTCCTCCATGAGCTGGTGGATGTTAGAGACCTTGCGCTCCTCCAACTTCTGTTTGAGGATGCCCCACAGATGCTCAATAGGGTTTAGGTCTGTAGAGATGCTTGGCCAGTCCATCACCTTTACCCTCAGCTTCTTTAGAAAGGCAGTGGTCATCTTGGAGGTGTATTTTGGGTCGTTAATCATGTTGGAATACTGTCCTGTGACCCAGTCCCTGAAGGGAGGGGATCATGCTCTGCTTCAGTATGTCACAGTACATGTTGGCATTCATGGTTCCCTCAATGAACTGTAGCTCCCCAGTGCCGGCAGCACTCATGCAGCCTCAGACCATGACACTCCCACCACCATGCTTGACTGTAGGCAAGACACACTTGTCTTTGTACTCCTCACCTGGTTGCCGCCACACACACTTGACACCATCTGAACCAAATAAGTTTATCTTGGTCTCATCAGACCACAGGACATGGTTCCAGTAATCTATGTCCTTAGTCTGCTTGTCTTCAGTAAACTGTTTCTTGTGCATCATCTTTAGAAGAGGCTTCCTTCTGGGACGACAGCCATGCAGACCAATTATATGCAGTGTGCGGCGTATGGTCTGAGCACTGACAGACTGACCCCCCCCACCCCTTCAACCTCTGCAGCAATGCTGACAGCACTCATACATCAATTTCCCAAAGACAACCTCTGCATATGACGCTGAGCACGTGCACTCAACTTTTTTGGTCGACCATGGCGAGGCCTGTTCTAAGTGGAACCCGTCCTGGTAAACTGCTGTATGGTCTTGGGCCTTGCAGCAGCTCAGTTTCAGGGTCTTGGCAATCATCTTATAGCCTAGGCCATCTTTGTGTAGAGCAATGATTATTTTTTTTCAGATCCTCAGAGAGTTCTTTGCCATGAGGTGCCATGTGGAACTTCCACTGACCAGTATGAGAGAGTGAGAGCGATAACACCAAATTTAACACACCTGCTCCCCATTCACACCTGAGACCTTGTAACACTAACGAGTCACATGACACCGGGGAGGGAAAATGGCTAATTGGGCCCAATTTGGACATTGTCACTTAGGGGTGTACTCACTTTTGTTGCCAGCGGTTTAGACATTAATGGCTGTGTGTTGAGTTATTTTGAGGGGACAGCAAATTTACACTGTTATACAAGCTGTACACTCACTACTTTACATTGTAGCAAAGTGTAATTTCTTCAGTGTTGTCATATAAAAGGATAGAATAAAATATTTACAAAAATGTGAGGGGTGTACTCACTTTTGTGAGATACTGATTATCATTTTATTTTAACTCCCCCCTCCCTCAACATACATCAAAATATTTTTTTGTAATAGTCATAAAAATATACAGTATCTCACAAAAGTGAGTACACCCCTCACATTTTTGTAAATATTTTATTATATCTTTTCATGTGCCATGTTGAGCTTCCGGGGACCAGTATGAGAGAGTGAGAGTAATAAAACCAAATGTAACACACCTGCTCCCCATTAACACCTGAGACTTTTTAACCACTTAAGCCCCGGAGGATTTTGCTGCTAAAAGACCAGGGGGTATTTTGCAATTCGGCACTGCGTGGATTTAACGGACAATTGCGCGGTCGTGCGACGCTGTACCTAAACTAATTTGACGTCCTTTTTTTCCCACAAACAGAGCTTTCTTTTGGTGGTATTTGATCACCTGTGCGATTTTTTGATCATGCGCTATAAACAAAAAAAGAGCGTTAATTTTGCAAAAATAACAATATTTTTCACATTTTTTTATATGAAATTCCCCAAAAAAATGTAAAAATCAAAATTTTTTTAACATTTTCGGCCAATTTGTTTTATGCTACATATATTTGGTAAAAAAAAAATCGCAAAAAGCGTATTTTGATTGGTTTGCGCAAAAGTTATCGTGTTTACTAACAAAGGGAAAGATTTTTGTCATTTTTGTTGTTTTTTTTTTAACGCGTAATGGCGGTGATCTGCGATTTTTTTTGCGGTACTGCGACATTGTGGCGGACAGATCGGACCCTTGACTGACATTTTTGACACTTTTGGGGGTTACCAGTGACATTTCTACAATAATCAGTGCTATACATATGCACTGTTACTGTAAAAATACACTGGCAGTGAAGGGGTTAACTTTATTTGAGAGGGAGGGGCTGTGTGTGTCCCTAGGGGCGTGATTCTTACTGTGATTGGCTGTGGCTTGAAGTGTAGGAACAATGATCAACGGTCCTACATAGTAGAACCGTATGATCAGTGTTTCTACACCAGGGAGAATGACAGGCGGCTTGTCTACACAAGCCACCTGACTTTCTCCCTCTCCCCCGACGATCGCCGAGTGACCGGCGGACATCGGGTCCGCCGGTCACACGCGCGGGGGAGGGGGTCCGTGACAACGCGGGAGCGCGCCTCCAGGGGCGCGCGCCCGCTCCTCAGAGCCTCACAGGCTAGCGACGTAGACCTACGTCGCTCTGCCTGTGAGGGGCTGACTGTCGCAGTAAATATACTGTGAGCAGTCGGCAAGTGGTTAAGAGCCGATTCACATTGCCACGACTTGTCAGACGACTTGGTCGCCTGTACAAGTCGCGCTCTATTCTGTGCAATGAAACCGTTCTAATCAGAGTGACCCAAGTCGCTCCGACTTAGAAAAAGGTTCCTGCACTACTTTGGGGCGAAGTCGGAGCGACTTGCATTGACTTCTATAAGAGAAGTCGTTTGCAAGCCGCGATTAAAGTCGTGCTGCACGGGCGGCTTCAAACTCGGGGCGACTTTGAGTCGCCCGCATGGTGAACCGGGTCTTAGGCTCCTTTCACACGGGCGCACCGCCCAACGGAGTCCGTTCTGCTCAGCGGGGAATCGATCCGCCGATCCCCGCTGAGCAGGCAGATGACAGCTCTGTCTCCACTCTGTGTGCAGAGACGGAGCTGTCAGATTCCCGGTGTCCTCTATGGGAAGATCGGATGATAATGGACCGCCTGTCCATTCTCATCCGATCCAATCCACCAGACAGATGGAAAATAGGTTTTCCATCTGTCCGGATTTCACGGACAGGATCGGATCGGAGAGCAGTGGGTGTCACCGTTGACATCCGCTGCCCCATAGAGATGCATGGAGCATCCGATTAGATCCGCCTGAAAAACTGACAGGCGGATCGGATCGCCTGTGTGAAAGTAAAAATTATAAAATAAATGGAGGAGATATTCCATATTCATATCTCAGTATGAATATTGATAAATATGATTTTTCTTTTCTTGCTCTGCGGTTTCTCCAGCAGGAAATGTTTGGTGTTTGGAGCCCTGCCTGTGTAAACAATATAAAATAAAATTCGATATATGAGCCAATACCACAAATAAGCGTATATCTGGATCCGCGGCGAGCGTCGGTTTACAGAGTAGTGTGGTAGAATCCATAGATTTTCATGCGATGGCGGTGTTGAGGAGTTAATGTGAACATATGGACGGTGAGCTGTGATGTCACCGTATTCTGCCGGAGAAAATGTAACCCAATCGGGGTCCAGCTGCTCCACGCATCCCACCTGTTCTGCGGAGGGAACTCCGGTACACGGCGTTCACCAACAAACCTACGCAGACAGGTGACCGCTCATCGCCGACCGCGGCTCTGCACTAAAGGGGGGGCCCCCGGGGGGGGCCAAGAGAGGAAGACCAAATACTGATTTGTTGTATTCAGCAATGAATGAGACATTTATTTGGAATTAGACATCTGATTGGTCTATTCATTCGTTATTTAGTTTGGATATTGATCCCTACATGTACAATGCGGCAACACCAAGCACATTGGTTGGGATTGTGCGGTAACGCAGAATGCCAAGTCTCTTTTATTTTTATTTTTTTTTAATTGTAGTCATTATCAATATTCACACTTTGTGGGTGATGGGAAGGTGCACAAAAACGCGTTGTCCTGCAGCAGGCGCACGGCAGTGCTGCTAAATGTTAATGCGACCCAACACATCTGCAGACACAGCCAAACCCTATGGTGCCGCGGCCCTATGCCGGTCGGTGCAACGCCTTTTAGGAAAAGTCAGCGATTTCTTGCGCCCATTGAAATGAATGCAACAGGACAAAGCGCCCACGTTTGGCACCAGTCAGGGAAATTTCTGCCTTGCCTGAGATGATGTCATCAGTCTGCTGCAGACAAAAGGAAGCATTTCCTCAGTCTCCCCTCCCCCAGTGATCAGACTGTACATTGTAACTTTGTAGGAGGAGGAGGAGGCATTTCCTCAGTCTCCCCTCCCCCCAGTTATCAGACTGTACATTGTAACTTTGTAGAAGGAGGAGGAAACATTTTCTCAGTCTCCCCTCCCCCAGTGATCAGACTGTATATTGTAACTTTGTAGAAGGAGGAAGCATTGCCTCAGCCCCCCCTCCCCCAGTGATTAGAGAGTGTACATTGTAACTTTGTAGAAGGAGGAGGAAGCATTTCCTCAGTCTCCCCTCCCCCAGTGATCAGACTGTACATTGTAACTTTGTAGAAGGAGGAAGCATTGCCTCAGCCTCCCCTCCCCCAGTGATCAGACTGTACAATGTAACTTTGTAGAAGGAGGAGGAAGCAGCATTTCCTTAGTCTCCCCTCCCCCAGTGATCAGACTGTACAATGTAACTTTGTAGAAGGAGGAGGAAGCATTTCCTCAGTCCCCCCTCCCCCAATGATCAGACTGCATTGTAACTTTGTAGAAGGAAGAGGAAGCATTTCCTCAGTCTCCCCTCCCCCAGTAATCAGACTGCACACTGTAACTTTGTAGGAGGCAGGAGGAAGAATATCCTCAGTCTCCCCTCTCCCAGTGTTCAGACTGTACATTGTAGCGGGTCACAAGGTGAGAAGCTGCAGCTACACACCCAGGATCTGCACATGCACCAGGATTTACATGACTGTATCATCTCTGAGCCTCCATCTCAGCCTGGGAAGTAGATGATGACCCTGGATGATGTCCAAACAAAGATGGTGCCGTCCTTCTGGAGAGGAGATCAGATAAAGGCATTGTCAGGAGGAGTGATCTCTGTGAGAGGGAAGGGGGATCTTCTGACACATTATTCAGCATGCCGCACCCAACATGAAAATATATCTGATGTGAGGTTTACTTTAGGCATTCAGCAGATGATATCCCCCCCCCAATGTATGGCTGCACATGGATACAAAATGTTCACGTACTAATTATGTTCTATTTTTATTTTTTAGTGTCATGTCTTCCAACATTTGCCCCGTGTATGGGCGATCTTTAGATCCGAATCCTTTGGAAGTCGAATGTTCTGAGTAGCGGCGGAAGATATCCTTCTGTTGAACCAATTTACAGGCCAGCGGTACAGACAGCTCTCCTCTGAACGGCACCGCGGCCCCCCGAGTGACACTCCAAAGAGAATGTACAATCAGGCCAGACACGGCTTCATGAGGAGCGTATGGAAACTCTGCGAGGAAACGAATGCTAATTTCTATCAGCGCAGAGACCACATCCACATTCCGTTTTACGCCGAGCCGCGAAGGAACGGCCGTGGGATTAAACGCGATTTTTGATGACAAATTCTCTTTTATGCTCATCTTTTATCGGGGGGGAAATTATTTAAAGGAATAAATGAAATAGCGATTTAACACACGAGAAGAGAACGTGTAACATGTCAAGGAGAAAGGAGATCATTTAAGGGGAAGAAAGTCGGAGAGAGGTCCCTTGTATGAACAGTGTTTGTGCTGTGGATATCAACCAATCACATTCTCCCATTCTGTGCTAGGAACATGTAAGGACAATAGGATATCCTAGCAGAGAATCTGCCATGTGACTAAGTTATGGGGGAGACTGCTATGAGGCTAAAGAAACTGCTATGTGACCAAAGACACTAAACTGTGACTGGAGAGACTGCCATGTGACCAGAGACACTGTGCTGTGACTGGAGAGACTGCCATGTGACCAGAGACACTGTGCTGTGACTAGAGAGACTGCCATGTGACCAGAGACACTGTGCTGTGACTAGAGAGACTGACATGTGACCAGAGACACTGTGCTGTGACTGGAGAGACTGCCATGTGACCAGAGACACTGTGCTGTGACTGGAGAGACTGCCATGTGACCAGAGACACTGTGCTGTGACTAGAGAGACTGCCATGTGACCAGAGACACTGTGCTGTGACTAGAGAGACTGCCATGTGACCAGAGACACTGTGCTGTGACTAGAGAGACTGACATGTGACCAGAGACACTGTGCTGTGACTGGAGAGACTGCAATGTGACCAGAGACACTGTTCTCTGACTGGAGAGACTGCAATGTGACCAGAGAGACTGCCATGTGACCAGAGACACTGTGCTGTGACTAGAGAGACTGCCATGTGACCAGGGACACTGTGCTCTGACTGGAGAGACTGCAATTTGACCAGAGAGACTGTGTTGTGACTGGAGAGACTGCCATGTGACCAGAGACACTGTGTTGTGACTGGAGAGACTGCCATGTGGCCAGAGACACTTTGCTGTGACGGGAGAGATGGCCATGTGACCAGAGACAATGTGCTGTGACTGGAGAGACTGCCATTTTACCAGAGACACTGTGCTGTGACTGGAGAGACTGCCATGTGACCAGAGACACTGTGCTGTGACTGGAGAGACTGCCATCTGACCAGAGACACTGTGCTGTGACTGGAGAGACTGCCATGTGATTAGGAAAGACTTCATGTTAGCATGGAAACCATCATGTGATCAGTGAAGGCTTCATGTTACCAGAGAAACTGCAATGTGCTTGGAGAGACTGACACGTGACTAGGGAAGACTGCTATGTAATAGGGAAGACCTCTATGTTACAAGGGAGACTGCCATGCAGTGCCATGTAACAGGAGAGATGGACATGTGACTAGGGAAGACCTCTATGTTACAAGAGAGGCTGCCATGTGACCATACACAATGTATTGTGACTAGAGAGACTGCCATGTGAATGGGGAAGACTTCATGTTACCAGGGACATGCAACCACAAAGATTCTGCCATGTGATCAAGAAACAACATTATGTTACAAGAGAGACTGCAATGTTAACTAGGGAAGACCTCTAAGTTACGGGAGAGACTGTCATGTGACCAGAAACATGGTGTTGTGACTGGAGAGACTGCCGTGTGATTGGTGAAGGCTTCGTGTTACCAGGGAGACGGCCATGTAACTGGAAAGCCTGCCATGTGACCTCAAAGATTGCCATGTGATCGGGGAAGAATGTTATGCTACAAGAGAGACTTCAATGTTTACTAGGAAAGACCTTTTAACTTACGAGGGAGACTGCAATGGGGCTACAGAGACTGCTATATAACCAATAACAATGTGTTGTGACTGGAAAGACTGCCATGTGGTTGGTGAAGACTTCATGTTACCAGTAAGTCCGTCATGTGATTGGTGAAGGCTTCATGTTACCAGAAAGACCGTCATGTGATTGGTGAAGGCTTCGTGTTACCAGGGAAAATGCAATGTGCTCTGGGAGACTGACCTGATTAGGGAAGACCGCTTTGGTAAAAGGGAGACTGCTATGTTAATAGGGAAGACCTCTATGTTGCGGGGGAGACTACCATGTACCTGGAGAGAATGCCATGTGACTAGGGAAGACCTCTATGCTACGGGGGGGGGGGGGGGGACTGCCATGCGTCTGGGGAAGACTTCATGTTTCCAGGGAGACTCTCATGTGAATGGTGAGGGCTTCATCTTACCAGGGAAACTGCCATGTAACTGGAGAGACTGATATGTGACTAGGGAAGCCCTCTGTGTTACAAGAGAGGCTGCCATGTGATCACACACAATGTGCTGTGACTAGAGAGAATGCCTATGACTGGGGAAGGCTTCATGTTACCAGGGACATGCAACCGCAAAGACTGCCAGGCAATCAGGAAAGAACATCAAGGTACAAGAGAGACTGCAGTGTTAACTAGGGAAGACCTCCAAGTTATGAGGTAGACTGCCATGAGGCTACAGAGACTGCCATGTGACCAGAAACACTGTGTTGTGACTTGAGAGACTGCCATGTGACTAGGGAAGACTTCATGTTACCAGTAAGACCATCATGTGAGTGGGGAAGACTTCATGTTACCAGGGAAACTGCCATGAGACTGGAGAAACTGCCTTGTGACTAGAGAAGATTTCATGTTACCAGTAAGACCATCATGTGATTGGGGAAGGCTTCATGTTACCAGGGAGACTGCCATGAGACTGGAGAAACTGCCATGTGACTAGAGAAGACTTCATGTTACCAGGGAGACTGCCAATTGACTGGTGAAGACTTGTTACTGGGAAGGATGTCACGTGAAGGCTGCCTACTTCATGTTACCAGGTAGACTGACATGGGATCAGAAAGATTGTGGTGTGATTGGAGAGATTGCCATATGACTGGAAAGACTACAATGTAACTGAAGAGACTGCCATGTGACCAGAAAGACTATGATGTAATATGAAAGACTATGTGGCTGGTGAAGGCTTCATGTTACCAGGGAAACTGCCATGTGCTTGGAGAGACTGACATGGGATTAGGGAAGACTGCTATGTTACAAGAGAGACTGCTATGTTAAAAAGGGAAGACCTCTATGTTACGAGGGAGACCACCATGTGACTGGGGAAGACTTCATGTTACCAGGGAGACCGTCGTGTGATCAGAAAGATTGTGGTGTGATTGGAGAGACTGCCATATGACTGGAAAGACTACAATGTAACTAAAGATACTGCTATGTGACCAGAAAGACTATGATGTAATATGAAAGACTATATGGCTGGTGAAGGCTTCATGTTACCAGGGAAACTGCCATGGGATTAGGGAAGATTGCTATGTTAGAAGAGAGACTGCTATGTTAAAAAGGGAAGGCCCTTTATGTTACGAGGGAGACCACCATGTGACTGTGGAAGACTTCACATTACCTGGGAGACCGTCATGTGATTAGTGAAGGCTTCATGTCACCAGGCAAACTATCATGTAACTGGAGATACTGACATGTAACTGCAAAGACTGCCATGTGATCGGGGAAGAACATTATGTTATGAAAGAAACAGCAATGTTAACTAGGGAAGACCTCTAAGTAACAAGGGAGACTGCCATATGACCAGAAACACTGTGTTGTGACTGGAGAGACTGCCATGTAAACGGGAAAGACTTCATTTTACAAGTAAGACCGTCATCTGATTGGTGAAGGCTTAATGTTAGCAGTGAAACTGCCATGTACTTGGAGAGACTGACCTATGATTAGGGAAAATAGATATGCTACAAGAGAGACTGCTATGTAATAGAGAAGACCTCTATGACTGTCGTGAAGACTTCATTTTACCAGTAAGAAAGTCACATGACTGGATTATGGTGTCTGTGCTACCTGTGTGGATATAAATGTTGGGGGACCTTCCAGATCAGGGTTTCTCAACCAGGGTTCCATCAAACCCCAGGGTTCTTCCAGAAGCTGCTAGAAGTTCCCTGGACAATTTCTGCCTCTCAGATAAGTTTCCACGGACACCATTGATCTTTTAAGTTATCTGTAAGGGATTCTTCCCGATGATCACAAGTGTTAGGGGCATTATTCCCAATGACCATCATACTAATGTATCATGAGTTGTAGCTATAGTAACTTTTAGCAGGGGTTCCCTAAGACTAGAAAGTTATTTCAAGGGGTCCTCTGTGTTGAAAAGGTTCAGAAAGGCTGTTCCAGACACTCATTGGAAGTGAAAGTGGCTTGGATGAGCTACGGAAAACACCATGAATGTGACTTACTACTACCACGCTATACCAGTTCCTGGATAGATGAGAACTTTCACCAACAATGAGCTAGTGCCTTCCAATTTTACCATGCCCTCCTCTACGTGCCCGAGGAGCCGCTTTACCATGAGCTTGGCGTGTTTGGGTTTGAAGCTACACCACCCCCAGAACCTGCCCTGCCAATAATGATGTTTTCTTTGCATAGCGGGATTAAACGAGATGAGATAAGGCATAAATGTCAGAGAAGCTAGACCCAAGATATGACCGTGCAAAGGTGGAGTCATCTAAAAAAGAAAGCAAGTGGCTTCCATAACACTGGCTTGACCACATTTAAGGGGCTTTGGCAGGTGCACTTTAGGAATAGGCACACTTTAAATCTGGCACTAGCCTATGCTGAACTCAGTTGGGTGTTTAACATATTTAAATAAAATCAACAAATAAAAAAAAAAAAACCCCATCAAAAACCAACCCAATAGGCAACATATTCCAACAATGGTGGCTTTAGGCAAAGTTGAAAAACTTCTAATGTGGTAAGTGAAAAAAAAAAAAAAGTTTTTAGCTTCTTTTGCTCAACGATCATAATTATGAACTGAACATATATAATAGCCTTACCTGGCATTCTCAAAAGTGGCGGATGCTGTTTTCCCAATGGCCCCAAAGCCTACGCCAACTGCAAGCCCCTCTGAAAGAGAAAAGATAATAATGTTTCAAACTTCTTATGTACAATCTGGCAAATTTATCAATGTGCAAACAGCCATGAGATATGTAGAGTACACAGTACATAGAATATGTGCCAGGGCCACATTTCCCATACGAGACCTATAGTCCAGGTCAATGCAACAACATCACTTCATGTCTGTACTTTTATTTTACGGCCTAGAAGAGTAATAAGACTCAGAGATGCTAAAAAATACATGCAGATTTCCAATAGGATTCTAATGATTGTTGATTGGTAGACTGGATGGTCCATTGGGTGACAGAGAGATAGGAAGGCGGAGTACAGGACGCTCGGGTTGGGTCCCGGGTGGGAGATATGCGCCTCCATTGTTTGTGCTGTGGTCTCTTCAAGTAGTACAAAAAAAGTGTGAGATGCTCAGGGATTTATACTCGCGCAGGGTGAGGAATTCTGGGGTGACCTGCTGAGGAAGCAGAAGGCTGATTCGCAATCTTCCCAAGATTATTAAATCCTAATGTGGATCACAAAATTTGGCGGCTCAAAGAGAACTTGGGTGGGAAAAAGCCTTTAACTCTGATTATGGGTACTTTGGCCCTAAGGTTAATCCATAGCCCCCCCCCCCCAACTCTTTGGTCGCGGACCGGTGCTGGTCCGTAGCTTGCTGGAGGCCAGGTCAGCGAGCATGCCAGCACAACCTGCCCTTCCACCCTCCAACCATCAGAAAGCATCCACTCCTTCTCCCAGGACCACTACTCTCTTCCCTCTCTGTGGTCACGTCGACGCAAATGAGAAGGGGAAGAGCAATGAGAAGAAGAGGAAGAGCGATGAGAAGAAGAAGAAGAGGAAGAGCGATGAGAAGAAGAGGAAGAGCGATGAGAAGAAGAGGAAGAGAGATGAGAAGAAGAGGAAGAGAGATGAGAAGAAGAGGAAGAGAGATGAGAAGAAGAGGAAGAGCGATGAGAGAAGAAGAGGAAGAGAGATGAGAAGAAGAGGACGATGGATGAGAAGAAGAGGAAGAGAGATGAGAAGAAGAGGAAGAGAGATGAGAAGAAGAGGAAGAGAGATGAGAAGGGGAAGAGAGATGAGAAGAAGAGAAAGAGAGATGAGAAGAAGAGAAAGAGAGATGAGAAAAAGAGGAAGAGAGATGAGAAGAAGAGGAAGAGAGATGAGAAGAAGAGGAAGAGAGATGAGAAGAAGAGAAAGAGAGATGAGAAGAAGAGGAAGAGAGATGAGAAGAAGAGGAAGAGAGATGAGAAGAAGAGAGATGAGAAGAAGAGAGATGAGAAGAAGAGGAAGAGAGATGAGAAGAAGAGAGATGAGAAGAAGAGGAAGAGAGAGGAGAAGAGGAGAAAGAGAGATGAAAAGAAGAGAAAGAGAGATGAGAAGAGAGATGAGAAGAAGAGGAAGAGAGATGAGAAGAAGAGGAAGAGAGATGAGAAGAAGAGAAGAGAGATGAGAAGGGGAAGAAAAGCAACCCGGGCCAGGGACAGGAGCGTCATAGAGCACTGGTGAGACCTGAACACTGCTACAGTCTATAAGAGAGAGATCACTATAGTTACACAGTCTGGTTGAAAAAAGACCAAAGTCCATCCAGTTCAACCATGTCCTGGGGGCATTCATATTAACATGACTTTAGACGACATGCTGCACACACCCCCTTCCCCAGTCCGTGGCGGGGTTGTCTTTCGCGAGACGTTCCCTGGTGCTGGGGAGGTTGAGGACCACTGGGTAAACCCACCCACAGAGCGGGCTGAAAAGGGCAGGAAGCAGCCAGCAGGTTACATAGTTAGTCAGGTTGAAAAAAGACACAAGTCCATCTGGCTCAACCAATAAAAAACAAAAAACAGTAAAGAAAACTCAACCATACAATCCCATATACACAATCCTATTCCCGCAGTTGATCCAGAGGAAGGCGAAAAAACCCCCAACAAAGCATGATCCAATTTGCTACAGCAGGGGAAGAAATTCCTTTCTAATCACCCGAGAGGCCATCGGATATAACCTGGATCAACTTTACCTATAAATATTAGTACCCATTTATATCAGGTACCCCTAGGAAAGAATCCAGGCCTTTTTTTAAAGCAATCCAGTGAGCTGGCAAAAAAACACCTCTGGAGGGAGTCTATTCCACATTTTCAGCTCTTACGGTGAAGAAACCTTTCCCTATTTGGAGACAAAATCTCTTTACCTCTAGGTGTGCATGAGACAGTTGTGAGAGGGCTGTGAGCTATCTGGCTACTGAGGCGCTGCTGGACTCTTGTGACTTTTCTGGACCCCTCAAGTACAAGGGGACTTTAAACCCTGTTGTGGGACAAGTGCGCTGGTGGTGATCCAAAGTTTTGTTTTTGTGTACCAGAGCAACGGACTACTTTATTCAATGCCGGTTTGTTTTGCCGTTTTTAAAAATAAAGACTGTTTAAGGCCCCTTTCACACTTATGTGACCTAAGTGTCACGCAATTTTGCCACAATTTTTTTGCCGCGATTTTGATTGGACTTAAAACAATCCCTAAGTCTATGGACCTCAAAATGCATTAAAATCGGCCCAAAGTAGTGCAGGGACTACTTTGAAGTAGTTGTTACTTGAAGTCGCACAGATATGAACGGTACTCATTGGAAATCATGGAATACGACTTGTCATGTGACTTTGCAGTCCCAAGTTGCAGGACAAGTCGTGCAAATGTGAAAGGGGCCTTACTCATACATGCCTGGCTAGAGGTCTGGACCTCCAAACATCACAATAGAGACCATCTGCCCCAGTGGACCTTAAAATATAATGTCCTTATCCTAGTTCCTGTCCCATTTGAAATTGAGCCCAGGATCTCAGCGCTGCTAGCCAAATGTAATATTCACACGGAAAACTCATCAAATCAGCCAGAAGTATACCGGATGCTGGGAGCTCATAGCAGGCAATGTTTTTTTAGCATCTGCAGTGGGATAATTTCATTGGCTCAGGGAGATTTGGGTAACTAAGTGACTGGAGTAGTGATCATTACAGTCAGGAGTCCAATAATAAAACACTCCAAATGAAGCTGTGATTGCTGATATGAGATGTAGAGGAAACCTCCCCCAGGGAGGGCGAGGATGAGTCACGCTGGGGGGGGACACCTTGAAGTGACACAGTGACATAAGGCGCATTCCACGCTAAAGCCATTTAGGGGAGCGTGAATCATGCCAACCCGAGAAGCAAAGGTTACGCTGACCTTTCCCGTGCAATTACCATACGCCCATTAAAGACATTTAATTAGCCGCAGACGCAGGCTGCTGGAGAAATTAGCATTACAAACAAATCTTCAGATCTGTGTGCCCACCACACCTGCCTGCATCTGTCACTGTGTCAGGTTCACCCTATTTAACAAAGTAGCAGAATAAACTAAGTAACCAATGTGCAAATGGCAATTTAAAGTGGACCCAACATCTGATATATATTTTCATGTTATGTGTATGAATGCCAAGTAATGTATAACGGTCAGGGGTCAGGCTGGGAGACCAGTAGCTATAGCGGTAGAGGCTCCCACCGACCAGCAGGATACGTGTACAAGAAGATCACCCTGGTGGATGAGGGCTCATCTGAGGTGCGGGGTCTAAGTACTAACAGGTATTAATCAGAGCTCCTGATAGTGGGAATGGGATTTGCTGCCTGTTAGTAACAGGTTGTGTTCTTCAGGATCACCCCACCAGGAGGTGACATACTGGAGTCCAGTAGCAGATATGGCAGGTAGGGTTTAAGCAGAAGCGTAGTCAATAAACAAGCCAAAGGTCGGTAACAAGTAGTTGTGAGCTGGGATCAAGCAGAAGCATAGTCAATAAACAAGCCAAAGGTTGGTAACAAGTAGTTGTGAGCTGGGATAAAGGCAGAAGCATAGACAATAAACAAGCCAAAGGTCAGAAACAAGTGGTTAAGGGTTGGGATCAAGCATAAGCATAGACAATAAACAAGCCAAAGGTCGGTAACAAGTGGTTAAGGGTTGGGATCAAGCATAAGCATAGTACAGGAACAAGCCAAAGGTCGAAACAAGTGGTAATGAAGATACGGATGGCGGCAGAAGTGACAAAAGAGAGATATCGGCTGGAGAGAGTACAACAATCTAGCAAACAGGAAGTCCAAGAGCAGGGTCTAAAAATTAAGTTTATGGGAGGAGCAAAGAGTTCAAGGTTAACCTAGGCACACAGGAAGCAGTCCAGTGGCTCAGAAGAAAGAATTACTGCCGGACGCAGCAGAGGTTGTGGGTTCAGATCCCACTTCTGGCAATAACCCTTCCAGGTATTTATGCCCTCTCACAGAGCAAACAGTACTCCCCTTGACAGTGACTTCATCTGCTTTTCTCAACAAAAGCACAAAGCCATCTTTGTTCAGGCATCAACCAGGGTCACTACTTGGACTAGCATGTTGGCTCAGAGATAACACAGTTATGTAAATCAGCACCTGCAGTACCTTGTAACTTACTACTATGTTACAATGTACAGTCTGATCACTAGAGGAGGGGAGACAGGAAAGGTTTCTTCCTCCTACAAAGTTACAATGTACAGTCTGATTACTGGGGAAGGGGAGACTGAAGAAATGCTTCCTCCTGCCTGCAGCAGACTACATTACATCTTAGTCTAAGCAGAATCACTAGACTAAAGTGCAAGGGCGGATTCACTGTGTGGCCCTGCCCAGCGAAGCTGCCAAATTTTAATTAGTTCCCCTATAAAAGCGGCCCCCAGCAGTTGCTTAGGAGCAGTTTTTTTCAAATTTTTTTTCAGTCATGGCACCATTTAAAAATCTGGACGGATTTGGAGGCGCCCCATTCTAAAATGTAAAAACCTAAACTAATAGTTTGACATAAATCAGTAGCATCCACACATGTAGGACACCCATCATTGGAAGTGATTTACTTTTACAGAGGGGTATTCCATTACTTCTCTTCTCCCTCAGTTTCTCTCCTTCAATCAGCTAACATGACCCCAGTGCTGACAGAAAGGGGCAGGGCGGGGGCAAACAAGGGCGTGCTCAGACGCCTGACATCCTCCTTATCAACCTATGACATCACCAGTTGTTAGGATGATGGCGGCTAGTTTGTAAGGTGACCAAAGTTGTAATGCTGCACAGAAAAAAACCTGAGAGTTTGTGTTATAGTAATTGTGACAAGAGTGACTTTGGGTAGGCGGCTCGTGGACCCAGACCACTTTAGAAAGGTCGGGAAGCTCCTTGTCCAGCTTCCCTGGCCCCTCTTATGTGTAAGTCACCCTGTGTCTATTAGGGGCACAGGGTGACCAAGAACCCCAGTTGGGTTTGCACTAATCAGACTCCCTGTAAAACCACAGGGCATTTCGTGTTACCCCGGTTATCCTGGGTTCTATATGTTTGGTTTGTGTGGAAATAATGAAGGGCCTCTTTCACTTGGGACAATAATATTTCTGAACAATATCCCTCAAGAAATATATAAATATAAACAATTTGACTTTTCAGGTTGCTTGAATATTGTTGGAGTGTCTCATAGACCCTTGCTAGATAGTGGGGTGGGGTTTGTTATTGGTAAGTGCCTGCATCCCATTGTTCTATTGTTTCTGTCTGCCTTAACATCAACCTATTATGGGATGTATAGGTGTACGTGGATTGGCTGCTAAGGGGGCAGAGGGGTTGTCCCACAGTGTATATCTCTTTGTGCCTGTGTTTGAATAAACAGTTCTTATCCAAGAAGGTTCCATAACTTGTACAAGTTGTCGGCTAGCTTTGTATGGGGGCGGCTAGGATTTGATATCTATGTTCACGACTGGGAGGAAGCCATATACTGACGGAAGTCCACAAGTACAATATGGATTGAGGTTCCATTACAGTGAAAAAAAGAAAATTGTACAATTTGGGTCAAGTGTTGGGCATTTTGGCAAGACACCCCTAAGGAACCCATAAGGCACCCCAGGGTGCCACGGCAACTTGGTTGAAAAAGGCTGGCTAAGAGTAAGATTTTCCCATTGGAATGAGTAAATTATCATTGGCTCTGGGCACATTAGTTACCAGACTGGCCACAAACCTGACCCGACTATGTAAACCAACATAACCGGCACTCTCTGCTATCTGGAAGTTTCTTCTGAGATCACAGATGTTACAATGAAGTACTTATCTGCCGAAGTTCACTCGCTAAATTACACCCGTCATTTATTCTACTGATCTTGAACCAGCCATCGAGTCCTCACCACTTCGGCACCCTCCCGCTTCAAAGCCTGACCTTTAGTGTGAGCATTTCTCTTCAAACAGAGGAACGTTGACTACAAAGGCTGGTATCCGTCACCATTATGGGGTCCCATTCTCCTGCAGGAGAGACTCAATCCTGTATCCTTCACCTTTTGCTTATAATTTACCCTTCCTATAGCGCCTGAACCGGTTTTCCACCACAAGAGCTCAGCAAATAGAAAATGGAATTTCTGTTGTCGGATGTAGCAGAGTAAAATAGAAATCTACCAAAACCCTTTATTTTACCATTTTAACAGAGTGGGAAAAGGGTTAGAATCTCCAAAATGGTTGTCTGCAATGGGGAAAATTTCTCCTAAATTACAATTATGTTGTCACCTGGATAGAAAGGGAGTTAAAATTTTCCCAACAAAGAAGGGGGTATTCCCAAAACTAACAACGCATTGGCCAGCTTTAGACAGTTGTCACTGTAACAGGTGTCCCCACTGGATGATTTATGACCACCTCCTGTTTGGGTGACAACTGTCAAATTTTGGATAACCAATTACATTTTGTCATTCTCACAACAGGCCCCAAGGGTGGGAGTGGCGAAATGCGTCGACGTAGATTCCGGTTCCTCAGTGACGTAAAGTCCGGCTAGCGGTGGAATGCATGCAGAGGTTTGCGATCCGCAACTACCTCGCTGCATGGACTCGGACTGATGGAATAATTGCTTTGTATTGGTATTTTGCCCAATGCGATGTTTAGTACGGAACACTGTTAAGTGTGATTTTAATGATTTTTAAGTACAAACAAGAGCGTATTACACTATTGGGATTCTCTCGTCTCCATTTAGGAGTGCTAAACCATCACAGGACACATGAGATGTGACATCTTCCCTAACAAATAGACCCCAGATCTCTCCAAAAAGAAGACTTGGCATGGGCCATTTTAATACAAGGTTTTGAGAGCCTTCAGTTCAGTTTTGGGTAACAGCTCACAAAAAAGGATATCAGGGAACTGGAGAAAGTGCAGAGAAGGACAACCAAACTGATAAGAGGCATGGAGGAGCTCAGCTATGAGGAAAGATTAGAGGAACTGAATTTATTCTCTCTAGCGAAGAGGAGATTAGGGGGGATAAGATCACCATGTATAAATACATTAGGGGGGATATGATCAACATGTATAAATACATTAGGGGGGGATATGATCAACATGTATAAATACATTAGGGGGGGATATGATCAACATGTATAAATACATAAGGGGTCCATAAAGTGAACTTGGTGTGGAGTTATTCACCTTAAGGTCATCACAGAGGACAAGGGGGCACTCTTTATGTCTGAAGGAAAAGAGATTTAATATCCAAATACGGAAAAGTTTCTTCACAGTAAGAGCTGTGAAAATGTGGCATAGACAACCTCAAAAGCTGGTTCAATCCAGCTCAGTAGATTGCTTTAAAAAAAAGTACATAAAATAACTGGATACTAATATGAAGGCTCCTTTCACACGAACCGAACGATCAGGTCCGCCTGTCCGTTTCTCAGGTAGACCTGATCGGGCCACCCATTCTCCTCTATGGAGAGGCGGATGTCAGCGGAGATGTGTCTGCTGATACCGTCTGTCATCTGACCCGACAAGATCCGCTTAAAACGGACGGATGGCAAAACATTCGCTATTCGTTCAGTGGGTCGGATCTGATGGGATCGGATGAAAACGGACATGCTGTCCATTTTCATCCGATCTCCCCATAGAGGAGAGCTGACTCTGACACGTCTGTCTCTGCACAGCGAGTGGAGATGGACCTGTCATCCACCTGCTCAGCGGGGATCAACGGGGCGATCCCCGCTGAGCTAGCGGAGTCCGCCGAGTGGATCTGCCCCATATGGAAGAGGCCTAATAGGTAAAGTTGATCCAGGGAATATCCGATTGCCTCTCAGAGGATCAGGAAGGACATTTTTCCCCTGCTGGAGCAAATTGGATCATTCTTTGCTGGGGTTTTTTTGCTGTCCTCTGGATCAAATGTGGGTATAGGATTGTGTGTGTGTGTGTGTGTATATATATATATATATATATATATATATATATACACTGTATATATATATATATATATATATATATATATATACACTGTGTATATATATATATATATATATATATATATATATATATATATATATATATATACATACATACACACACACACATATATATACACACACACACACATGATTTTTTTTTCCACTTCTATAGGTTGAACTAGATGAACAAAAGGTAGGAATCTGCACCAAAATTTGTTATAATCCTTGCAATGCACATAAATCACCCAGAGGGGAATGTTTTTTTTCTCAACAGAAGTGGAGTTACACTTTAACCAACAACTGGACCTCCTGCTCATATCTGCACGCTTTAAGCACTAAGCTGCAGCCACCATTCGCTCTTCGGGTTTATGAGTGCGTGTGCCTAGTTTTGTGGCGTACATAAACCGCGCGTGCGCGTCCCACGTGCATACCTAAACTATGATGGAAGGCGGAATACTTTAGTTATTACTTTGTTCTCTTGCAACTTTTATCATAAAGAGGAGACAGATGGAGAAGTATCTCACTGGGAGTAATTCAGCATGACGAGTACTCCGCGCTGTATGGGAAACGGGAAAAATATTGCTGCCGGGAAGGCGGACCCTTTCACACATTACACCGAGTAATATTTATCGTCTTATGGAATGCGTCTTCCCTGCTCAAAATATATAAGTGGGAATTTTTATTGCGAGCCATTCGTAAAACTGACGGCTGTTCATAATTTCGTAAAGAAACATACGCAGCTCTATTATCTTTGGAGTGAAGCGGGCACCTTTAAAAAAGCGCTGTGTAAAACGCAAAGCCGCAATTTAAATGTCTAAGCTGTGCAGCATGACCATTTCACCGCCAAGAAAATGTCTGCCTCTAGAGGCGGTACTAATATAAAAGAGGGAGGGCACATGTAGATCAACAAAACTATGGGAAAGGCTCAGGTGTGGATTTCATTGGTCTGCATCCAGTGACATTAAAGCTGCAAATTAATCTACACTCACCGGCCACTTTATTAGGTACAGCTGTTCAATTGCTTGGTAACACAAATTGCTAATCAGCCAATCAGATGGCAGCAACTCGATGCATTTAAGCATCTAGACGTGGTGAAGACAACTTGCTGAAGTTCTAACAGAGCATCAGAATGGGGAAAAAAGGGGATTTAAGTGACTTTGAACGTGGCATGGTTGTTGGTGCCAGACGGGCTGGTCTGAGTATTTCTGGGATTTTCACACACAACCATCTCTCGGGTTTACAGAGAATGGTGGGACAAAGAGAAAATATCCAGTGAGCGGCAGTTGTGTGGAGGAAAATGCATTGTTGATGTAAGAGGAGAATGGGCAGACAGGTTCCAGATGATAGAAAGGCAACAGTAACTCACTTGTTACAACCAAGGTATGCAGAAAACTACCCCTGAATGCACAAACACATCCAACCTTGGTGCAGATGGGCTACAGCAGTATAGGACCACACTAGGTGCCACTCCTGTCCGGGGGGCCCTCCATGGTTTCTTGCACCGGGGCCCTGAAGGTTCTACTTACGCCTCTGCCCAATGGGTTTTATTCACCCTTCCCAGAGGCCGGTGAGATCGAAGGTTTCAGCTCCACTCATCACAAGGAGGGTATCAATTCCACCCCTAGGAATCCCAATTACTTGACATTAAGAAGACAGTGCCGCAGGACGAATGAAACTCCAGTGCTTGGCTCTGCGAACGCCGGCTGCGGCAGAGCCAGATATAACTTACAGAATCAGTTGCCGTATCATAAACCTAAAAAGAGAGTGACTAACGCTCAGCGCACTACGGGGAGGATGAAACCAGCAATATGATTTTTTAGTACGTCTCAATCTAAAGGCTTCCTAAGACAACTGCTGGAGGGGAAAGTTCAGCCGCTCATCTCGCCGCAGTGCTGTCTGCTGACACATGTGCTGCTCACAGAGAGTGAACTGCGTGGGAGGGAGACTCGGAGGCAGGAAAATTAATCAAACCGAGAGCTGAACACAAAAAAAAAAAAATCTAATTGCAGAACAGCTTCATGCATCGCCCATGTCACTGTAATAATGATGTCTCCAATACCTGACATCTTAATTCAGATATATATTAAATATATTATATATATATATATATGTATACACGCCCCTTGCAGTTATTCATTAAATAAAAATCATCAAATGCATTTTAAAACTGAACTCCAGTCACATGTAAAAGATGCAAATTAATGCAGATAATTACATTTCATTATAAAAACTAGGGCTGCAACTAACGATTAATTTTTACGATTATTTGATTAATCTAACGATTATTTTTATTTTATTTATTTTGCTTAATTGAGTGTTTTTTCGATTAGCTAATTAATCCTGTAATTAATACAGACCCCTCAGTAAGCCCCCCTCCCAGTACAGACCCCTCAGTAAGCCCCCCTCCTAGTACAGACCCCTCAGTAAGCCCCCCTCCCAGTACAGACCCCACAGTAAGCCCCCCTCCCAGTACAGACCCCTCAGTAAGCCCCCTTCCAGCACAGACCCCTCAGTAAGCCCCCTCCCAGTACAGACCCCTCAGTAAGCCCCCTCCCAGCCCAGACCCCTCAGTAAGCCCCCCTCCCAGTAAAGACCCCTCAGTAAGCCCCCCTTCCAGCACAGACCCCTCAGTAAGCCCCCTCCCAGTACAGACCCCACAGTAAGCCCTCCCACCTAGTACAGACCACTTAGTTAACCCCCCTCCCAGTAAAGACCCCTAAGTAAGCCCCCCTTCCAGCACAGACCCCTCAGTAAGCCCCCTCCCAGTACAGACCCCTCAGTAAGCCCTCCCACCTAGTACAGACCACTTAGTTAACCCCCCTCCCAGTAAAGACCCCTAAGTAAGCCCCCCTTCCAGCACAGACCCCTCAGTAAGCCCCCTCCCAGTACAGACCCCTCAGTAAGCCCTCCCAACTAGTACAGACCATTACAAGCCGCCATCTTGGTTTCAAACTTCAACCACAACTTTATTAATACGAACAAAAGCAAACCTGAAAAAAAATGTAAACTTTTTTTCCACTTGGTTTTTAAAACAAATGAGGCTGACCATTTTATAGCACTGAATGGAAAATGTGAATACCAGAAAGTGGAAGCAACCATTGCTATGCGGAACTCAATTGTGGGGGTTTGAGTTTCTGGCCGGAAGGGTTTGGAAGGGACACATCCGGTGTAGCGCCGCACATGTGACATCTCTGAGTACCTGGGTGATCGGGGAGGATGGCGAAGGTGTTGCAGCAGAAGCTGTGGCGGAGTACGGGGGTGCTGGAGACTATCAGCGCTCACCCTGAACAGCTCCTCGTTGCAGCCCTAGTAAAAACACCCCTTGCCGTTTCCTGTACAGCAGAACTCAAGTCTGGGAAAAGCAGAAGCAGCTTGAGGAGCCAATCAGTCCTGCTACAGTGCTTGCACACCGATAGGGGGAGAGAGCAGAATGACAGATGAGCTCATCTCTTATCCTTTTACTGTACAATTACAGGCCAGGGGAATGGAATAGACCAGACCTTTAAAGTAACACTAAACTCGGGTTTAAAAAGAAAAGTCCTTCTATTATTATTATTATTATTATATATGATTTAGATGGCGCAGACAGTTTACAACTTGAGGGTAGACAGTACAAGAGCTTACAATCTATTGCTCTCCGCCTCCTCCAAATCTCAGAATTCTTTTTTTTTTTTTTTTTTTGCTGTTGGATCCAACTTTCTGCTAGAGGGTGGCTACCCTAATTCTCTACTGTATGTAGGAATATAGCCCCCTGCCTTGGTCCCACTGTATGTAGCAAAGTAGTCCCCTACCTTGATCCCACTGTATGCAAAAAACACAGCCCCCCTGCCTTGATCCCACTGTATGTAGGAACATAGCCACCCTGCCATGGTCCCACTATATGTGGCAATGTAGTCCCATATCTTGCTCCCGATGTATATGGGAACATAGCCCCCCTGACTTAGTCCCTCTGTATGTAGGAACATAGCCTTCCTGCCTTGATCCCATTGTATGTAGGAACATAGCCCTTCTGCCTTGATTCCACTGTATGTAGGGACGTAGCCACCCTGCCTTGGTCCCACTGTATGTAGGAACATAGCCCCCCTGCCTTAGTCCCACTGTATGTAGAAACATAGCCTGCCCTGACTTGGTCCCACTGTGTGTAGGAATGTAGCCACCCACAACTAACGAGCGCTGCTCATTATAACAAACGGAAAAGAGGAGGCTCAGGAGCTCATGGAGGACCCTAAAAGGGGGCAGAGACACAGTAAGAAAAATGAAAAATAGATTACAGGGCCATTAAGCAGTGGATATGTAAAAATTATTTTTAGGGAATAAGGATGTGTAAATCTCAAGACTGGATGGAGAGAAATACAAATCCTTCATCAGGCAAAGCATGATCTGTGTGTTAGTGGATTGTCTGGAGTTTAGCTCTGAAATATCGCCACAATACCGGTCTGTAGTATTATCTTCCCAACATTTCCCTGCACAGCAAACGTCAGACTACAGGGCGCCATACACGGCTCGACATTCTCTTGTTCAGCCGTGTGAGAGCAGCTGCCCAGATCCGCCACAGGGGAAGTGCGATAGGAGCTGCACCACTAACACATTAACAAGCTTAAAAGGAAAACCAAAAAGTTCAGCTAGGTTTTGACATCTGAAATCTGAAGACTAATCTTCTCTGTGCCAAGAGACCTTCACTCCACCTTCTGTTAGAGAACTCGTGTTTTATGCTCTAAGACACAGCGCAGTCACTCACCTCAAAGTCTACAACGGCCTCCTCCCTATATGGTTCCTCCAGAGATTCCTAGAGAACTCAATTTCTGCTTCTCAGATATGCAACTATTGACATCAGTGATCTTTCTGGATATTTGTAAGAAGGGTATTCTTCCCACTGACTGCCAATGTAAGGAGCGTTCTTCCCACTGACCTCCAATGTAAGGAGACATTCTTCCCACTGACCACCAATGTAAGTGGAATTCTTCCCACTGACCACCAATGTAAGGGGCATTCTTCCAACTGAGCTCCAATGTAAGAGGCATTCTTCCTACTGATCACCAATGCAAGGGGCATTCTTCCTACTGACCTCCAATGTAAGGGGCATTCTTCCCACTGACCACCATTGTAAGGGGCATTCTTCCCACTGAGCTCCAATGTAAGGGGCATTCTTCCCACTAACCACCAATGTAAGGGGTATTCTTCCCACTGACCACCAATGTAAGGAGACATTCTTCCTACTGACCTCCAATGTAAGGGACATTCTTCCCACTGACCACCAATGTAAGGGGCATTATTCCCACTGACCACCATTGTAAGGGGCATTCTTCCCACTGACCTCCAATGTAAGGAGCATTCTTCCCACTGACCTCCAATGTAAGGAGCATTCTTCCCACTGACCTCCAATGTAAGGAGCATTCTTCCCACTGACCTCCAATGTAAGGGACATTCTTCCCACTGACCTCCAATGTAAGGAGCTTTCTTCCCACTGACCTCCAATGTAAGGAGACATTCTTCCTACTTATCACCAATGTAAGGGGCATTCTTCCTACTGACCTCCAATGTAAGGGGCATTCTTCCCACTGACTGCCAATGTAAGGGGAGTTCTTCCCACTGATCACCAATGTAAGGAGACATTCTTCCTACTTATCACCAATGTAAGGGGCATTCTTCCTACTGACCTCCAATGTAAGGGGCATTCTTCCCACTGAGCTCCAATGTAAGGGGCAGTCTTCCCACTGACCACAAAAGTAAGGCACAATTCTTCCTACTGACCACCAATGTAAGGGGCATTCTTCCCACTGAGCTCCAATGTAAGGATTATTTTCCCCACTGACCACCAATGTAAGGGACATTCTTCCCACTGACCACCAACTTAAGGAACATTCTTGCTACCAGTATAAGGAGACCTTTTCCTCTAGTGACCATCCTGGACTGCGTAGGTTGGTCACCAATAAAAAGTTGGCTCTTATAAAGGGATCCATATGAAGGATCCCTATATATTTTTTTACTATTTATATTTCTCTCTGTCCATTTTTATTATTGCTAAAAAATATTTATGTTGTACAGAGCAGCTCTGTAGATGTAGTAGCTTTTAGCGGGGGTTTCCTGATACTTTAACGTCTTTTTAACAGTTTTTTTTTTTTTTTGAAGGCTCCTCTACATTAAAAAGATTGAGAAAGGTTAGTCTAGAGACCAGTAATGGTGAAACCTTGGCACCCCAGATGTTTCGGAACTACATTTCCCATAATGCTCAACTACACTGCAGAGTGCACGAGCATCATGGGAAATGTAGTTCCAAAACATCTGGGGTGCCGAGGTTCGCCATCACTGTTCTAGACTAATGACCGAGATCCAGTCAGCATGCTTCCTGATCTTGTGATCAGAATGGCAGCCAATCACAGTTGTCACATGTTGTTTACAAACACACCTGTCAGCTCCAATCAGTCAGTGGAAATTATGGCGTGTAAACCAAAAAAAAAAAAGAAAAAAAAAGGTAAAACTAGGGACTGAAGACTGTTATATCGAATAACCAAAAATACTTTTTAACATTTTCCAGCTTATGTAATAAAAAATATTATGAACAGGGAATTTATTAAAACATTGTATCAAATGAAAGTCATATGTTCAGGATATTCAGTTATTGCCAATTTAAGTTCTCACTCTAATTTCCATCCTGGCCTCAATAAAATCTGGACGCAAAGCGGTTAATCAAATTCCTTTTTCTATAGAAGGATGAATATTCTCTTTAATTCCCATAAAGTTCCTCGTTTTCCCCTGAGAGAATTATGGAGAAAATGTTTGATCCAATCAGTCAGTGAACTGGTTAAAACGTTATTAACAGATCAGAGAACCTTTCCGATCTCCCTCTTGCCTCGTTACGTCAATGAGAGCAGTTATCAATATTATGGAGAGGTCTTTAAGCAGATTACATACCGGCTTCCCGAATAATGAAGGGCCAAGCATTTTGAATACTTTGCTGATATAATTAGCACAGCCTTCAAACTCAATTAAGATCATTTTTGTAGATGCTGCATCACTGATGATCTGTTCTACATTGCTGCGCTCAGATCCCGCTGCGATGGTGGTGGGGGGGTTGGGGGCTCGCAATAAGGTTCACTCGAGCAAACATCTCATGAAATACATCTTTAAACCAAGGCAGCACATTAGAATATGGCCGTAGGCCAAGTTGTCTGTCTGTCTGTCTGTCTGTCTGTCTGTCTGTCTGTCTGTCTGTCTGTCTGTCTGTCTGTCTGTCTGTCTGTCTGTCTATCTATCTATCTATCTATCTATCTATCTATCTATCTCAGAATATGGTATTGTATAGTATCTATCTTATATATTCTCTCATATCCATCTTATCCTTTCTATCTCTCCATAGTGAAGAAAAAAAGTATTTGATCCCCTGCTGATTTTGTATGTTTGCCCACTGACAAAGAAATAATCAGTCTATAATACAATGGTAGGTTTATTTTAACTGTGTGAGACAGAATAACAACAAAAATATCCAGAAAATTTCAAAAAAAGTTATAAACTGATTTCCATTTTAATGAGTGAAATAAGTAGTTGATCCCCTATCAATCGGCAAGATTTGTGGTTCCTTGGTCTACTATACAGGTAACAAGCTGAGATGAGGAGCACTCTCTTAATGGGAGTGCTCCTAATCTCAGCTTGTTACCTTTATAAAAGACACCTGTCCACAGAAGCAATCAATCAGATTCCAATCTCTCAACCAATCTCTCAAACGTGGGAAACACAAAAAGTGCACAGGGCGTACACATGGCCTTCCTCCGAAAAGGAAAGGCCCTAACCCTGATCCCCAGGGGCTCAAGACTCCTGACAGGGACTGAGGTACTCACTTGGTCCCAGCTGGCCGAAACCAGGTAGACCCCGTTCTCTGGGAGGACTGCCGAAACAGCCCACCCCAAGTACTAGGTGGGGCTCCCCCGAGGGGGACCCCATGAGAGAGGGTGAACTAAGTGAGAAGGCCATATCCACCCCCTCCCAAGACTTTCAGGGCAGGCCCGAGAACCTACGCCCTACTAATCGTGCTGTTATAAAGTATACCGCCACATAAATAAAAACAAAACGTGAACACACAACACAAAAAGAGTGGGGAAAGGGAAGTGGAGAAGTGCAGGTAGCATCAAGGTGCAGGACCTTGACAGGCCCCTTGGTAAGGAATAAAAAATTCCTTTGTTCCCGGCCAAAAGGCCCATCCCAAGAGGCAGGTGTGAAAAAAGTGTGTGTGGTGCAGTGACCAAGGTGCCAAAAACTCAAGGTGACCTGCCCCCCACCAGTGAGACAGGGTCAGGGCCCTTCCTCTTCGGAGGAGGGCCACGTGTGTACGCCTTGTGCACTTTTTGTGTGTCCACGTTTGCGTGTGTGCACTTTTTTATGCACCGGGTGTTAAGTCTTTTGAGTGTGTTTCACACACCACGGGCTTTAAAAAAAAAAAAAAAAAAATGGTTGAGATTGCTTCTCGGCCTTTTGGCTAAGATCAAGTGTAGTATCTGTTCTTATCAGTTGGTATGGACCTTGAAGTTTAGTATCGGCAGGGACTGAAATGAACTGGAGCGCCCTGGGCGTAACTGGGGGGCCTGGAACTATGTACTGTCAGAGAAAGCAGGAAGGGTCCATTGCCTCCTGATTTGAATGGAATCCGCCCTTATCAGTTTGAAGGGAGCGAGAAAGCCAGTTCAAGTTACACACCGGTTAGTACTGCTCCTGGATGTAATTGATAAGGAATGGTGATGGCGGTGGGAGGGCCTTTCCTCCTGGGTTGAATCTGGCCTTGCAAAAGGATTGTCCCCAGTTGAAGGTAGACTCTCCCTAAGCTGTCCAAGTTCTGATGCCTCCTGGTAGGGATGGGCTACGCTGGTCTGGCCAAAGGCTGGGACCAAAAAAAGCCCGTGGTGTACGTGCCCCTGGTGGTGAGGAATCAGCTCAGAACAACATGAGAGAATATTGTCAATGATCTCAAGGCAGCTGGGACCATAGTCACCAAAGAACACAATTCGTAACACACTACGCCGTGAAGGACTGAAATCCTGCAGCACCCTACTCAAGAAAGCACATGTACAAACCTGTCAAAAGTTTGCTAATGAACATCTGAAATGATTCAGAGGAGATCTGGGTGAAAGTGTTGTGGTCAGATGAGACCAAAATCAAGCTCTTTGACATCAACCCAACTCGCTGTTTGGAGGAGGAGGAATGCTGCCTATGACCCCAAGAACACTATCCCCACTGTCACACATGGAGGTGGAAACATTATGCTTTGAGGGTGTTTTTCTGCTAAGGGGACAGGAAAACATTGCATCAAAGGGACGATAGACGGGGCCATGTAACAGCAAATCCTGTGTAAGATCCTCCTTTCCTCAGCCAGAGCAGTGAAAATGGGTTGTGGGTGGGTATTCCATCATGACAATGACCCAAAACACACAGCCACGGAAACAAAAGAGGTGGCTCAGGAAGAAGCACATTAAGGTCCTGGAGTGGCCTAGCCAGTCTCCAGACCTTAATCCCATAGAAAATATGTGGAGGGAGCTGAAGGTTTGAGTTACCCAACCTCAGTCTCAAAACCCTAATGACTTGGAGAGCATCTGAGGAGTGGGACAAAATCCCTCCTGAGACGTGTGAAAACCTGGTGGTCAACTACAAGAAACATCCGACCTCTGTGATTGCCAACAAGGGTTTTGTCACCAAATACCAAGTCATGTTTTGCGAAGGGGTCAAATAATTATTTCACTTATTAAAAGGCAAATCAATTTATAACTTTTTTGAAATGCGTTTTTTCTGGATTTTTTTGTTGTTATTCGGTCTTTCACTGTTAAAATAAATTTGCCATTAAAATTATAGACTGATCATTTTTTTTGTCAGTAGGCAAACATACAAAATCAGCAGGGGATCAAGATCTATCTATCTATCTATCTATCTATCTATCTATCTATCTATCTATCTATCTATCTATCTATCTATCTATCTAAATCAGGAGAACAGTGAGAAAGGATTCTTTGTTGAGAAATTTGGAGACCCAAACATCATTTACATATTGATTGTAGTGGCTCTTTGCATGTCATTATGCAGTCCTTGGGGCATTGTTTCTTCCACTGACACCTGTAATGGCTACTATTTCTCACAATGTCACCAATAATGGTCTATTATTTCTCCCACTGATACCAATGATGGAGACTTATTCCTCCCTCTGACACCATATATCTATTTGCAGTGAACCTTTGGTGAACTTTATCCAGTTCACTGACACCAACGATGGGACCCTATTCCTCCCACTGAGGCCAACGATGGGGCACTATTGCTTCTATTTTTACCAATGATGGGGCACTATTCCTTCTATTTTTACCAATGATGGGGCACTAATCCTCCCACTGACACCAATGATGGAGCACTATTCCTCCCACTGACACCAATAATGGGGCACTATTCCTCCCACTGACACCAATGATGGGGTACTATTCCTCCCACTGATACCAATGATGGGGTACAATTCCTCCCACTGACACCAATGATGGGGTACTATTCCTCCCACTAATACCAATGATGGGGTACTATTCCTCCCACTGATACCAATGATGGGGCATTATTCCTCCCACTGACACCAATGGTCGGGCACTATTCCTCCCACTGATACAAATGATGGGGCTCTATTCCTCCCACTGATACCAATGATGGGGCATTATTCCTCCCACTGACACCAATGATGGGGCACTATTCCTCCCACTGACACCAATAATGGGGCATTATTCCTCCCACTGCTACCAATGATGGAGCACTATTCCTCCCACTGATACAAATGATGGGGCACTATTCCTCCCACTGATACCAATGATGGGGCATTATTCCTCCCACTGACACCAATGACGGGGTACTATTCTTCCCACTGATACCAATGATGGGGTACTATTCCTCCCACTGACACCAATGATGGGGCATTATTCCTCCCACTGACACCAATGATGGAGCACTATTCCTCCCACTGACACCAATGATGGGGCACTATTCCTCCCACTGACACCAATAATGGGGCATTATTCCTCCCACTGACACCAATGATGGGGCATTATTCCTCCCACTGACACCAATGATGGGGCACTATTCCTCCCACTGGCACAGACAATGAGGCATTTCTCCTCCGCCCACAAGCACTAGGTCATTTTTTTACTCCTACTGACTACCAATCTTGGGGCATTTTGATGCATCTGCGCTGGCAGCTGAAAAGAAGGAAAGTCTAGAGAGCAGGGGGTGACCAGTCCCTTCCTGTCATTCAATGGTAACCAAATAAAATCTGGCATGCTTCAGGAGGCATAGTTAGGACAATACTCACAGCTTTCAGAACAAAGTATGTACACCAACATAGGGGCCCCAACGACTGGCTGCATAGACAATCCATAGGTCTGGACAGGCAGTGGGAATAACAAGGCTTAAATATCTTTATTTTTACCAACTGGGGTTACAGAAACGCATCAAGATCTGCTTCACAAGAAGGGAAATTAGTAACTCAAGTACCAGAGCGATAATTCACCGTGTCAGGCCAAAGTAAAGACGTTCTGAGTAATACACATTCACAGGAGAAGTCTTTAAAACCTTATTGCTTCATTTGATCGGTGTCAGGAATCATTAACATCTTGATAATGATTTTGGACTGAGGACGGAGATGTCTATGTACATTAATCAAGCCAAACATTTTAAAAGATTGCTTGCAAATCTCTCGAACAGGAAGGTTTATACCTTCAACCGCTTAATAAATGGGAACTCAACATCTCTGCGTGTTCTTCTGATGTTCCAAAGAAAAAAATAAATACTTAATAAAAATGGGACTTTATATATGCCTTTGAGAGCCACTCTCACACAACAATTTATAAATAGAACCCCAAATTTTATTGTATCAATGATTAAAAAAAATCAGTTTAAATGCTTTCTGGAGATACATAAAGAAAGCCTCCAAAGGGTACAGAGCCTGTGGTTTTGTAGACTTGTAATTCAATTGCTGATTGCTCTGTGTTTTGTGGGATCACCCCCCTTCATCAAGACCATATACACTCACTTGTTCAACTGCTTGGTAACACAAATTGCTAATCAGCCAATCACATGGCAGCAACTCAATGCATTTAGGCATCTAGACGTGGTGAAGACGACTTGCTGGAGTGCAAACCGAGCATCAGAATGGGGAAGAAAGGGGATTTAAGTGGCTTTGAACATGGCATAGATGTTGGTGCCAGACAGGCTGGTCTGGGCCATGTAACGTGAAATACTGTGTGAGATCCTCCTTCCCTCCCCAGTGCATTGAAAATGGGTCGTGGAGTATTTCAAAAACTGCTGATCTACTGGGATTTTCACACACAACCATCTTTCAGGTTTACAGAGATTGGTGGGAAAAAGAGAAAATATACATTGAGCGGCAGTTGTGTGGAGGAAAATGCCTTGTTGATGTCAGAGGAGAATGGGCAGACTGGTTCCAGATGATAGAAAGGCAACAGTAATTCAAATAACCACTTGTTACAACCAAGATGTGCAGAATACCATCTCTGAACGCACAACACCTCCAACCTTGAAGCATATGGGCTACAGCAGCAAAGGACCACATCGGGTGCCACTCCTGTCAGCTAAGAACAGGAAACTGAGGCTACAATTCACACAGGATCAACAAAATTGGACAATAGAAGATTGGAAAAACATTGCCTGGTCTGATGAGTCTCAATTTCAGCTGCGACATTCAGATAGTGGGGTCAGAATTTGCTGTAAACAACATGAAAGGATGGATCCATCCTGCCTTGTATCACCGGTTCAGGCTAGTGGTGGTGTAATGGTGTGGGGGACATTTCCTTGGCACACTTTGGGCTCCTTAGTACCAATTGAGCATCATTTAAACACCACGGCCTACCTGAGTATTGTTGCTAACCATTTCCATCCCTTTATGACTACAGTGTCCCCATCTTCTGATGGCTCCTCCCAGCAGGATAATGCACCATGTCACAAAGCTCCACGGTGAAGAAAGCACTGGTTTCTTCACCATGACAATGAGGTCACTGTACTCCAATGGACTCCACACTCACCAGATAAGGTCACTGTACTCCAATGGACTCCACACTCACCAGATCCGGTCACTTTACCTCAATGGCCTCCACACTCACTAGATCAGGTCACTGTACTCCAATGGCCTCCACACTCACCAGATCCGGTCACTGTACTCCAATGGACTCCACACTCACCAGATCAGGTCACTGTACTCCAATGGACTCCACACTCACCAGATCAGGTCACTGTACTCCAATGGACTCCGCACTCACCAGATCCGGTAACTGTACTCCAATGGCCTGCTCACTCACCACATCTCATCCAATAGAGCACCATTGGGATGTGGTGGAATGGAGAGTGGCATCATGGATGTGCAGCCGACACATCTGCAGCAACTGCATGATGCTATCATGTCACTATGGAGCAAAATCTCTGAGAAACGTTACCAACACCTTGTTAAATCTATGCCACGAAGAATGAAAAGCAAAAGGGGGCCCAACCGGGTACTAGCAAAGTGTACCTAATAAAGTGGCCAGTGAGTGTATATTACTTGAAATATTATGTTTATATGGATCAGGTTACAATAAAGAAAAAAAGAAGAATATCAGGACATCATTGTCAAATATATAAATCAGACAATCGCATAAATTAACTCCAATGGGACAAAAAGGATGAAGAGGAAAAAACAGAGGAGTACACGTATATCGTTTAGGCCGAGGGAAACTTATAGTTTATGTAAAGTTGTACTCTTTTTGTCCCATTGGAGTCAATATACAGTGGGTACGGAAAGTATTCAGACCCCCTTAAATTTTTCACTCTTTGTTATATTGCAGCCATTTGCTAAAATCATTTAAGTTCATTCTTCTTCCTCATGAATGTACACATAGCACCCCATACTGACAGAAAAACACAGAATTGTTGACATTGTTGCAGATTTATTAAAAAAGAAAAACTGAAATATCACATGGTCCTAAGTATTCAGACCCTTTGCTGTGACACTCATATATTTAACTCAGGTGGTTTCCATTTCTTCTAATCATCCTTGAGATGGTTCTACACCTTCATTTGAGTCCAGCTGTGTTTGATTATACTGATTGGACTTTATTAGGAAAGCCACACACCTGTCTATATAAGACCTTCCAGATCACAATGCATGTCAGAGCAAATGAGAATCATGAGGTCAAAGGAACTGCCTGAAGAGCTCAGAGACAGAATTGTGGCAAGGCACAGATCTGGCCAAGGTTACAAAAAGATTTATGCTGCACTTTAGGTTCCTAAGAGCACAGTGGCCTCCATAATCCTCAAATGGAAGACGTTTGGGATGACCAGAACCCTTCCTAGAGCTGGCCGTCCGGCCAAACTGAGCTATCGGGGGAGAAGAGCCTTGGTGAGAGAGGTAAAGAAGAACCCAAAGATCACTGTGGCTGAGCTCCAGAGATGCAGTCAGGAGATGGGAGAAAGTTGTAGAAAGTCAACCATCACTGCAGCCCTCCACCAGTTGGGGCTTTATGGCAGAGTGGCCCGACGGAAGCCTCTCCTCAGTGTAAGACACATGAAAGCCTGCATGGAGTTTGCTAAAAAACACCTGAAGGACTCCAAGATGGTGAGAAATAAGATTCTCTGGTCTGATGAGACCAAAATAGAACTTTTTGGCCTCAATTCTGAGCGGTATGTGTGGAGAAAACCAGGCACTGCTCATCACCTGTCCAATACAGTCCCAACAGTGAAGCATGGTGGTGGCAGCATCATGCTGTGGGGGTGTTTTTCAGCTGCAGGGACAGGACGACTGGTTGCAATCGAGGGAAAGATGAATGCGGCCAAGTACAGGGATATCCTGGACAAAAACCTTCTCCAGAGTGCTCTGGACCTCAGACTGGGCCGAAGGTTTACCTTCCAACAAGACAATGACCCTAAGCACACAGCTAAAATAACGAAGGAGTGGCTTCACAACAACTCCGTGACTGTTCTTGAATGGCCCAGCCAGAGCCCTGACTTAAACCCAATTGAGCATCTCTGGAGAGACCTAAAAATGGCTGTCCACCAACATTTACCATCCAACCTGACAGAACTGGAGAGGATCTGCAAGGAGGAATGGCAGAGGATCCCCAAATCCAGGTGTGAAAGACTTGTTGCATCTTTCCCAAAAAGACTCCTGGCTGTATTAGATCAAAAGGGGGCTTCTACTAAATACTGAGCAAAGGGTCTGAATACTTAGGACCATGTGATATTTCAGTTTTTCTTTTTTAATAAATCTGCAACAATGTCAACAATTCTGTGTTTTTCTGTCAGTATGGGGTGCTATGTGTACATTCATGAGGAAGAAGAATGAACCTAAATGATTTTAGCAAATGGCTGCAATATAACAAAGAGTGAAAAATTTTAGGGGGTCTGAATACTTTCCGTACCCACTGTATGTGATTGTCTGATTTATATATTTCCCAATGTTGTACTAATATTCTTCTTGTTCCAGTGAAAACTAAGAGAGGATTGAACTCTATGTTATAGGTCACAGACTTATGTTGGCCATAGTATATTTTGCTTAGTAAAAGCACATTAATATACTACAGGGTTTTTCCATTGCATTGCTTTACTGCAAAATAGCCGAAAAGATACATGCAAAACAATTCAGGAACTACAGAAGATCAAAGAAGACTCTGCCAGAGGGGTTAACACTAGAAGTTACACTACAAGAGACAACCCAGTTTCCTGCAATCGCTTCAAATACCCGAGTCCTGCTTGCTATGGAAATTGCAGACCAGCTATAATTATTATTATTATACAGGATTTATATAGCGCCAATTTATATAGCGCCAACAGTTTGCGCAGCGCTTTACAATATGAGGGAAGGCAATAAAGTTACAAAATTCAATACAGGAGGAATTAGGGGGCCCTGCTCGTTAGATGCAAGCTATGTGACCTTTTAGCGTATCCCTATAGAATGCAGACCATTGTCCATGCTTATTTGCTAGGAAGCTTATATAGGGCACTTTTCCACTGCAAGTACCGGCTCGGCTCCACTCGGCCCTGCTTGGCTCGGTTTGGCTTTCCACTGCATGGTACCGCATGGTACGGTGTTGGAACAGTTCGGTACGGTTTGCTTTTCCACTAATAGTAAGTGGGTGGGATAACAACGATTCTCTGACCAATCAGTGGCTAGTAGTGACAAACAGTCAAGGCTGCATGCAAAGGATTGTGGGATATGGTACCGGTACGGCCCTCTTGGAACCACAGCCGAGGTGGTACTGTTTAAGCGAGCCGTACCGTTCGGTTCCATGTAGTGGAAAAGTGCCGCCGTACCGTACTGAACCGTTCCAACACCGTACCATGTGGTACCATGCAGTGGAAAAGCGCAAAAGCAAGCCGAACCGTTCGGTTCCATGTAGTGGAAAAGCGCCAATAGCGTGCATGTGTGATGTATATATATTTGTTGTACTCTGTATATACTGTATTGTTTTCCTGCAACTGTAAGCAATTTGTATATGCAAAAGATATGAATAGTAAAAGCACAATAATATACTACAGTTTTTCTTGTTTGCTTGCTGTCTGTAGTGCTCTGAATCTCTGTTTTCCTACAACTGTAAGTAGTTTGTACACTATATGTAGAATTTTTTGTTTAGTAAAAGCACATTAATATACTACAGGGTTTTTCGCTTCCTTGCTTTACTGCAAAGGAGAAAAGATACAAGCAAAACAATTAGAGGACTCCATAAGAACAAAGAAGACTCTGCCAAAGGGGATAACACTAGAAGCTACACCACAAGAAAGAAACAATACCAAGAACCCAGTTTCCCACAATTGCTTGAGATGCCGGGAGTCCTGTTTGCTATGGAAATTGCAGACCAGCTATAATGTAGGCTAAGTAATTTTCAGTGTATCTGTATAGCATATAGACCAATCTTAATGCTATTTGCTAGCAGTCGCGGCTGGCTCTCAATATTTGGGGGGGGGGGGGCAAATCAAGGCCACCCCCTGCGGGAGACAGACCGAAAGGCGGCGATCATCCCCACACGCATGCATGCAGGGGATGGACGGGACGGTGGCGACCAGAGGCCTCCTTACCTTAGGAGGCAAGTGACAAGGATCTGGGGTAGGGCTGCTGCTCCGGGGTCGTTGCTTCTCCTCCCGCCTTAGACTCCCTGGCCAATGGGGTCTCAGAACCTGCATCCTGATTGGTCAGGAAGAGAATCAGGAAGACAATAGCGAATATTATTTCACTATTGTCACACAACTGGGGGGGGGCTCAGGGCACACCCTTTTTTGAAGCCAATTAGAGCCTCAGGCTCTAATCATGTGAATCAAAAGAGAAAAAAAACTAATTGAAATTCATGCCGTCCAGTGCCCTGCATGTAGATTAGAGGCCAGGCGCATGGATTAGGGGGCTGGCGCCCCATATGGGGGCCACTTCTGTTTGTTAGGAAGCTCAGTTATTGTGCATGTGTGAAGTATGTACATTTGTTGTACTCTGTATATACTGTATTGTTTTCCTGCAGTTGTAAGCAGTTTGTATATGCAAATTGTTTGTTTAGTAAAAGCACAATAATGTACTACAGTTTGTTTTGTTTCCTTGCTGTACTGGAAAGTAGCTTCACCACTTGCCGGCTCCATATGGCAGATTTACTGCTACAGGATGGCCGGTCTGTGCAGAATCATGTATATATACGTGATTCTGCACTTCCCTGTAGGGTGCACGTGCATGCTGCTTCTGCTGTGATTAGTCACAGCAGAAGCCGATCAAGCGGGTACCAACCGATGGATGTCGACCGGCACCTGCATTTGTAAACAATGCAGAGCTCCATCCTGTGCTGGATTTTGTTTCCCAGCATATCCCTCAGTAAAAGCAGCACACACGGTACACAAAAAACACTTGCTAGGCACAGATTTAACCTTTTGGTCACTCTAGATGTTTAACCCCTTCCCAGCCAGTATCAATAGTTCAGTGACAGTGCATATTTTTTTAGGACTGATCACTTTATTAGTGTCACTGGTTCCCACAAAGTGTCAGTTAAGCCCCGTACACACGTACCGATTGTCGGCCGTAAATATTCGGCCGACGACCGATCGGCCGATTGTAGGCTTGTTAGTATGATGCTTCCGACAGCCGACAGCGCATTTTCGGCCGAACAGAATCTGTCGTGCAGACTTTAAAATTTTTGTTGGCCGTCACCAGAACGGCCGATTGTTCGCCAGTCAGTACAGAATTCGGCCGACAAACAGCAGATTAGCAAGACTGGGCATGCTCAGAAAAGAAAAAACACACGGAAAGTAAACCATCACATGACATCACTTCTGCAGTCGGCTGTTGTTGGCCGACAAAATTCATGTGAAGTCTTTTGCACTTTTCAGCCGACAGGACAGCACCGGACAAAAGACGGCCGATTGTTCGGCCGACATTCGGTACGTGTGTACGGGGCTTTCGTGTCAGATTGTTGGCCGCAATATCGTAGTCCCGCTATAAGTCGCTGATCGCCATTACTAGTATAAAAAAATGAAAATAAAAATTCCAGTATATATACCATAAGTTGAACACGCTATAACTTTTGCGCAAACTAATCAATATATGCTTATTGGGATTTTTTTTTACCAAAAATATGTAGCAGAATACATATTAGCCTAAATTTATGAAGAAATTTGATTAAAATTTTTTTTTTATTGGATATGCTTTAAAGCAGAAAGTAAAAAATATATATTTTTTTCAAAATTGTCAGTCTTTTTTTGTTATTAGTGCAAAAAATAAAAAACCCAGTGGTGATCAAATACCACCAAAAGAAAGCTCTATTTGTGGAACAAAAATGACATCAATTAAATTTGTGTACAGCGTTGCATGACCGTGCAATTGTCAGTTAAAGTAACGCAGTGCCATATTGCAAAAATTGGCCTGGTCATGAAGAGGGGTAAATCTTCAAGAGGTCAAGTGTTTAACCACTTGCCAACCATCTATGTTCTATGGCGGCAGGTTCCCGCAAATCGCCATACCTGTACAGCGATCCGCGGGATTGATTCTGAGGGCACGCGTGCCCACTCGCCAGCGGGGGAAGCCGATCCATGGGGCCGGCGGCCACGATTCCCCCTGGGCAGTCAGGATCGAGGGAAAGATGAATGCAGTAATGTACAGAGACATCCTTGATTAAAACCTGCTCCAGAGCACTCTGGACCTCAGACTGGGTTGAAGGTTCATCTTCCAACAGGACAACAACCCTAAGCACACAGCCAAGATAACAAAGGAGTGGCTATGGGACAATTCTGTGAATGTCCTTGAGTGTTTCAGCCAGAGCCCAGACTTGAACCCGATTGAACATCTCTGCAGAGATCTGAAAATGGCTGTGCACCGACGCTCTCCATTCAAACTGATGGAGCTTGAGAGGTCCTGCAAATAAGAATGGGAGAAGTCGCCCAAAAATAGGTGTTCCAAGCTTGTAGCATCATACTCAAAAAGGCTTGAGGCTGTAATTGGTGCCAAAGGTGCTTCACCAAAGTATTGAGCAAAGGGTGTGAATACTTATGTACATTGGATTTTTTTCCTTTTTTTATTTTTATTAAATTTGCAAAGATTTCCAACAAACTTCTTTCAGGTTTATCATTATGGCGAATTGTTTGTAGAATTTTAAAAGAAAACAATGAATGTAATCTGTTTTGGAATAAGGCTGTAATACTAGAATGTGAAAAAAGTGAATTGCTGTGAAAACTTTCCAGATGCGTTTCGTCAATTTCAGTTTTCAACACAAAAATTTTCATTTCGGTGCACCACTAACGTTTAGTCCACAAATGTCAAAAGATTTTTTTGGCTTGACCAGAAACTTTGACTACAATGGGTAATTTTGGCGCATAAAACAACCATTCGGTAAACAACCCCGGAGACTGACGTAAGATCTATAAAGAATGTGATATAGCCGTCATGAAAAGAAGAAAAGAAAGGTTAGCATTGTTTATGCAAGAAAAGAAATGCTTGAAGTGAAATGCATAGAAAATGTGTTTTTTTCTTTTATTTTAGATGTTTCCTTTGATCTGAGAAACGTAGAATGCTTTCCACTCTGTCTGCCAGGCGACAGCTAAAAATGTGTAGCAATATCGCCGCTCCATTAAATTATTCTCCAGGCTACGCGAGCAACGACAGCCATCTGAAATAATGACACGTGAAAGCGGCCATTGTGTGCCGAGGACAAAACAGATTGTAGAGGATAATTTACTTACAGCCAGATAATATGGATTTTCGCTGCAAACTTCCAGCCTAGTCGATTGACTTTTTAGTTGTGTTTTTTTGTAGCCCGAGGCTGTCTGTCGCAATCCTCTATACCAAACGCACAGTCTAATGAGCGGACGCATGTGCCGAGGCCAGTGGTAGTAGCAGGTGGAACCGAACTGTGGTCCTCATGAGAGTCGTAAAGAGAACTGGTCACAATTCTGAAAGATTACCAATACTCGACCCACAGGGCTGCAAGACTCCCCGACTCCCTTTCCACCTTCCATTCCCTCTTTTGAGCTGACCTGTAAGTATTTGGGCCATTGGCCCCTATATATATATATATATATATATATATATATATATACACATATACATATATATATATATATACATATACATATATATATATATATATATATATATATACATACGCACATTTTTTTCTCTAGTTTTGGGGACTTACCCATTTTTGTATATGATTCCCATGGTGGTAGAATGCCGGGGCCCGGTCGCAAGTGTGACCTTTGCGATCCTGGAAGTTCACCCACAAGTGTCACAAAATTGTGAGTGAGCCCACTCTCTTGGCTGAGAAGCAGCCAACACGACTGATAGTAGTGCTCACCTTTCCTTCTCCAGACAAGGTTTTTTTTTTTCCAGATGCCCAAAACAATTCGAAAGGGATTGTCATCAATCTCTGATTGTCATCAGAGAAAATGACTTAAAGCAGAGTTCCACCCTAAAAACTATCTTTGCACCGTCCGCTAGCATAGATGAACTTGAAAAAGAATTGGATAATTAAATTTTTTTTTTTTACTTACCTTGTTTTTAATGAAAATATACTTACCTTCCTTCCTCTTCCTCCCTCTGCAGCCGTGACCCAGGACGTCACTTCCTCCTTGCATTGACTCCTGGGAGATGAGCGTCATCGCTCCCAGGAGTCAATGGGCCTGCACCGGAGTCACTCGTCACTTCCAGTGCAGGCATGTGCAGAAGCTGTTTAGGGATGACGCGCCTGCACCGGAAGTGAAGAGCAGGGCATTCTGGGACTCCGACGTCACCGAAGAGGACATGAAGAGGACACGCTCCGCCTTCAGCTGCCCACACCTGAGATGGCACTGGACAAGACATTTTCAAGGTAAGTATTTCTTCTTACAGGTAAGTGAAACAGGGGACAGTTCAGAGGCTATCGTTGCTTAAATGCACTAGCCCTGACTGTCCCGGGAGTATTTTTAGCTTAAAGATTTTTTTTTTAGCTCGGAACTGCGCTTTAACCCCAGTCCTCAGTAGTCCAATTCATGTACCTTTTGCAGTCTGTCCATGTTGTTTTTCCTTGAGAGAAGTGTCTTCTTTGCTTCCCTCCTTGACACCAGGCCATCCCCCAAAAGTCTTCTCCTCACTTTGCGTGCAGATTCACTCACAGCTGCCAATCCCGCAGCTGAGATGGAGAAGGTCCTGGCACTTGAACCTCACAAATGAACGAGCTTAAATTATAGCTAAAAGGTAAAACTTTTTTTTTTTTTTAGTTTTGGATGTAGTGGAGAGGGATTAGAACCTCTGTCAGCTTTTATTGCTGTCTGTGCCCCCGTTAAGGAGATTCACCTTCTGTTCCAGAACTTTCTAGAAGGCAGGAGAAAGCAATCAAACATGCAGCCTGTGAAATCGAGAACAGACAAAATAATCAACAACTGTTCCAATGATTACCGAGGAGCCAAAAATCGAAATGTCCCTAACATCCTAGCAACCTAACTAGGAGGGTGCTAGCCCACCATGCCATCTCTGGGTGCAATGAGTGCAGATTTTCCTTTGCCTTTACCAAAATGGGCACATCTGATGTACAAGACAGGAATGCCTGCCGGAAACCTCCCTACAAAGACACTTAAAATAGAACTACGGGCAAAACTTTTTTTTTCCAATTTTGGATAGAGTAAGGGAGGGTTATAACCCCTGTCAGATTTTTTTTCCACCATCTGTGTCCCACTGCGGAGATTTCCCATCACTTTCAGTCCCATAGTCAAACAGGAAGTGAGAGGAAATCCCTGCAAATTAGGGGAATTCCCTGAGGACCCCCAGGTCACCATTGCAAGATTCCTCCTCTATTAGTTTTCAGGGGACAACCCAAAATTTGAGATTTTCTTTTACCTGCAATTTCGATGATAATGGTAAACAAACAGGATAAATTAAGAGGGTGAATCTCCTTAACAGGGACACAAGACAGCAATAAAAACTGACAGAGATTATAAACCCTCTCCACTCCATACAAAACTTAGAAAATAAAAAAAAAAGTTTTACCTTTAATTATTCTTTAAGCTCGTTCATTTGGCAAGGGAAAAAAAACCTGCAGTGCCCACAGCAGACTCAGAAAGCACAGGCTTGCAGGGGGCTCAGGGATGGTGGACATCAAAGACTATTATCATTCAACAATTCTAGTGCAAATGAGAGATTGGTTCTCCTTGCCCATTAATACGCACTGGTGCAATCTAGAACAGGCAACCGTACCTGGTCATAATCTAGAACTATGAACTGAATGATCTGTCTACGCTGTTTTGGTAGGGGTGTCTGGTTCCATAGACTGGCTGCACAGAGTTGCAAATTCTTTGGCAGGACCCAAGGTACCTGTGAGCTAGCCTGATTACCGGACCACCTACCCAAGATTTATGAAATGCACACTCGGTGGAAATGCACACTGAGAGCAATATATCAAACCTCTTGCTGCCCTCTTGCTGCACCTCCCTTTGGGAGCTGACCCAAATAATTACTCAATGGTGATACCTGACCCCATCGAAAAATTGCACATTCAAACTCCAACTATCTCCTTAATGCTGGAGAGGTTGCGGGTTAGAAGGGTCCCTTATTCACACCCTATGGAGCTTCCCAATGCTACATGGATTTTGGACAGAAACCTTCAGACTCATCTCCGAGAATGTGAAGTCCCCAAGTCCTCCCGCACCCGGCCTAGCCCTACTCAAGGTTTCTATAGAAAATATACCCCCGCCTCTGCGTACGGTAGTTACCCACATACTGTTGGTAGCTAGACTATTGATTACCAGGTTTTGGAATTCTACCACACCTCAATGGTGAACACGATACAACTGATTAAAACCCATTACACCTATGAAACTGGTGCCTTCAGATTGGAAAGCCAACACCCAAAAAGCCTGGAGCCCATGGACCCACTGGTATACACACCACTTTCATAGTTATACTGCTCCGTAAATGTATCATCTCGGTGACTTTCCTTCTGTTTGTGTTTTTTCCCTCCACTTTTGTTTTCGACTCGTTCCTCAGGGAAAAAGGGAGACAAAGGGCTCCCTTTGGGAGCTGACCCAAATAATTACTCAATGGTGATACCTGACCCCATTGAAAAATTGCACATTCTAACTCCAACTATCTCCTTAATGCTGCAGAGGTTGCGGGTTAGAAGGGTCCCTTATTCACACCCTATGGAGCTTCCCAATGCTACATGGATTTTGGACAGAAACCTTCAGACTCATCTCCGAGAATGTGAAGTCCCCAAGTCCTCCGTACTCGGCCTAGCCCTACTCAAGGTTTTTTATAGAAAATATACCCCCGACTCTGCGTACACCCAAAAAGCCTGGAGCCCATGGGCCCACTGGTATACACACCACTTTCATAGTTATACTGCTCCGTAAATGTATCATCTCGGTGACTTTCCTACGGTTTGTGTTTTTTCCCTCCACTTTTGTTTTCGACTCGTTCCTCAAGGCAAATGAGAGACATAATAAGTATGTTCAATGTGAAACAAATTTCAAATGTTCGTTCTATTTTCCCTATGTTATCTGCTGTTCCTAAAAATCTCAAAACTGTTTGAATACTTTGTATTTGCCACCATAGCCTGCTGACTACGTCGTCTACCTTTGAAAATTTTATAAAAAAACTTATTGAAGTGAATACCTGCAGGAAACAAATATACAAAAAAATAGTCCTCCTACTGGCCCTTTAATTTTCCAAAATGAAAAAAAAAATAAAATTATTATTTTGGGTTTTAGTTATCCTTTCCATAACTTTTATGCAGAGGAACAGGTCAAGCCAACACTGTGAGCACAATTTACGGCCAGAGAGGCGAGTCGATGGGCAGTTTAATAGTGTCCAAGTGAAATTTATTTCAGTGCTAATTCATAAGGAGTTCTATTTCAAAAGAACGCCAAGACAAGGTGTTGGAACACGACAGCGCGGAGCGGTCACCGAGCTTCCAGCAAATGAGAGGCTTTTAATGCCATTTTTGTTATTACAAAAAAAAAATCAAAATTATGACGTCTTTGAAGGGTAATTTCAGCTAATGTACCATTAAATGTGTCCAATCGATGGACTATACTCAGTAATTGTGGATCATGTACACGTTCAGCTGAGCCTGGATCTTACAGAAATATGTATGGATGTTACATACTAATTTTTTTTTTTTTGTGGTCCCATCTGACATGTTTTTTCTCTGGCTGGCGTCTTTTTTTTTGTGGTCCCCGCTGGTGGGATTTTTCTTTATTTCTCTCTAGGGGGTGTTTGTTTTATTTCTCTGGCAGTTGTTTGTTGTTTCATGTGGTCTCCTCCTACATTTTTTTTCTCTGGCGGGTGTTTGTGGTTTCTTTGTGGTCCCTTCTGGAGGGATAGATGGAGGGATGGGTGGAAGGGATGGAGCAGATGGAGGAATGGATGGCACGGATGGAGGAATGGATGGGGCGGATGGAGGAATGGATGGAGCGGATGGAGGAATGGATGGCACAGATGGAGGAATGGATGGCGCAGATGGAGGAATGGATGGCGCAGATGGAGGAATGGATGGCGCAGATGGAGGAATGGATGGCGCGAATGGAGGAATGGATGGCGCGGATGGAGGATTGGATGGCGTGGATGGAGGAATGGATGGCGCGGATGGAGGAATGGATGGTGCGGATGAAGGATTGGATGGCGCGGATGGAGGATTGGATGGAGGGGATGGAGGAATGGATGGCGAGGATGGAGGAATGGATGGCGCGGATGAAGGAATGGATGGCACGGATGGAGGAATGGATGGGACAGGAGGGATGGATGGCGCAGATAGAGAAATGCATGGGACAGGAGGGATGGAGGGTGTGGATGGAGGAATGGGTGGCAGAGGAGGAATGGATGGTGTGGATAAAGGAATGGATTAATGAGGGGGGGGTGGAGGAATGGATGGTGTAGATGGAGGAATGGATGGAAGGGAAGGTATGAAGGGTGTGGACATAGAAATGGATGGGAGGGGAGGGATGGAGGAATGGATGGGAAAGGAGGAATGAATAGGAGAGGAGGAATGAATAGGAGAGGAGGGATGGAAGGGAGGGGAGGGATGGATGGGAAGGGGAGGTATGGGAGAGGAGGGATGGAAGGGAGGGGAGAACCTCCATCCAAGATCTAATCAACATCCTGGAAAAAACACAAACAGGGGGCAGAGCCCCCAGAGCCCTCATCCATGTGATGAAGGGTGTTAAGTCTGCCTCCTCCAGCAGTACGGACCCATGGGGGGGAATGATCAGGATGCGAGCACACACCCCAATGCAGGTGTTTTGCTGAAAATTCCAACTCTCCAAAATCTCTAACGTCGTCAATTCCAGTGACTCTACAGCAAAAATAATTGGAGATTTGGACAAGCTGCTGTTTTCACAGACCACCGGCAGCCAATACACTTTATAGTGTACAACAGTACACGTTATAATTAGTGTACATGTTAGTCCACCCACTACTAAGCAAAAACATGGCCTCCAAGGCGGCTACAACTTTTTGTCCTCCTTACCCGGTGTGCTGTGAAAAAAGAGGCACCTGGTCATGTACTGTAGTGTATTGGCTGCCGGTGGTTTGTGAAAACAGCAACTCGTCCAAATCTCCAATTATTCCTGCTGTAGAGTCACCGGAGTGATGTGGTTGGAGATTTTGGCAAGAATGGACTGGAGGAGCATCGGTGATCTTATGACCACCAACAGGACGGTTCTCCTCCCTCTACAATGACTGCCCACCCAGCAACTGTTTCTTTTTTTTTTTTTTTTTGAGAAAATGGAACATTGTAACAGCGTTGTTGCAATAATTCACACTGATATCATCTTTGTTATTTTGTTGCCGTCTGATCACCAGCCCTCCAATTCGGTGACTCTTCTCTTAGACCGATTGATGCACATTGACATTTGTAGGGGGGGCGGCCCCGCCTGGTGAATTTGCGGCGCTGGCAATCAGCAGTTTTGTAAATGAAGATTTCAATCACCCAAATGACCAATAATAACCGGAGTCGTCAGCTTTATACAAAGTGAGAGAAGAGCGAACGTCTGACCTTCTGAAGACACTTCTCTTTTTACGCTTTCAGTAACTAAGCAACCTGCCGGTGGGATGTGAAGTGACGGACAACGGGTGGAAGGAGACCGGCCTGAGCTGAGAGATGATGATGGAGAGATAAATGGCGCATTACAGGCGGCTGCCCTTTCCTGCGGCAAGAATTATACCGCCAGACATTATCTACTTAGCGACAATCCCTCCAATCCTCCGGATGGTTTACATACCAAGAGCGAGATGAGAGCGTTCCCATTGGGGGCCGGAGAACTGAAGAGTGGTTCCAGCCTGGACTATCTGCTCAGTGATTGGTCGGCTGCCAATTCTTCACCAGATTAAGACTTGTAATGCCCGCAGAACATAACCCATTGTCATAAATCAGAACTCCACCTGTAAGAGAAACCGGGATACGGTCCTCTATAGATTATGAGCGACACAATTCATCACAATGGGAAATCACTGATAGAGGAGCTTTAACCCTGGAGGCAGGAGGAAGCATTTGATCAATCTCCCCTCCCCCAGTGATCAGACGGTACATTGTAACTTTGCAGAAGGAGAAGAAAGCCTTTCCTCAGTCTCCCCTCCCCAGTGATCAGACTGTACATTGTAACTTTGTAGAAGGAGGAGTAAGCATTTCCTCAGTCTCCCCTCCCACAGTGATCAGACTTTATGGTAAGAACAAAAATCCCATTTTCTCTTGCGTTCATCGACGGACACAGAGCTCCATAAATCATAACTACTGGGATGTCAAAAAGCGGTGCCAAAAGAAAAATGAGAGGTGGGGAAAATAACCCAGGGCTAAACCTAAGAGCCCTCAACCAGGACACAGGAGCCCCATCTGAAGAAAAAAAAAAAGGTTTAACCACTTCTGGACTGGAAGGTTTTAAAAACCCTCTTAATGACCAGGCCATTTTTTTGCGATTCGACACTGTCAATTTAACTGACAATTTCGCGTCAGTGCTGAATCCAAATAATATAATGTCCTTTTTATTCCCACAAACAGAGCTTTCTTTTGGTGGTATTTGATCACCTGTGTGATTTTTATTTTTTGCGCTATAAACAAAAAAGAGCGACAATTCATTCTAGAGAAAAAAGAAACAATATTTTCCACTTTCTGCTATATAACACCACCACCCCCCCAAAAAAATCTAAATTTTTCATCATTTTAGGCCAATTTGTATTCTGCTACATATTTTTGGTGAAAAAAAAAAACCAAAGAGCGTATTTTGATTGGTTTGTGCAAAAGTTATTGTGTCTATAGACTAGGGGAAAGACTTATGGCTTTTTTATTTATTTTTACTACTAATGGTGGCGATCTGCGATTTTTAGTGGACTTCGACATTGCGGCGGACAGGTGGGACCCCTAACTGACATTTTTGACACTTTTGGGGGGACCAGTGACAATACTACAGTAATCAGTGCTATACATATGCACTGTTACTGTAATAATGGCACTGGCAGGGAAGGGGTTAACCCAGGGGTGATCAAAGGGTTAAATGTGAGCCTAGGGGGTGTTTTCTAACAGTTTGGGGGAGGTACTTCTGGAATCAACACAGAAACCTGTGATCCTAATTAGGAGCTCTATGTGATCATTCCAGAGAGAACAACGGTCTACTGTGTTTACAACAGCTGACCGTTGTTCTCTCTCAGCGGGGAGCGATCGCGGGTGCTTGGCGGCAATCGCTGCCACCAGTCCCATGGTTTGGTTTCCCCGCTTCCTAATGGGGGCGGGCGGGCGCGCGCCCTCAGGAGCGCTCCCGCAAACCTCCGTACAGGTAAGACGGTTCGCGCAGCCGAGCCAGCCTGCCGCAGTATATCTACAGCGGGCGGTCAAAGAAAAAAACACCCCTCAAGAGGGAACAGCCCCTCTTAAACAGCAGCCTGCAAAACTTTGCGGCCAAAAGAAGCATCCACAGATGCCAAAGTATCTACCTTAATGAATTTCGTGAAGGTATGTACGAACGACCAAGTGGCCACCGTGCAAGCTTGCGATATTGAAGCCTGATGACGGAAGGCCCAAGAAGCACTCAGCGCCCAAGTAGAACACGCCATGACAGGGAAAGGTGGAACCTGACTTTTAATGGAATAGACGTGAATCACCGTCTGTCTGATCCATCTGGAGATGGTAGCCAAAGAAGCAGGCAGCCCTTTTCTTGGTCTGTTCATAACCACAAAAAGCGAGTCTGACCTCCGAAAAGACTCAGTAGCTGCCTGATACACCCGAATCGCACGAACCACATCCAAGGTATGCCGGATGGGACACAAGGAAGGCAACACAATGTCCTCATTCAAATGGAAGTCGGAGACAACTTTGGGCAGGAATGATGGACAGGGACGAAGAACCACTTTATCCCTATGGACCACTAAATAAGGACTGCAACAAGATAATGCCGCCAATTCCGATACCATGCAGGCCAAGGTAAAAGCCACTGAGAATGTCACCTTCTGGGATAATGTAGGCAAGGGAATCTCCCGAATATTCTCAAATGGAGGTTTCTGGAGAACTGAAAGTACTAAATTTAAATCCCACGGCGGCAAAAAAAGACCGTACAGGTGGAATGAAGGTATGAACTAAAGAGTGCGTGGCTAGGGGTCGCTGAAAGAAGATTGCCAGGGCAGACGCCTGGCCCTTGATGGTACTCAAGGCCAAGTTCTGATCAATGCCCTGTTGAAGAAAGTTTAAGATCTGAGCCACAGAAAAGGATCGAGTATGAGCGCCAATCGACTCACACCAAGAAACGTATACAGTTTTTTATTTTGTTAACAAAGTTTGAAATATCCAATAAATTTAGTTCCACTTCATGATTGTGTCCCACTTGTTGATTCTTCACAAAAAATTACAGTTTTATATCTTTATGTTTGAAGCCTGAAATGTGGCAAAAGGTCGCAAAGTTCAAGGGGGCCGAATACTTTCGCAAGGCACTGTATCTTGCTGGAAGACGACTTCCTCACCTTCACCATAGTAGGGACCACTGATCCAGACAGACGTCTATCCCTCAGTACCTGGCTTTCAATAGCTAAGCCATTAAACCCAGTGATTGTAAAGCAGGATGGTAGATCAGCCCTTGGGACAACTGGTCTTCTCTGAGAGGAAGCCCCCAAGGGACGTTTACAGCCACCAGGATGATTGGAAGATCCTCGCTCTTGATTCCTCGCAGGAACTGTGGAAGAAGCCTTAGCGGAAGATTATACTGGCCTTACCCTGGCCTTTGGATGCCTGCGGCATCTATCAGAGGACCCTGTGACCTCGTCATGAACTTCGGTATACTTCTGTGGAGCCGAACCTGCTAAGGGAGCTGCATTTAAGACTGAAAACAGAACTGTCTTGAAGGTGGATACCAACAGACTCAGAACCTGTATGCAAAATGGGAGCGAGAACCCTCTGTGTGACAGCAGCCGGTCAATCGCGGCCTGTGGTCCCTGAAGTTTGTGCAGAGGAAGCACCGCCGTGGTCAGAAATAGAATCGGACCTAAGTAAATCAATTCCCTGGACAGGGATAGGGGGGACCTTAGGTAGTTCAGACACCATCTGAACTTTTCAGGAATTAAATCCGCACAAGAAGACTTAGGACCTAAAAAACCTAAAAAGGACAAGCTTTGTCCCTCTTTCTGGGTACCCCCAAAAGAAACATTTATGGATCTCCTTGACACTCACCAAAGAAGTCCACGGGGGGCCGAAAACCAGCAAAGATGTCCCCCCACCCCAATAATGGGTAAGGGCAGACCCTCATGCTGAAGGAGTCTTGTCTGCTGGTCCGGGGAAGCTAGCTCTAGGCTTACCAGACCAAGATTGCTTGGAACCTTCCGGGGAAGATTTAAAAGATCCATTTCCCTTATTCTCTGTCCCAGAAGTACGAAATAATTTTCTATGGGCTGAGAATGAGGACCCCCGTCTGCGACGAAGCTCCTTCCTTTCCTTGACTGTGGCAGAAAGGTACTCTTCCCTCCCGTGATACCCTTAATGATGTCATCCAAAGGTAGCTCCAAACAAGCAATCGCCTTGAAAGGGCAGATCAATGAGAGCTTTCTTTGAGGCTTATGCTGGCCATACCCTAGCCGAAAAAATATCGGGCAAACTCATTTTCGAAAAACGAAAAATCGGCCGTGAGAGCAGACGATCGTGGCATCATGTAATGACCGAATTTCGAACGATAAATCGTTCAATGGACATATATGAATTCAGTTTGTCACCTATGCCTAGTGCAAACAGGTCGGCCGAGAAACACATTAACCTTTCAATTTATCGTTCGTTTATCGTTCTGCCGACAGATTTTCAAAACTGTTCCTTCGATTTTTCGGCTCTGAAAAGTTGAAAACAATTTTCTATTTGTGCTCATTAACTGGACGAATAACGAACGATCGGACCAGGTGACAGATTTTCGAATGATTTTTCGGCAGGTGTATGGCCAGCATTGTCTACGGACCAATTCTTAAGCCACAGCACGCGCCTAATCACAACCGCGGAAACAGAAAGTTTGGACAGTACAGGAGCTGTATCCAAAGCTGCATCACAAATAAACTGCAGTCCATGGACCAAATGGTCCGCTAAATCAACATAAGCAGCGGGGACCTGCTTATTCCCCAGACCCTGGTGCAAAAGCTTGGCCCATTCAGTTAGGGTCTGAGACACCAGGGCTGAGGCAAAGACTGGCCGCAATGCCAAACCAGACATAGTAAACATGCTGCGTGCCACAGCCTCCGCTTTCCTGTCAGCCGGGTCCTTCAAGGACGGGGATTCCTCTACTGGGATCATCGTTGCTTTGTTTAACCTAGAAATAGAAGGGTCCACCATTGGTGGACTATCCCACTTTTTTCAAAGTGACAACTTAAAAGGGTAACATACAGCCAAACTTTTGGGGACCACAAAGGGTAATTTTGGTTGTTCCCTTTGCTTACAGGAAAACCTGTCAAAATAAGGCACATAAGGAAAGACCTTTGGAGTACAATGCAACTTATCCATACCAAACGACACAGCCACGTCTGTGGCTACATCAGCGGCATCCTCCATCTTTAAAATCTCACGTACTGCAGTAATAAGTGCGCCTACCAGCAACTTTTCATCCGCTGCTGCGACGATGGAGGAATCATCCTCACTATCGGATGGGTCAGGGGGTGTGAAATAAAGTCCCCCTGGACGAGCCGCATCCAAAGCAGCATCCAGCTCAAAATCAGATGAGACAGCCTGAGCAGGGGAAGGCGGGGGTGCTTCCTCCTGGGTCTTTGCCCAAAGGCCACTTCCACCTGGGACACTAAGGACTGCAGGACCGCCATTAGTGAAACCATGGGAAGCTGAGATTCCAAGGGACCTGTCACCTCCATGAGGGGGGGTTGGTGAGGTAGAAGTGACCCTGAGGCTCCATAAGAAAAGGAAGACCTTGCAGTACAAAAAACATCTTTTGGCACCACTAAAAGGATCCCCTCAAGGTACCTATCAGCAAGTGGATAGAAAAGAAAAATAGAAAAGAAAATAGAATATAATATAAAATGAAGGAATAGAATAGAAAAAAATAGAATAGAGCAAAAAATAATAGAAGAGAATAGCATATAATAGAAAATAACAGAATGGATTCAAATAGAATAAAATAGAAGAAACATAACTGTCTTTCAAAATTGAAATAGAATAAAATAAAACAAAATAGAACAAAAAAAAATGAAAGAATCAAATAGAAAAAAAAACTAAATTGAAAATAAATGAATAAAATGGAAAATAAATGAATAGAAAATAAAATAAATAATTAGAAAATAAAATAAATGAATAGAATAGAAAATAAATGAATGGAATAGAAAATAAATGAATAGAAATAAATAGAAAGGATATAGCAGTTTTCTGAAATTTGAATTTCGAAAAGAATAGAAAAAAATAAATTAGAACGGAAAATAAAAGAATAGAACAGAAAAAAAACTGAATAGAATAGAAAATGAAAGAATAGAACAGAAAAAAAAACTGAATAGAATAGAAAATGAAAGAATAGAATAGAAAATAAAGGAATAGCATAAAAAGGAATAGAATAGAAAAGAATATAATGGATTATAAAAGAATAGCAAAAATAGAATAGATTAGAAAAGAATATATATCTGAAACTCGAATTTTGAAAAGAATAAAACAAAAAAGAATAGAATAGAATACAAAAGAATAGCGTAAAATAGAATAAAACTGAAAATAATGGAATATAAAGGAATAGAATATAAAAAATAGAATACAATAAATAGAAAGAATATATCTTCTGAAATTTGAATTTCGAATACCACAATGAATTTGGATAGATTGGATATTTTTGATTCAAACACTTTAAATCCATTGAAAAATCCATGGAATAATTAGAATCTGTTTGAAAACAAATAAATTAAACAAAACTAAATAAAACAAATTTTGTTACGAATGCAAAGAAATAAAATTAGTAACTTAAAGAATTGATCCAAAATGATACGAAACTAATTTTTTTTTTTTTGTTCTGCACATGTCTAGTTTTAGCTTTCAAAAAGCACACCAAAACCTCGGGACATAATAGAACTGTATGGGAAAGTGCCGTTAACTTGCGGGGGGGTCACACTGCGTCGCTCCTGCGGTGGGGTCAAACTGCACCCCATCAATGTGAAAGCAGCTTCACGCAGCCAACACATCCTGGGACCAGTGCGTTGCAATCTGTTACATTTTTGTGTTTCCCGGATTGTAAACATTTTTATTTAGATTGCAACTTTTGTGTAATCGTGTTAATGAATCCGGCAGAATGCTTTTGTTTGAAAAGCATGACGGCGCATCTGCTGCGAGCGGTTCCCGCCAACTCCAGAGATGACGCGGCTGGCTACAAAAGGCGCATTTCGTCCTCTACAAAAATAATTCGGCTACACTGACCCAACCTGACTCCGCTGATTTGTTTCTCATTACCACTGGAAGTAAAAAGCTGAATGGGCTGTTGAGCAGCAAATACAAACACATCAAATACAAATGGGCGGGTAAACATTGACAATTCGCATTTAACGCGCCTCAGCTGCAGCCTGTTTATCGGAAAGGATGCAACACCCGAGATTCTGCGCAGCTGATTGATAACATAACAATATACCGGAGACGGAGCTTTGTATCTCATCTCTGATTCTTTTTTTTTTTACAGGTTACAAAAATCGTGTGCGTTATATATACCGTGTCTACCTTCAAGGGTAACTCCACATTCGTGGGAACAATTTTTTTTTAAATATACTGTGTGTATATATATATATATCTACACACACACATTTACTGGCCACTGTATTAGACTGCTGTGTGAGCAGACCAGACGGGCTAAAAAATCCCTATATATGTGGACTATATAAACTTCAGGCATTTGAATAACTGGTTGGAGGATTTTTCATCCAACTAGGCATCTAAGCCCACTACAGCAGTCCCAATACCCCTTGAAATCCTGAACTGGGCTCCTCCTGGTGAGCAAAATAACTCCCAGAAGGGCAGGGGCTGCGCCAACAGGGGAGAATTTTATTTGACCAAATGAACCCCGACTATCCTTCCACGCTTCCCCCTTTTGGACAATAAAGGATTGACACTTATGATAATTTGGGCAGCATATGAATTTTATCTGTGTAAATTGGATCCCATACATGGATAATCCAACCTGTAATTGTTTTTGGACGCTCAACTGGCCCTTACATATGTGAGACCATTCCTTGATCTTACTAACAACCCTATGAATCCTTGTGAACCCTCGGCACCTATCTTTCCCTGAAGAAGCCGTACAGGCGAAAAGCATTGGAGATCCCTACCCTGCACCACTGTAGGATAATCCTATATATATGTGGGACTGGGTGTGGGTAAGGTGTTTCATAGAGGTCCACACATATGTCTTTTTAGGACATGTGTAGGTAGTTGTATCAATATATGTTTGTTATATTTTATCGTAGAATTTGTATCTTTAAATAAAGGTTTTTTTATATTACTTTGTTTGAACCAAATTCATTGTCTCCAGGGGCGGGATATACAGCGATATAGCCCCCTCTTTAGCTCCTCAACCATTTTTACATTTTCAATTTAGGGGTGATGGTGCAGTCTGTTGAATGATGGAACGTTAATTCTTTTACTTTTGATTTTTGGGGGTTCAATACCCTATTACGAAAAAATAATAATGTTCTCTTCTACTTCCTCTACAGGTAGAATGTTATTCAAGTATAAAAAAAAAGTGGTTATGGCCATTATGACCACTGGATGGAGCTAGGGATCATAGGAAATACGTACATATTTACTATGATCGTCAGCTCCATCTAGTGGTTGCAATGCTGTATTTTTCCAATTCACTCTACTCTGTAGGAATGAATAACAATCGACCTGTAGAGAACATTTTGCTCCATTCTTACAGAAGCTTTTATTTTATAATAAATAATTTTTTTTTCTTCATATTTTTGATGCTACAGAATAATGAGGTTCGTGCTTTTTGTAACAAAGACCTGAATCCACATAGGCAGAATGCCATGGCAGGAAATAAAGGCATTTCGTGACGTTCTTAGTTGCCCTTAAATAACTTCCCATTGATGTTTTTTCTCTGTAAGGATAGAGTTTGGCCTCCCTAACCTGTGCCGGAGGCAGACTCCTCTCTAGAAGAACCCAAATGCCAGTAGGACTCCAGACTTCCTGTGCTGGTTCATCTGCGGAGTAAGGTCTGTGGGACTAAGGACGGTACGCAGGTCACCCCGTCCACACCCAGGCTGATTATTAGATGTGACATTTACAGAAGTCCAGCTGCTTGGGGGGGGAAAAAACGGCTGAAGGACCGAATGGTGATGTGCAGGAGACCCAGACGACACAATGGTAACGTGATAAAGATAATCAACAGTTCATCTTAGCCAGTGCAGAAAATATAAAAACTCTGAAATGAAATGAAGGCAACCACAAAATATCCCAGAGTAACCCCAGACAAAGGGGCTTTAAAACAGAAACAAAGGGCAAGTTTACTGCCCTTCAAACTTGGGGGGGGGGGGGAGGGGGTTTGACTGTGGACAGTGGAAGTAGAAATACCATAGGCTTGGTTGTCAGTGGGAGTAAAACAAATACATCATTGGTGTTAGTAGGAGGAATAGTGCCCCATCATTGGTGTCAGTTGGAGGAATAATGCCTCATCATCGGTGTCAGCGGGAGGAATAGTGCCCAGCCATTGGTGTCAGTGGGAGAAATAGTGCCCCATCATTGGTGTCAGTGGGAGGAATAGTGCCCCATCATTGGGGTCAGTTGGAGGAATAGTGCCCCATCATTGGTGTCAGTGGGAGGAATAATGCCTCTTCATCTGTGTCAGTGGGAGGAATAGTGCCCAGCCATTGGTGTCAGTGGGAGGAATAGTGCCCAGCCATTGGTGTCAGTGGGAGGAATAGTGCTCCATCATTGGTGTCAGTGGGAGGAATAGTGCCCAGTCATTGGTGTCAGTGGGAGGAATAGTGCCCCATCATTGGTATCAGTGGGAGGAATAGTGCCCCGTCATTGGTGTCAGTGGGAGGAATAGTGCCCCGTCATTGGTGTCAGTGGGAGGAATAGTGCCCCGTCATTGGTGTCAGTGGGAGGAATAGTGCCCAGCCATTGGTGTCAGTGGGAGAAATAGTGCCCCATCATTGGTGTCAGTGGGAGGAATAGTGCCCCATCATTGGGGTCAGTTGGAGGAATAGTGCCCCATCATTGGTGTCAGTGGGAGGAATAATGCCTCTTCATCTGTGTCAGTGGGAGGAATAGTGCCCAGCCATTGGTGTCAGTGGGAGGAATAGTGCCCAGCCATTGGTGTCAGTGGGAGGAATAGTGCTCCATCATTGGTGTCAGTGGGAGGAATAGTGCCCAGTCATTGGTGTCAGTGGGAGGAATAGTGCCCCATCATTGGTATCAGTGGGAGGAATAGTGCCCCGTCATTGGTGTCAGTGGGAGGAATAGTGCCCCGTCATTGGTGTCAGTGGGAGGAATAGTGCCCCGTCATTGGTGTCAATGGGAGGAATAGTGCCCCGTCATTGGTGTCAGTGGGAGGAATAGTGCCCCGTCATTGGTGTCAGTGGGAGGAATAGTGCCCCTTCATTGGTATCAGTGGGAGGAATAGTGATTAATAGTATCAGTGGGAGGAATAGTGCCCAATCAATGGTGTCAGTGGGAGGAATAGTGCCCCATCATTGGTATCAGTGGGAGGAATAGTGCCACATCATTAGTATCAGTGGGAGGAATAGTGCCACATCATTGGTATCAGTAGGAGGAATAGTGCCCCATCATTGGTGTCAGTGGGTGGAATAGTGCCCCATCATTGGTGTCAGTGGGAGGTATAGTGCACTATCATTGATATCAGTGGAAGAAATAGTGCCACATCACTAGTGTCAGTGAGAGAAATAGTGCCTTAAGAGCATGACAAAGGCAAGCAAAGGGCCACATGTAGCCCGAATAGAGACCCCTGCCAGAGAAGAAACCCAAATGGTTGTTGATACTTCCAATCCCTTCTTGATGATTGAAGGACAGCCCTTCAGCATCCCTCAGAGTGAAGGCTTTCAAGTTGTTAGCCCTCTTTCCAAGCTTTATCTGAACGATCATGAACAAGGGAGCATCATTTTCAGATCTCTCCAGAGATGTTCTATCAGGTTCAAGTCTGGGCTCTGGCTGGGCCACATACATTTACAGAGTTTCCCTGTAGCTACTTTCTTTGTGATCTTCGCTGTGTGCTTAGGCTTGCTGTCCTGTTGGAAGATGAACCTTTGCCCCAGTCTGAGATCCAGAGCGCTCTGGAGCAGGTTTTCATCAAGGATGTCTCTGTACATAGCTGCATTCTTCTTTCCCTCAATCCTGACTAGTCTCCGCTGCAGAAAAACATCCCCACAGCAAGATGCTGCCACCACCATGCTTCACTGTAGGGATAGTATCGGCCAGGTGATGAGCGGTGCCCGGTTTTCTCCAGACATGACGCTTGCCATTCAGGCAAAAGAGTTCAATCTTTGTTTCATCAGATCAGAGAATTTTGTTTCTCATGGTCTGAGAGTCCTTCAGGTGCCTTTTGGCAAACTCCAGGCAGGCTGTCATGTGCCTTTTACTGAGGAGTGTTTTCCTTCTGGCCGCTCTACCATACAGGTCTGATTGGTGGTGTGCTGAAGAGATGGTTGTTCTTCTGGAAGGTTCTCCTTGTGCTGGAGCTCTGTCAGACTGACCATCAGGTTCTTGGTCACCTCCTTGACTAAGGCCCTTCTCCCCTGATCGCTCAGTTTGGCCGGGCGGGTTGCTCTAGGAAGAGTCCTGGTGGTTCCAAACTTCCTCCATTTATGAATGATGGAGGCCACTGTGCTCATTGCGACCTTTAATGCAGCAGAATGTTTTCTGTACCCTTCCCCAGATCTGTGCCTCCAAACAATCCTGTCTGGGAGGTCTACAGACAATTCCTTGGACTTCATGGCTTGGTTTGTGCTCTGGCATGAATTGTTAACTGTGGAACCTTATTTAGACAGGTGTGCGCCTTTCCAAATCAACCGAATTTACCACAGGTGGACTCCAAACAAGTTGTAGAAACATCTGAAGGATGATCAGTGGGAATAAGATGCACAAAAGCTCAATTTTGAGTGTCATGGCAAAGGCTGTGAATACTTCTGTACATGGGATTTTTTGTTATTTTTAATAGGTTTGCAAAGATTTCAAACAAACGTCTTTCACGTCATTATGGGGTATTGTTTGTAGAATTTTGAGGAAAATAATGAATTGAATCAATCTTGGAATAAGGCTGTAACAAAATGTGGAAAACGTGAAGCAATGTGAATATTTTCCGGATGCAATGCATGCAAACGAAGCCTAAAAGGTAAGAAACAACAGGGTGTCTACCCCAGCCATGAAATCTTGGTGGCACGTGGGGCAGAGCCTAAGGCAATGTTCATACCTGAGCGTTTTACAGCTCGTAAAACGCTCATCTCTGAAGACTCAAAACGCCCAACAAGCCAAATCCCATTCATTTCTTTGGCCCCTGTTCACATATAAACCTTTTGTTTCCTGAAGCAAAACGCCTGAAGCTCAAAAAAGTACGAGCTTCTTTTTTGGCAGATTACAAGCGATTTTAGTCAGATGTCAATGCCTTCCTCCAAACACCTGCAAACAAAACGGCTTAAAAAACCCTTGAAAAACGCCCAAAAAACACACCTGAAAACGATACGCTTAGGTGTGAATGGAGCTTAACTCGCGTCTCACACACAAAATTACAAATGGATGTTGGAAACTGCTTCAGGAAGAAATTTCCCAGAAATCAATCCAGCGATGAGGTGGTCTCACTCCTAGGAACGGCACTTCTTTCCACGCGTCTATGTGTGGTTATTTGACAAAGATATCTGCTTGCCATTCTCTGATTGCCTCCCTTGGAAATGATAAAAGCTCTCTTCATCCTGTTTCCAGGTGACGGCTCTCTAAACTGTCACTTTGCTGGGCTGTAATCTCAGCTCTGCCGTATATTTACGCATTGTGGACAAGTGACAATCAGGGTGGGGACGCCCGCAGCTGGTAAAGTACATTTTATGACAAAAGGCATAGCGGCTTTTTATATGTGAAAAGGTTAATTCTCGCCAGGGGTAGAATGTTGTCGCCATTTCAATAACTTCAACAGTTCATGAACGCCAATTTAAGGGCCCCATCCCTGCGGCTGAATGGGTCAGATATATGGTGAACATCCTGCTAAGAGTATTTAGGCCGATGAAAGAGAAATGCCCATTAAGTACCGGTAGTTGAAAAAAATAAAAAATTCCCTCTGGGTGATCTATGTACATTGCAGGGATTTTAACCTTTGCTGACTGCCCCACATACATTAATGGCGGGGCGGCATCTCCTCTGTGCCGAATCATGTGCCTGTACATGATTCAGTACTTCCAGGTTAAAATGGAACCCGCCAGTACATGAAGATGGCGAGAAAGGGATTCCATCCGCCTGTCCACTGAATCCGTAAAAACTGGGGAATCCTCCACAGGCACAAGGGTAGATTTGTTCAATCTGGAAACTGGATGGTCCACTTTACGTGGAACCGTCCAACGGTTGGAGACCTTTTCAGCAAAAGGGTACTGGCGTTTAAAGTGTTTAGGCACCACTAACACGTGCTTAACGCGCCGCCATTGGTCATTCACAATATCGTGAAAGGTGTCGGGACAAGGGAAAACCCTCTCAGCTTTTGGAGACTTCTGAGAGCCAAAAGCCACCCACGTCCCTACCGGCGTGGGCTCATCAGCCAATTTTAAAGTATCCCGCACTGAAATAATCAGGGCTTCCACTAATGCGCGTTCCCGCGCTGCAGCTGAAGAAGACAGGTCCTCTTCACCATCTGACTGCGAGGACAGCGACCCCTCAGGTAGGGGGGCGTCCGGGTGACCCCATCAGCCTCTGAATCATAGGATAACTCCATAGAAGGAGAAGGCAGCAGCTGTTTTCGGCTATCAACCTTTTTCATGACTAAATCAACTTCAGTCGCCAGGCTTTCCAGGGTAGCTGAAATCGCAGCCAGCGACTGCGATCCGGACTGTCTGGGAGTCGCACATTGTGGGTCTGAGGGTGATTTTGCAGTTTGGGACTCCATAGTGCAAATCGCAAAAAAACGGAGTACTGTCGCTTTGAGAGCGCCGATCGCGGTATTTACCACCGATCGCAGCAGTCTGCAGGGAACCCCTTTAAGCCAAACTGATAGCAGAAAATGCAAGGATATGCCCGCAGGGACCCCCAATACATTACCACCTCAGACACATTTCCTCCTGAATCTACCACAGCATGGAGAAAGGCAGGAAGTGACCTCTGTACAGCAGCAGAAATGATCACACAAGAAGTGATGTCGCCTGATAGGGAAACACTGCCGAGTATAGCACCAAGGCTACACAAAGATGGACGCCCATAGAAAGCAATAGGAAGCTGCAGGGAAAATGGCTGCCCAATACAAGTCTATGGGGAAAAAAATCACATTGCCCACATCTAAGATGACGTCGCCCAAAGCGCACCATGCGGCTAGGGACCAACACAGGAAGGCCTCAGGAACCACAACGGGGACCAGCAAGCCCAATGTACCATGTCACCCCCCCCAAAGTGCCAGAGCACACTCCGCATGGACAGGGAGAGGGAAGGATACACAGACCGGGTACCGGGCAGACCAGGGGGATCTCTTGGGAGTCACAAATCCCTTTATCACCAGAGGAGGGCCCACATCCCCCCCCAAGGCCAGCAGGGGCAAGGGAGGCACATTTACTCACCATACCATGGACCGGGTGGATGCGTCCCGGTGAGGCATTTGCTCGCAGGCTCGTCCCCCTCTGGACTTGGGGGCACCGTCGTGGCTAGGCCTAGATTGGAACTATAACCTGCTCACGCTCATAGGCCAGACTGGGGGGACCATAAGGATCTAGATTATCCAGTACGAAGCCCCAGCCGGCATCGTTGCTTGTAGATCACCAGGAAATTCTTCCCTGAACACTAGCTAGCAAGTGAGTAAAGATAAATAAAAGAAAATATTCTGAAAAGAATAAAAACTGAGACCGGAGTCACAGCAGGAAACCTAGGTCCTACTCCTTCTCTAGGCAGAAAAACCGATGTGCTGAATAGTGTAGTGGGGGTTTATGTCTAGTGGACAGCCCCCTGGGCGTGTGTATTCAAATTTTAACTGCCTAGACTACTCCTGATAGGAGGAGCATAAACCCACTCAGCTCATGGAGACCCTGCTTTCTGTATATAGCGGACCCCTCAACTCTGCACTCTGTATGGAGCGCACCCCTGAACTCAGCTTCTGCTCATTTACTAAGCTCTGGAGTAACTGCACTTTGCAAAGTGCATAGTTTATTTGCTATAAAAATCAACCCAAAAGTCTTACAGATACAACCGGCCCTTTGAGGGCAACCATAATGTTGATGCAGCCCATGATAAAATTGAGTTTGACACCTCTGCCCTAGGGTGACAGCCACCTCACCAGATATAAGTCAATCTCTCATTTTCCTTGTCCTATTGTCAAATGTTTTTTGCACTAGTTAACTGCACACCTGAGTTGACCACCGCACTCAAGAGCAGGGGTCTCCAAACTTTCTAAACAAAGGGCCAGTTTACGGTCCTTCAGACATTACAGGGGTCAGACTGTAGCCAGCGGGAGTAGAAAATGTTCTGGCATCCAGTGTGGAGTAAACAACGTTCCATCTTTGGTGTCAGTGGGAGGAATAGTGACCAAATCTTTGGTGTCAGTGGGAGAAATTGTGCCCCATCCTTGCTTTCAGTGCGTGGCATTGTACCCTATCTTTGTTGTCAGTGGGAGGTTTGCGTCCCATCGTCTGTGTCAGTGGGAGGCATTGTGCCCCATCGTTGGCATCAGTGGCAGGAACTGTGCCCCATCTTTGGTGTCAGTGGGAGGTTTGCGTCCCATCGTCTGTGTCAGTGGGAGGCATTGTGCCCCATCGTTGGCATCAGTGGCAGGAACTGTGCCCCATCTTTGGTGTCAGTGGGAGAAATAGTGCCCCATTATTGGTGTTAGTAGGAGGCACTGTGCCCCATCATTGGTGTTAGTGGGAGGCACTGTGCCCCATTGTTGGTTTCAGTGGGAGGATCACTGCCCCACTGTTAGTGTCAGTTGGAGAAACTGTGCCCCATTGTTGGTGTCAGTGGGAGGAATTTTGGCCTTTCAATGGTGTCAATGGAAGAATAGTGCCCCATTGTAGGTGTCAATGGATGGGATAAGGGTACGCAAAGGGCCCCATCTGTCCCCCAGGCCACAGTTTGGGGACCGCTGCTCTAGATCCTTGCCTCTCAGACTCTTCCAGCCTGGAGAAATCCTTATCCTCAGGTGATAACAAAGACACAGAGTGACCAAAGAAGGTTGAGTGTTCATAAACTCCTCTAACACAATCTCACCAAAGATCAGAACATGGCCGCTACCAATGACCCAGTAAGCTAATCAACATCATGCTCCCTCTTTCAGTGGCTGACTCCAAATCTCTGGAGAGGAAAGCAATGATTTATACATAATTACATGCATAACGTTACCTCCATAGAGGACGTGTGACAGCCATCAAGCTGACAGAGCATGCCTTTCATGCAACACAATGCTGCCGTGAAATCTGTCTGATCTATAACACGCTAATTTCATTATGAGATGGCTAAAAATAAACAAGCTTATCAAACATGCAGATCTGTCTCCTGTGTGACTGATGGTGTCATTCAATGTCCCCGCCGTCATTATTTTATTATATACAGCATGATATAGGCTTCCAATAAACTCTCTTCTCTTCCAAGAAATCTCTTCTATTAGGGACATCACGAATTATAGAATGTTTCCGAAGCATGAGTTCTACTTTAATCCTTTATTACTATAGCGCCTGTTTGGAATAATAAAGAGAACCTGTAGATTGTGCAATTGAGGTCAAATCTTTAGAGCTAGGAGGTTATGGAGTACCTATCTACAACTAAGGTCAAACCTTTAGCATTAGGTTACGGAGCACCTAGCTACAACTGGGGTCAAGCCTTTAGCAATAGAAGGTTACAGAGCACCCATCTACAACTGAGGTCAAACTTTTAGAGCTAGGAGGGTAAGGAGCACCTATCTAAAACTGAGGTCAAACCTTTAGTAATTGGAGTTTACGGAGCACCCATCAACAACTGAGGTCAAACTTTTAGAGCTATGAGGGTAAGGAGCACCTATCTACAACTGAGGTCAAACCTTTAGCAATAGGAGGTTACGGAGCACCTATCTACAACTGAGGTCAAACCTTTAGCGATAGGAGGTTATGGAGCACCTATCTACAACTGAGGTAAAACTTTTAGAGCTATGAGGGTAAGGCGCACCTATCTACAACTGAGGTCAAACCTTTAGCAATAGGAGGTTACGGAGAACCTATCTATAACTGAGGTCAAACCTTTAGCAATAGGAGGTTACGGAGCACCCATCAACAACTGAGGTCAAACTTTTAGAGCTATGAGGGTAAGGAGCACATATCTACAACTGAGGTCAAACCTTTAGCAATAGGAGGTTACGGAGCACCTATCTACAACTGAGGTCAAACCTTTAGCGATAGGAGGTTATGGAGCACCTATCTACAACTAAGGTCAAACCTTTAGCAATAGGTTACAGGGCACGTAGCTACAACTGGGGTCAAACCTTTAGCAATAGAAGGTTACAGAGCACCCATCTACAACCAAGTCAAACTTTTAGAGCTAGGAGGGTAAGGAGCACCTATGTAAAACTGAGGTCAAACCTTTATCAATAGGAGTTTATGGAGTACCTATCTACAACTGAGTTCACATTTTTACCAATAGGAGGTTACAGAGCACCCATCAAACTTTTAGAGCTAGGAGGGTAAGGAGCACCTATCTACAACTTAGGTCAAACCTTTAGCAATAGTAGGTTACGGAGCACCCATCTACAACTTGGGTCAAACCTTTAGCAATAGGAGGTTACGGAGCAGCTATCTACAACTGAGGTCAAACCTTTAGCAATAGGAGGTTAAGGAACACCTATGTACAATTAAGGTCAAACCTTTAGCACTATAAGGTTAAGGAGCACCCATGCACAACTGAGGTCAAACCTTTAGCACTTGGATGTTATGGAGCATCTATGTACAACGGAGGTCAAATCTTTAGAACTAGGAGGTTAAGGAGCACCTATGTACAATTAAGGTCAAACCTTTAGCACTATAAGGTTAAGGAGCACCCATGCACAACTGAGGTCAAACCTTTAGCAATAGGAGGTTAGGGAGCACCTATGTACAATGGAGGTCAAATCTTTAGAGCTAGGAGGTTAAGGAGCACCTATGTACATTTCAGGTCAAATCTTTAGCACTATAAGGTTATGGAGCACCCATGTACAACTGAGGTCAAACCTTTAGCACTAGGAGGTTATGGAGCACCTATGTAAAATGGAGGTCAAATCTTTAGAACTGGAAGGTTAAGGAGCACCTATGTACAACTCAGGTCAAATCTTTAGCACTGGTAGGTTAAAGAGGTTGTAAACCCTCTCTTATTACTTTTAATGCAGCCAATGACGTCATCAGCGCATGCGCTCTGAAGGAACGACTACCCGTGCCATTTCTTCAGAGCCCTGTGCCGTGAACGGTGCATACGCGGGAGTGATGTCATCAGGCCTCCGGTCAATCAGATGGCCAGAGGACGGGAAGCAGGTCAGTCGAACATGTCGGTTGTGTCAACGCTCTTGCCGCCAGCGCTTCCCGCTCTGTGACAGCAGATGGGGAATCTTCTCCCCACATCTGCTGTCACAAGTTGAAAACAGTGTGTGTGTGGGGCTCCATCATTCATTCATTCCCAGTTTTCTGTGACTGAACTACAAATACCATCAGCCGCCGTGGCAGACGGCTTGTAGTTCTAGGGTGCTGGTGGAGTGCTCTTGTATTTCATTGATCCTTTCTGCACTTCAGTAACTGCCTGCCCATACAGTTGGTACGAGAGAGTTTGCAGGATTCTGGCATTGCATCTGCTGATCGTGGGTGCAATGCTTTACCTACGTACCTTCCATGCGCTCTTCAGCCTTTCCATTTAGCAGTTGCAGCTTCATGCAAAATTGTTGTGTAAGTTCCAACCCAACAACTAATCGGGGAACCTCCCACTGTACCCATGTGACAACCCCTAAGGTCCACTGATTGGTTGCACAGGCCTCTATACTCAGAAGTACTTTTTCTTTTTGGGTTTTGATGGGCAGCGGCCCACCAAAAGAAGGGAAGAGAAAGTGTGTGTGTGGGTGGGGGCGCAGAGAAAAAGAGGGAGAGAGAGAGAGAAGGAGAAGAGGGAGGACAGGATTGGGTGGTTGGATGGTGGGGGGGAGGGTGGAGAGCAGGAGAAGGGGGGAAAGCAAAAGAGGGGGAGAGAGGCAGGAGGAAGGGAAGAAGAGAGGAGGTGAGTATAAGGCCAAAGGGGAGGGAGAGTGGGAAGAGAAAAATGGGAGGAGAAGAGGGAGGCTAGAAAAATAGGAGGGAAAGGACAAAGAGAGAGTGGAAAGAGAGAGAGCGGGGAAAAAGAAAGGGTGGGGGAGGGATAGCAGGTGAGGGAGGGGGAAGGAGAGAATACGGGGGGAGGGGGGGGAAGCAGGAGGAAAAGAGGGGGAAGATAGAGAGGCGGGTGGGGAGAGTGGGAGGAGGGTACAAAGATGGGGATGGTGACAGAGAGAGAGAGGGTGTAGATAGGGGGGGGGGGGGGATTGGAGGAAGGGAAGAAGAGAGGGGTAGTAAAAGGACAAAGGGGAGGGAGGGGAGAGAGTGAGAGGAAAGAGATGGGAAGAAGAAAGGGGTGGGCTAGAAAGATACAGGGGGAATAAATGACAAAGAGAGAGAGAGGGGGGGGGAAAAGAGAGAAAGCAGGGGAGAAAAAGAGAAAGCGAGGGGGGTTGAGAGAGAGAGCAGGAAGAGGGCGAAGGGAGGCAGGAGGAAGGGAGGGGTAGAAAGATAGAGAGGCAGCTGGGGAGAGTGGGAGGAGGGTACTAAGATGGGGGGGCAGAGACACAGAAATGTGATGTGAGGAAGCGAGGAGGGCTGGAAAGATAGAGGGGGCATAAAGGACAAAGAGAGCGAGAGGGTGGGGGGGGGGGAGAGAAAGCAGGAGTGGGAGGGGGGAGAGAGAGCAGGAGAGGGAGGGGGAAGAGGAGAGAGGCAGGAGGAAGGAGTGAAAGATAGAGAGGGGATGAGGAGAGTGGGAGGAGGGTACTAAGATGGTGTGGAGGGGGGGCAGAGACAAACAGAGGGGGTAGATGTTGGGGGGATTGCAGGAAGGGAAGAAGTGATGGGGAGTAGAAGGACAAAGGGGAGGGAGAGATGGGGGTAAGAGAGGGGGGCTATAAAGATATGGGGGGGGGTAAAGGACGAAGAGAGAGGGAGAGAGAGGGAGGGGAAAGAGAGAGAGGTAGGAAGAGATGGAATAGACATTCGCGCTCACACAATAATACGTGTTTGCCATTTGAAAACATTATGTGCCAGGCTTTTGGGTAAGTCCAAAGGTTTCAGCACTTTTGCAAGCAGATCAGGAGTTCTGCCTCATCTCTGACTTCACTGGCTGCATGCTTATGCGAAGTCAATGCTCTAGAAAGTACTGATGGCAGACACAGCTATGCAACCTGTATATTCCAAAGGACGTCAGCAACAGCAGGCTCCATTTTCTTTGTTCAATAGTGTTTATTACATACAGTGGGTACGGAAAGTATTCAGACCCCCTTAAATTTTTCACTCTTTGTTATATTGCAGCCATTTGCTAAAATCATTTAAGTTCATTCTTCTTCCTCATGAATGTACACATAGCACCCCATACTGACAGAAAAACACAGAATTGTTGACATTGTTGCAGATTTATTAAAAAAGAAAAACTGAAATATCACATGGTCCTAAGTATTCAGACCCTTTGCTGTGACACTCATATTTAACTCAGGTGCTTTCCATTTCTTCTGATCATCATTGAGATGGTTCTACACCTTCATATGAGTCCAGCTGTGTTTGATTATACTGATTGGACTTGATTAGGAAAGCCACACACCTGTCTATATAAGACCTTCCAGATCACAATGCATGTCAGAGCAAATGAGAATCATGAGGTCAAAGGAACTGCCTGAAGAGCTCAGAGACAGAATTGTGGCAAGGCACAGATCTGGCCAAGGTTACAAAAAGATTTCTGCTGCACTTAAGGTTCCTAAGAGCACAGTGGCCTCCATAATCCTCAAATGGAAGACGTTTGGGACGACCAGAACCCTTCCTAGAGCTGGCCGTCCGGCCAAACTGAGCTATCGGGGGAGAAGAGCCTTGGTGAGAGAGGTAAAGAAGAACCTAAAGATCACTGTGGCTGAGCTCCAGAGATGCAGTCAGGAGATGGGAGAAAGTTGTAGAAAGTCAACCATCACTGCAGCCCTCCACCAGTCGGGGCTTTATGGCAGAGTGGCCCGACGGAAGCCTCTCCTCAGTGTAAGACACATGAAAGCCCGCATGGAGATTGCTAAAAAACACCTGAAGGACTCCAAGATGGTGAGAAATAAGATTCTCTAGTCTGATGAGACCAAAATAGAACTTTTTGGCCTTAATTCTAAGCGGTATGTGTGGAGAAAACCAGGCACTGCTCATCACCTGTCCAATACAGTCCCAACAGTGAAGCATGGTGGTGGCAGCATCATGCTGTGGGGGTGTTTTTCAGCTGCAGGGACAGGACGACTGGCTGCAATCGAGGGAAAGATGAATGCGGCCAAGTACAGGGATATCCTGGACAAAAACCTTCTCCAGAGTGCTCTGGACCTCAGACTGGGCCGAAGGTTTACCTTCCAACAAGACAATGACCCTAAGCACACAGCTAAAATAACGAAGGAGTGGCTTCACAACAACTCCGTGACTGTTCTTGAATGGCCCAGCCAGAGCCCTGACTTAAACCCAATTGAGCATCTCTGGAGAGACCTAAAAATGGCTGTCCACCAACGTTTACCATTCAACCTGACAGAACTGGAGAGGATCTGCAAGGAGGAATGGCAGAGGATCCCCAAATCCAGGTGTGAAAGACTTGTTGCATCTTTCCCAAAAAGACTCCTGGCTGTATTAGATCAAAAGGGGGCTTCTACTAAATACTGAGCAAAGGGTCTGAATACTTAGGACCATGTGATATTTCAGTTTTATCTTTTTTAATAAATCTGCAACAATGTCAACAATTCTGTGTTTTTCTGTCAGTATGGGGTGCTATGTGTACATTCATGAGGAAGAAGAATGAACCTAAATGATTTTTGCAAATGGCTGCAATATAACAAAGAATGAAAAATTTAAGGGGGTCTGAATACTTTCCGTACCCACTGTATCTAGGAAAAAGAGTCATAATATACATTTGTGCCGTAATGATACAGATAGTAACGTGCCCATGTCAGAGAAAACACAGACTATTACATGAGGATGAATGGTATAAAAATAAAACCGCTGCAACTGGACAAGTGGGGACAATATCAAATCATTTATCCTATAAATCAGGACATGTAGCGGATACTAGAAAAGGGATAGGAGACAAAGAAGAAAAAGAAGGAAGGTATGGGGAAAGGAAAGGAGCACTATGGGTTCAACCAAGACCAAAATTCACCAGAAAAGTAGAACCCCCCAATCTCAGCAAACAACGGTCAAAATTTGGCGCCAGAAAATGCTACTTTAAAAGATTTATTTTATTTTTGCAACATCCTTTCTTTTTTTTTCGCACCCAATTATATTTTCACTCTGCAATAAACACAGTAGAATCAAAATCATGTGATTTTTTTTTTTTTTTTCCCTGACCCACATTTAAGTGAAATTCGATTTTTTTTGTACAAAATCACATTAACCACTTCTGCCTAAATAGGCGAAAAGAAAAACGCAATTACGGGATAAACTACATTAACGCAGAGAACTGTCAGTGACTTGTGACTTGCAAATCAAGCGATTAGATTTACTTGTTTCTGTACAGAAATCTTCTTCGTCCAAATGGAGGTCCTTCTTCGAGAATAGTTACATGGTAAAGAGGCGTTGGTGCGTTCGATTCGCCATCTTTCATGAAAAAACAATAACCCGTGTGCGGTGCGAGGCGGCAGCAATCACAAGGAGTTGTTTCGTGAGTTGCTCGTTGTTACATTACATAGGAGACTGAGAATGTATTTTCAGCAAGTGCGCAATTCTGAGTTATTGTTGCAGTCTTTACCCAATGATTGCTTTTGAGTTTCACCTTTGATGTGATTACACAGGGAAACGGGCAAAAAACCCAATTTTTAAGGGCATTTGAATTTTTCTGCAGGAGGGGGGTGTGGGGGAATACAAAGGGAAAAAATGTTTTAAATTAGTGCCATCATGTTCAGAAGAGGAGCGTTTTGCAGCAATAAAAAAAAAAAAAAAAAAAAAATGCCCAATATGCCAAAATATGCTTAAGAGCCAGGCGTGTTTAGCGCATTGAAACGCTTGAGCTAAATATTAATAATATTAAGATAATTAAAATGATTAAATAATTAAAAAAATAAATAATATATATATATATATATATATATAGTTTTTAATAATTTATATACATATTTATTTATATATGATAAATAAATATACATATATATATATATATATATATATATATATATATATATATATATATATGTAGTATGTATAATAATATAAAACAATTATTAAATAAGACTTAATATTAAGAATCAATTCATATTCTGGCCAATGGAATGAATGAACGATTGACGCGACATAAAGCTTTAACCATGAGTTAACCCATGTATCTTCCTTCTATTAAAAAAATGTAAATGATTAAAATGTTCTGTTTTTTATGTCTTAAATGTAAGATTTTTTTTTTTTAATTTTAATATTGTAAAAATCGGCCTCTCTCAACCTTTTTTTGCTTACACCAAGTATGTGGTGGCAATGAGCAGTATGTAGTGACAGTATAGGGCAGAATGTTGTGGTAGGGTGGTAAGTGAGCAGTATGTGGTGGCAAAGCGGACAGAGAGCAGTTAGTGGTGGCAAAGCAGTCAGTGAGCAGTTAGTGGTGGCAGGAAGGTCGGTTAGCAAAGGGTGGTGGCAGGTAGGGCAGGGAGGTCATTGAGCAGAGGGTGGTGGCATGGTGGTCAATGAGCAGTATGTGGTAGCAAGATAAGGCAGTATGTAGTGGTAGGGTGGTTAGTGAGCAGTATGTGGTGGCATGGCGGTCAGCGAGCAGTAAGTCGTGGCAGAATAGGGCAGTATGTTGTGGCAGGGCAGACAGTGATCAGTATGTGGTGGAAGGGCATACGGTGATCAATATGTGGTGGCAGGGCAGACAGTGATCAGTATGTGGTGGCAGGGCAGACAGTGATCAATATGTGGTGGCAGGGCAGAGAGTGAGCAGTATGTGTTGGAAGGGCGGTCAGTGAGCAGTATGTGGTGGCAGGGCGGTCAGTGAGCAGTATGTGGTGGCAGGGTGGTCAGTGAGCAGTATGTGGTGGCAGGGTGGTCAGTGAGCAGTATGTGGTGGCAGGGAAGTTAGTGAGCAGTATGTGGTGGCAGGGCGGTCAGTGAGAAGTATGTGGTTTAAGGGCGGTCAGTGAGAAGTATGTGGTGGCAGGGCGGTCAGTGAGCAGTATGTGGTAGCAGAGCGGTCAGTGAACAATATGTGGTGGCAGGGCAGACAGTGAGCAGTATGTGGTGGCAGAGTGATCAGTGATCATTATGTGGTGGCAAGGCAGACAGTGATCAGTATGTGGTGGCAGGGTGGTCAGTGAGCAGTATGGGGTGGCAGGGTGGTCAGTGAGCAGTATGGGGTGGCAGGGCGGTTAGTGAGCACCCTGGTCCTAACCACCATCTCCAGCTGACCAAAGCTGCTGAGCACCACACCCCTTGGCTTCAAACCTCAGAATACTCTGCATGGGGCACCGGTAAGGAGATATCAAAGAGCGCCACAAGACAACCTGAACTCTGTGGAGAGGAGAGATTAACAGGCAGCTCCTGCCAGGCCCCTCTGCCCCCCACTTGTTGCTGTGCAGCCAGGTGAGGATAAACCAAGGACACTGTGCTGATTCCCGGCATGCTCCTCAGCAGCCGATGACATCATTGGTTAGAAGGGTGCAGGTGAGTAGCCCAGCAAAGGCTTGGCTCAAGCTACCTAAACTATGTGTATGCCTTTGCTGGTACACTTTTTAGCCACTTTGCTACAACATCCCTGAAGAGCCCAGATGGCACACCGGTTGGGAAAAAAAACTGGACTAAAGAACTGTATTCTTTCACTCATGGGTTTGATTTCTAACTTCTGTTAGATAGCGAACGCTCAAATTCCACTTTTTTTGTTTTCCCTCCAGCCACACAAACAGTTGTAATCTAATGTGATGGGAAATTAAGCGAGTCACCGACATCTCCTCAAGCTTCACTCTGGTGCCCGCTGGCTGTTTACACACCTGGGGCACTTACAGGCTACTAATTTCCTCGTCACCTCATTCAGCTGTGTAAATTGACCCCAGCAATATAGAGGAACCTTGCTAAGTATGGAAGACTTGGGACGCTGTGTTACAGCCAGATAAGCTCTGATAAGATAATGGCAGACAAATGTTTCTGCTGACTCACCAACTGGCTCAGCGCTCGGTGCGCACACTGAAATGAGTCACCAAAACCACTCATTACAAATATACAACCACAGGAGGGGGTCACCATAGCGTCTGCCATTAAACTCTAACTGGATAACATTTAATTTGCTAAAGTACTATGTATATTTTAATACAGGGGTCTCCAAACTTTCTAAACAAGAAAGGGACAGTTTACTATCCTGCAGACTTTTGGGAGGGGGGCGACTATGGCAAGTGGGAATAGACAATGTCTTAGGCTTGGTAGTCCGTGGGAATAAAGAAATAACATAGCACCTGTGGTCAGCAGGAGGAGGAATAGTGCCCCATCATTGGTGTCAGTGGGAGGAATGGTGCCCCATCATTGGTGTCAGTGGGAGGAATGGTGCCCCATCATTGGTGTCAGTGGGAGGAATGGTGCCCCATCATTGGTGTCAGTGGGAGGAATGGTGCCCCATCATTAGTGTCAATGGGCGGAATAGTGCCCCATCATTGCTGTCAGTGGAAGGAATAGTGCCCCATCATTGTTGTCAATGGGAGGAATAATGCCCATCATTGGTGTCAATGGGAGGAATAATGCCCCATCATTGGAGTCAGTGGGAGGAATAGTGCCCAATCATTGGTGTCAGTGGGAGGAATAGTGTCCCATTATTGGCGTCAGTGGGAGGAATAGTGTCTCATTATTGGCGTCAGTGGGAGGAATAGTGCCTTATCATTTGGGATGCCTCTTCATCTCCTTTAGCAGATGTGCATTTTTTCCAATGTAGAGGGGGGGGGGGGGTCTTTTCTCTTCACTCAGCTCTGTGATTTGATTCATTCATTTATGAAATGGATTTTTCTTTGCCCTGCGAATATCTGTAAAATATACAATGTGACCCTCGTACTGAAGTTTGGTGCTTTAGGTGCACATCTATCGTATCACTTCATGAAGTGCAACTGGCTACAATACAATAAACTGACAGTGGAGCTCTGAATATTTTTTTTTGTTAAGTGTCTCAGCAACTCAGAAACTGCAGCTCTTGTGGGATGTCCCAGGTCTGAAGGGGTCAGGACCGACCAAAAGTTGTTCAAGGAAGGAGAACCGGCCAACTGGTGACAGGGTCATGGGCAGCCAAGGCTCAATGATGGAGATGGGGAAGGAAGGCTCATTGATGGAGATGGGGAAGGAAAGCTCATTGATGGAGATGGGGAAGGAAAGCTCATTGATGGAGATGGGGAAGGAAGGCTCATTGATGGAGATGGGGAAGGAAAGCTCATTGATGGAGATGGGGAAGGAAAGCTCATTGATGGAGATGGGGAAGGAAGGCTCATTGATGGAGATGGGGAAGGAAGGCTCATTGATGGAGATGGGGAAGGAAAGCTCATTGATGGAGATGGGAAGGGAAGGCTCATTAAAGGTGGGGGAGGGTGAAGGCTCCCTGTCGGCTGATGTCACAAAGTAGGTCCAGGCTCAGGAAAGATTGCAACCATATCAGTATTGCCAACTTACCAGATTGAAATTTACTGACACACTACCCAAAATTTACTGGCACAGCCAAGTTTTTCCTGGTATTTCCAAAAGTTACAAAATTACAGTTTTCAGTGCAAATTTCCGTATTTAGGCTACAAACAAGTACAATATGCAATTAGCGATGGGATCGCCTAACTGGAAAAGTACATCATGATTTTGACGTTAAATACTAGAGTCATCTAGCAGCTAGATGCCATAACCCCAGTATCTTTTTTCCCTGAGGCGGCCAGCTATCAGATAAAAGTGATCCCGGCGGCAGATTCCTCACAGGGTCACTTTTATAGGCGACGGGAGAGGTGCCCCCCCCTTTCCTGGTTGTTTCCGAGCTTACCAGAGCCGTCAGTAAGCCCGGAACCAATCCGATGTGGCCGATGGCTAGACAGGAAGCCAAGGGAGGGCAAGATAGCCCCCAGTCGGCTCTATGCCCTTGGAGGACCTCTGACGTCACTTCTGGCTCTCGGGCGTAAAGCCATTTTTTTTTTGTGTCAAAAAAATGTAATTTTTTAAGCACCCCATAGCTTGTGTTCATGAGCATAAGCACCAGGACATCACATGACACTCTCAGGCACCGCCTCTGCCAGACCTGCCCCCGCCAGCTGAACAGTAGCAGACCCCGGATGGTCTCGGCCAGCTCCAGACCGGAACTGTGCATGCCGAGGGTCACAGCCATTTTTTTTTACAGGCAACCTTTTCCTGACACTGACATTTACTGGCAGGTGAAAAGTGCTTGTTTTCAAATGGCTGCTAGGAAAAATTTTGTTTGGCAACACTGGTCGGGATCTACCCACATGCCTGGACCGGCACCCGGCTCAGGCTTTCAGTGAGCAGCTGAGAGCCGGAGCCCGCCTCTCCTGCCCCCTCCACAGCCCAGCACTCCAGTGAGCCCTGGAGGGGCAGAACAGACAGCGGTGACTGACAGTCACCAGCTCTCTGCTCAGGGGGCTCTGAGAACTGAGCGATGGGCAGAGTTTAATAGCTTGGTTCTCAGCCTTAGAGCCGGGGAGGGGGGGGAGGGGGGGTAACAGATGTAGCATCCACCTAGGTAAGTATGATTCTAAAATAATAAAAAACATTCCCATACTTCTCTTTTAGGCGTGTTAAAAAAGAGAACAAATTGCACTCAATTGTTTACAATGTTAGACAAGCATGAATCAATGTGACTCGTGAGTGCCGAACCTGCGAGCACCTCTCGAGTCACGTGTGATGTCACCGGTAAACACATGACTCGAGAGGTGCACGCCAGCTCAGCGCTCACGAGTCACATTGATTCATGCTTGTCTAACATTGTAAACAAGTGAGTGCAATCTGTTCTCTTTTTTAACACATATAATAAAATAGTTTTACACTATGGGAGCTTTCCATTGCTTATCTCTCTACATATGAGCAACATGGAGAGTGCATATAGACTGGAGGCACAGAGGAAAAGGAGGAAAGAGCATCCGGGGAAAATACACACTTGGCTATTGGAAATCATAGTACCAGAAGTGCATTTGATTTACATCTGTTTGCACAGGAGCGATTTATTTTAGCACAGGAGACTGCACTTTAAATCACATTGGAAAACAACCTGGATGGACTGAATGTAAAAGATCGTTGGATATGCATGTACTGATACAGCATTTTGAACAACACTGAATGGAAGGAGAACTGTTCAGGATATTTTGCATTATCCATGTTGTTTGATATTATATATTTGGAAGGGTAATGCAACAAATGATGCACATAGCACAGAAATACACTATATTACCAAAAGTATTGGTACGCCGGCCTTTACACGCACTGGTCCAAATCATTTGGTGGAGGGAGGATTATGGTGTGGGGTTGTTTTTTCAGGGGTTGTGATTGGCCCCTTAGTTCCAGTCAAGGGAATTCTTAAGGCGTCAGAATACCAAGACATTTCAGACAATTTCATGCTACCAACTTTGTGGAAACAGTTCGGGGATGCCCCCTTCCTGTTCCAACATGACTGCACACCAGTGCACAAAGCAAGGTCTATAAAGACATGGATGAGCAAGTTTGGGGTGGGGGAACATAACTGGTCTGCACAGAGTCCTGACCTCAACCTAAAAGAACACCTTTGAATTAGAGTGGAGACTGTGAGCCATGCCTCCTCGTCCACCATCAGTGCCTGACCTCACAAATGTGCTTCTGGAAGAATGATCAAACATTCCCATAGACACACTCCTAAACCTTGTGGACAGCCTTCCCAGAAGAGTTGAAGCTGTTATAGCTGCAAATGGTGTATCAACTCAATATTGAACCCTACGGACTAAGACTGGGATGCCATTAAAGTTCATGTGCGTGTAAAGGCAGGCGTCCCAATACTTTTGGTTATATAGTGTATAAAATATTTAAATAGCACTGTATAGGAGATAAAGGGGTAGCGCTGAGAACTTTTTCGGATATAATTTTGTAACATACTTTAGTAACAGCAGCATACCCATTACACCCATTGTGAGTACCATTAAAGGTACTGACAAAAAAATAAGGAATTTTAGTAAAGTAACAACACATGATCAATATAATTACAAGTGAGCATATAAAGAGAAGGTAGCACTGATACCTTTGGTTAAATAACTCTAAATAACTGCTTGCCAATGGGATAACGCCGATATACGGTGGAAAAATGGCTGTCCTGTGCGGTATCACGTACCTAGTACGTGATCCGGCTCTTCCTAGTAGGGGGCACTGGCGCACCGGCTGTAATGTGATTAAACACCCCACAAGCTGATCAGCAGGTGCCAGCCAATGGATGTCCTCCAGCACATGCTGATCATGAGGAGGAAGACCGGACAGAGCTCTGCCTATGTAAACAATAGAGCCCTGTCCTGTCAGTGGGAATGTACCGGTTTTTGATTCCCTGCACAACCCTTTGCTGGCCATAGATGTTTAACTTCTTCCCGGCCAGTGCCATTAGTATGGTGACAGTTCATATTTTTACAACTGATCACTGTATTAGTGTCACAGGTTCCCACAGTGTCAGTTAGTGTCAGATTTCCCGCCATACTTATCACTTATTGGGATTTTTTTAACCAAAAATATGTAGCAGAATACATATTGGCCTACATTTATGAAGAAATGTGTTTTTATTGGATATGTTGTATAGCAGAAAGTAAAAAATATTGGGTTTTTTAAAACAAACCAGTCTGATTTACTTTATAAGAGAAAAAAAAAAAAAACTCAGAGAGCTGTGTGAGAAAAGTAAACCGGGACAGTCTTCCATCTATAGTGGCTTTTGTCTTCTTTATGCAGGAAATGGGATAGGAAGATGAAATGTTAGAAAATAACATTGCATACGACAACGTGGAAATAACAAAAGCTGAGCCGAGCCCGAGCTCTTGTGCATAAAGCCCTTTATCGGGAAATCTGAAATACGTGAACGCAATCCAGCTGTCTCATCCATTCATATTATAGAGAGGCAAAGGTCTGTCAGTGAAAAAAGAGATCATGTATAATAGATCCGGCTATGGAAGGATAAGAAAAAGTATTGTTTTGCAGGCACAAGAAATTTGTGGAAGGATCTGAAATATTTATTTCATGGAAAGGTTAAAAAAATACGGGTTTATAGCTAGCTTTAACAAAATACTTCTAAACCAGAAGACAAAACCAAAACCATTAGAGATGCCATAAATGACCGCTATATGGCCAAAAGTGGACATTTTACCATTTAAACATACATTATATGGCCAGAATTGTGTCCCCCCTCCATGTGACTAAGCTCAGATGTCCCCAGTGAAACAGTTTGGTGTGAAGGCACCAAAGTGTCCTGCACAGACCCCTGACCTCAACCCTACTATCACCTTTTTGGATGAACTGGAAGGCTAATGTAAGCAGGGTCTTTTCCTCCAACATCAATACTGACCTCATAAATGCATACAAATTTCCATGGACACCCTCCAAATCTTGTGGAAAGTCTTCCTAGGAAGAGCAGAGTGACCTCAACCCTACTGAACATCTCTGGGATGAATTTGGAACACCACTTGTGAGCCATCAGTATCTGACCTCACAAATTAGCACAAATTCCCACAGACACCCTACAAAGTCTACTCTTCCCCAGAAGAGTGGAGGATGTTATGCATAAGGGGCAGCTAAACATTAATGGTCACAGCGGCAGGAGGCAACTTCATATTAATTGCTTTTGTTTTGAAATGGGATGTCCAACAAGCTCATATAGGTGTTATGGGTGTAGGAACTCGAGTGTCCTGCACAGAGCCCTGACCTCAACCCTACCGAACACCTTTGGGATGAATTGAAACATGATTGTGAGCTAGGTCTTTACATCCAACATCAGCATGGACCTCACAAACAGACACAAATTCCCATGGGCACCCTCTAAAATCTTGCAAAAAACCTTTCCAGAAGAGCAGAGTGACCTCTGCCCTACTGAACACCTTTGAGGTGACTTGGCACTCCAATGGTGAGCCAGTCTTCTTAGCCAACATCAGTACCTGACATTACAAATGGACACAAATTCCCACAGACACTCTCCAAAATCAGCTCTTCCCAGAAGAGTGGATGATGTTATAGCTACAAAGGTGGTAACTCCATATTAAAAGTCATGGAGGTATAGGAGGGGCAATTCCAAAATAATTGCCTTGGTTTTGAAGTGAGATATCCAACAAGCTCCTATAGGTGTTATTGGAGTAGGATCTCGAGAGCCTGCACAGAGCCCTGACCTTAACCATGATGAACGCCTTTGGTGATGAGCCAGGCCTTCTAACCCAACATCAGCGCCTGGCCCCACAAATGGGCACAAATTCCCAAAGACACCCTCCAAAACCTTGCAGAAAGCCTTCCAAGAAGAGTGGAGGCTATCACAGCAGCAAAGATGACTCTATACTAATGCCGATGGCTCTGTAATGGGATAACCAACAAGATCATGGAGGTGTGATGATCAAGTGTCTACAAACACTTGCCCATGTAAAGTATCTGGCAAGCTTCATCTTCTATCTAGAGGCTTTTGACATGATACTTTCTGTTATACCTGAAGGGTTAAACTTTCGCCTAATGCAAGTCTATCAGTCAGGCGTGACCGACAAGAAACTATACACTTCTTATGACTTGAGACTTTATCTCAGCACCTAATAACTTTCCAACTCATCCAAAGCAATGGGGGTTATGCTCTATGGGTAAGGCCTGTGTTTGTATTGATAACACACTGCAGGCAAATGGGGTGTTCCAGGAAAAAAAAAAGAAGAAAAACCGTGGTGGGGGTCATCTTTCAGTGTCTGTTTTAGCCTCATCTGATAGCTTTGTGATTTACTTTATGAAAGGTTCGCTTGAAAGTTTTAGAACTGATTCATGCTGAGAAAATTGTCTTTTCAGGTGTTAAATGTGACCGCTGGAGGTATAGAATTTTCAGAAATTCAGCACAGGAGATACTCCAGTCAAGTGTTTAACTTGGTATCCATCATTCCATCTTTACAAAAGGAAATGCAGTGAGCTTGTCCGGAGAGGAGCCGACAAAGGAGCCTTCACAATGGATTGGTAGCGTCATTGTCTCCACCATTGTTGCACCACTCACCCAGGTCCCTCCCAGCATGAGGCTTTAATTCTCAAATCTCTTTTCACAGGAACACATTTCCTCATATAACAAGTCACCTAATGTTCTGCTGAGAAGAAAATACCCCACCAAATCGAAAACTCATCAAAAAGAGGGAGTTTTCCTTTTATTTTTCTACTTAAATGGAAAGTACAGTGTATTTTCAGGAACTATATACACTATATGGCTGAAGGTATATGGAAAACCCTCCAAAAGATGAAGTTCGGGTGTCCAGTGAAGAGAACTGTTAATGCGATAACATGACATTGTAGACAATTTGTTCATCCAATCTTGCGGTAACAGTTTGTACAAAGCCAGCTCCATAAAGACATGGTGTGACCAGTTTGGAGTGGATGAACTCGAGTGTTCTATACAGAGCCCCGAACTTAACCCTACTGAACACCTTCGGAATGTCGATAGGGAGCCATCCAACTTCAGTTCTGGCCTTTAAGGCTCATAACTAAAGAATGCTATGGAACCCAACCTCATTCATGGTAACTGCATGTAAAGCGCACATCTAAGAGTCCAAGAAAGGGCCATGCAACTCTGAACTGTATGCCCCCCCTCCAAATTATTGAGTTTAGCATAATAATATATGGTTTGACAAGTTTGATGTGTAGGAGCTCAAGTGTCCTGCACAGAACCCTGACCTCAACCCTACTGAACATCTTTGGGATTAACTGGAACATCAGTAACTGACCTCAACCCTACTGAACACCTGTGGGATGAATATGAATGCGAACTGTGAACCAGGTCTTCTCATTAGTATCTGACATCACAAATGAGTACAAATTCATACAGACGACCTTCAAAATCTTGTGGAAAGCCTTCTTAGAAGGGAGGAGATGTTTTAGCAAAAAAGAAGGGACCAATTCCATATGTATACCTTGGTATTGCAAAGGGATCTCCAACCTGCTAATCTATACTCAGAGATGTATAGTAACTAAGAAGAACTACTTCACTACTGTACTTAAGTACCGAAAGGCGGTATCTGTACTTTCCTGGAGTAGACATTTTTTCTCCTACTTCCACTTTTACTTCACTACATTTTTTCGATGATTTCAATACTTCTACTCCGATATTTTTTTTTGTGCTGCATAGTTACTCGTTACTATTATAAAAATTACCACTGCCAGAACAGTAGATGGCAGGTTTCATGAAGTTCAAAAAAATGTGTATAATGTCATGTGTAAATCAGCGCATACGAAAATAAATGCTACTGTATGTATAAATAAAATGGTCTACATATCTGCTGTTAAGGGGAAAGAGAACCTCCCCCAACCAAGGAGAGTCACAAGCGTACATAGACCTTTTTTCTGGTAAGAGGCTGATTTTGCTTTTTTCACTGGAAGTTGAGAGCACAGGTTTTGCAGTTTTGTTTCACTGGAAGAGTCTATTTTGATATTATTTTTCACTTACCTTCATCCGCCGGGTAAGGGGGAAATCCACAAGGTGGTGGGAGGAGTCTGCACCTATTATTTGGAATAGCACCTGTTTGATTCCTGCACCTTTGAAAATATATTTATCTTGTTTTGTCACATATATATGGTATTATGGCATTAGATATATGGACTTTTTATTGACTTTGATTTCATACACTCTTCCTTTATTTCATTATTGGAATATATTGTTGTATATCACATTGGTTTATATATGATTTAGCGCACCAATAAGTTGTGGAGAAAAAAAAACATGCAGGGAAGAGAAGGAGGGATGCTTTAAAGGGGAAAGGGAGGGACATACTTTATCTGTTTTTGTTTACAAAAAGTTACAGCCAAAGGAATTGTGATTGTCCTTTAGGTTAATCATTTGAAATAATAAAAAAACAATATGATTTTCAAACTTTTGACTTCTTTCTTTAATAACTACATAACACAGTACTTGAATTTTTACTTTCAGTACTTGAGTAGCAAAATTAAAAAAAAAAACTACTTGCAATACTTAAGTACAAAAAATGTTGAATACTTTAGTACTTCTACTCAAGTCACTTTTTGATAGAGCACTTGTACTTTTACTCAAGTATGGGTTTCGAGTACTTTATACAAGTGTGTCTATACTACACTACACTTTTGGAAAGGGATGTCCAAACTGCTGATCTACACTATATGGCCAAACATTTGTAAACACCTATCAAACCTATATGAGCTTGCTGGACATCCCATTCTAAAACCATGGCCATTAATATGGCCTTGGTCTCCGCTCTGAATCAATAACAGCCCCCCCCTATTCTAGGGTGACAACTATAACCCAGTTGCGCTTCGATATGATCATTCTATCCCTTATGGCTATGGTGGCCTGGCAGGACACATGCTTCAAAACTGCTTTAAATTGTTCAGCCTGTCAACATCTCAGTAGACTTCTGTTAAGCCGACGCCTGATAAGGGGAAATGGAATATCAGCCAGCAAGCGGATGGAGGCTTGAAGCCTTCACCAGGGCTTCATGTAACACCAAAGGAGCACAACTGAAAGACAGTTGTCACACTACATATCAAGAAGAGAACTGACAAGGGCTTTCATAGCAAGATCACTAGGTATTATTTTAATCAAATCTTCAGATTAAAAAAAGAATGAAAATAATTTTTATAATGAGTTTAACAGATTATTGATTGGCTTTACAACACCACAAAAATAACTTTGAAAATGTCACTGGAAGCACACAACTTTCCCTGCTGGAAGTCATCACTATTCTGTTAGCATATCAGTAATTACAAAGTATATCAAGAATGATTTGCTTTTACAAGGAAGAATGCTCCATTCTTCCTCTAAACTACTCGATTTTGGAATGGTGTTCACAAATCCTCATTTGGCTTTATCAAGTTTTTTTTTTAGTTTTTTTATTCTGTGTCTTTTGAGTATGTATTTCTCCAGAGGCGATCACACAATCAAGTCATTGTTACATGAAAATATAACTAATTTCAGAGCTAAACAGAAGCGAGAGCTGTTCCTGGCAAAAACTAGAGCCTGATAACAGACGGGATTTTTGGCAAACGAGTCAGTAACCTGGCTACACCAACCGCACGTTACCGACTAGCGCAATGACATTGGGAAGGGCTTAGCAAAATAATTTTGGAGTGACAGCTTCATGCCTTGGTATGCTTAGTATTACCAGTATTAGTTAAGTGTATCAATAGCCAAAGCTTTTTTTTTATTTTATTTTATCTTTTATTTTTTACGTTTTGGACAGAGTAAGGAAGTGTTAAAACCCTTGTTCAGTTATTTTTGTACCATTGGCACCATGATGTGTACCATTGGGGAAATTTCTCTTTAGAGACATGACCGTAGGAAATGAGTCCATTAATTAATTTCGTATTAGAGAAGACTGTTTTCTGCCATTTGCCTAATTAATAAATGAGGGTATTGTGATTTCTGCAGAGGCAGAGAAACCAATCATAAGACACCTTTCATTAGCCTGACTTCAGTGAACAGCTGAACACTGATTTCTGATTGGCTGCAGGACTCTTGATCTTTGTACTATTTAATTAGATTATGTATTTTGAGCTGTGACCAGTGAATATTTATTTGCAGATGCCCAAGAGCTGTCAATCGTCTCTCTGCGTTGGCTCTCCAGAGCTTAAATAGATTCTGCAGGCGCATTTGTGTCAGTAATCACTTTTTGGCGAAGGGGAGGATTTTATTTCATGCAGGGTAATCTGAAGTCCATCTCAAGAGGCTGCTGGCAGCAGAAGAGCCCTCTATTCATGGCCGAATCCAATCAACGCATGGTAATGGCCGGAGGAGAAGATGGCAGAAAAGGCAGAAAGATAACAAGCAGACTAAAGAGCTGCAATATAGACTAAAGAGGAGAGAAAGAGGGAGCACAGAGGAGAGAAAGCGGGAGAGCAGAGGCGATAAAGAGTGGAGAAAGAGGAAGAGCGGAGGAGAGAAAGAGGAAGAACGGAGGAGAGAAAGAAGGAGAGCCAAAGAGAGAAGGAGAGTGAAGGAGAGCCAAAGAGAGAAGGAGAGTGAAGGAGAGCCAAGGAAAGTGAAGGAGAGCAGAGGAGAGAAAAGGAGAGCAGAGGAGAGAAAAGGAGAGCAGAGGAGAGAAAAGGAGAGCAGAGGAGAGAAAAGGAGAGCAGAGGAGAGAAAAGGAGAGCAGAGGATAGAAAAGGAGAGCAGAGGATAGAAAAGGAGAGCAGAGAAGAGCCAAAGAGAGAGAAGGAGAGCTGATGAGAGGAAGAGGGAGAGCCAAAGAGAGAGAGAGAGAAAGGAAGAGTTGAGGAGAGGAAGAGTCAAGGAGATAAAGAGAAGAGCCAAAGAGAGAAAGAGAGAGAGCCGTGGAGAGAAAGAGGGAGAGCCAAAGAGAGAGGAGAGCTGAGGAGATAAAAGAGGGGGGGGGGGGGCAATGAGAGACAAAGGGAGGGCCACGAAAAGAGGGAGGGCAACGGAAAGAGGGAGGGCCACAGAGATAAAGAGGGAGGACCAAAGAGAGAAAGAGGGAGGGCCACAGGGAGAAATAGGGAGGGCCACAGGGAGAAATAGGGAGGGCCAAAAGGAGAAATAGGGAGGGCCAAGGGGAGAAAAAGGGAGGGCCAAGGGGAGAAAAAGGGAGGGCCAAGGGGAGAAATAGGAAGGACCAAGGGGGGAAAAAGGGAGGGCCAAGGGGAGAAAAAAGGGAGGGCCAAGGGGAGAAGGAGGGAGGGCCAAGGGGAGAAAGAGGGAGGGCCAAGGAGAGCCGAGGAAAGTGAAGGAGCGGAGAAAGAGCAGAGAGGAGAAAAATAGAGCTTAGGAGAGAATGGAGAGCCAAAAAGAGAGGAGAGCTGAGGAGAGAAAGAAGGAGAGCGGAGGAGAGAAAAAGGGAGTGCCAAAGAGAGAGAGAGAGGAAAAGTCAAGGAGAGAAAGAGGGAGAGCTGAAGAGAGAAAGAGGGTGAGCTGAAGAGAGAAAGAGGGAGAGCTGAAGAGAGAAAGAGGGAGAGCTGAAGCGAGAAAGAGGGAGAGCTGAAGGGAGAAAGAGGGAGAGCTGAAGAGAGAGGAGAGAAAGAAGGAGAGTGGAGGAGAGAAAGAGGGAGTGCCAAAGAGAGAGAGAGAGAGGAAAAGTCAAGGAGAGAAAGAGGGAGAGCTGAAGAGAGAAAGAGGGAGAGCTGAAGGGAGAAAGAGGGAGAGCTGAAGGGAGAAAGAGGGAGAGCTGAAGAGAGAAAGAGGGAGAGCTGAAGGGAGAAAGAGGGAGAGCTGAAGGGAGAAAGAGGGAGAGCTGAAGAGAGAAAGAGGGAGAGCTGAAGAGAGAAAGAGGGAGAGCTGAAGAGAGAAAGAGGGAGAGCTGAAGAGAGAAAGAGGGAGAGCTGAAGAGAAAAAGAGGAAGAGCTGAAGAGAGAAAAGGGGAGAGCCAAAGAGAGAGGAAAGCTGAGGAGCGAAAAGGACAGCTGAGGAGTGAAAAGAGGAGCTGAAAAGATAACAAAGGGAGAGCCAAGGAGAGAAAAAGGGAGAGCCGAGGGGAGAAAAAGGGAGTGCCGAGGGGAGAAAAAGGGAGCGCCGAGGGGAGAAAAAGGGAGCGCCGAGGGGAGAAAAAGGGAGCGCCGAGGGGAGAAAAAGGGCGAGCTGAGGGAAGAAAGGGGGAGAGCCGAGGAAAGTAAACTAAATCTGAGGGGAGAGAAAGCAGAGGGGAAAAAAGAGAGCTTGGGAGATAATGGAGAGTCAAAAACACAGATTTAAGAGAGTTAAGGAGAGAAAGCGGGAGAACCAAAGAGAGAGAGAGGAAGAGTTGAGGAGAGAAAGAGGATGAGCCAAAGAGAGAGAATGAAAGTCAAGGAGAGAAAGGGGGAGACTCGTGGCGAGAAAGAGGAGAGCCAAAGAGAAAGAGGTGAGCCAAAGAAAAAGAGGAGAGCCAAAGAGAGAAAAAGAGGGAGCGCCGAAGAGAGAAAAAGAGGGAGCGCCGAAGAGAGAAAAAGAGGGAGCGCCGAAGAGAGAAAAAGAGGGAGCGCCGAAGAGAGAGAAAGAGGGAGTGCCGAGAAGAGAAAGAGGGAAAGCTGAGGAGAGAAAGGAGGACCGAGAAAAGAAAGAGGGAGGACCGAGAAAAGAAAGAGGGAGGGCCAAGGAGAGAAAGAGGGAGGGCCAAGGAGAGAAAGAGGGAGGGCCAAGGAGAGAAAAACGGAGGGCCAAGGAGAGAAAAAGGGAGGGCTGAGGAGAGAACGAGGGAAAGCCAAAGAGAGAGAGAGAAAGCGTAAGAAGAAGAAGGAGAGAGAGCATAGGAGAGAAAAGGAGAGAGAGAGAAAGATGAAGAGCCAAAGACAGAGAAAGGAGAACAGAGCAGAGAAAAGGGAAAACTGAGGCAAGAAAGAGGGCGTGCCAAAGAGAGAGACAGAGAGCAGAGGTGAGAAAGAGGGAGAACTGAGGAGAGAAAAGGAGAGCCAAAAAGAGAAAGAGGGAGGGTACAGGAGAGAAAGAGAGAGAACTAAGGAGAGAAAGAGGGAGAGCCGAGGAGAAAAAGAGGGAGAGCCGAGCAGAGAAAATTTAAGATTGAGAGAGGAGAGCAGAAAGTAAAGCAAAAGACAGCAATAAATAAAATGGAGAAACAGAGATGAGAGTAATAATGATGATTGACAGACGAAATAGGAGAACTCCAGAACAGCAATAAAGATTCATGGAAGAGAAGAGTAATAAAATAGGTGGGTAGAAGTATGAAACAGATATCTCCAGGACCTGACGCACAATCAGCCATATATATAAGACACACTGCAATTTATTCTGTGTGTAGCAGACTCAGGATACATACAGCAAATGAATCGGTTCCAGCTTTGCTCCCTGAATTCTAGGAATAGTGCAAATGTTCTGTGTACTGTGCAGTGTAATATCTATATTTATATAAAGATTGGAATGAAGCAATACAGGAATGATACCCCTAAATAGAAACTCCAGCAATAAAAAAAATAAAATTCTATTTTCAAACATGGCCAAAGCTGACTGCAACATAATATTTTTTTAATGCAACTTCCGCTGTCGATATCATATAACTACTTTAGCTGTAACAATATGGCTATATTGTCAGTGTGGGAAATGCAATATGTGGTCGAGGTTGTACTCTACCTAACGTCTTTTCTACTTGCACATCTGAAATTTCCTAGGACCTGATAGGTGTCCCCCACTCTAGCAAGGGAGGGCATTCCTTCATTGGGAAGAAGGCTTGGAACCAGACAAGGCTGACTTGGGGGATCACATCTTCCGATGGAAGGTTGTTTCAGATTTCTGTTTGAAGCTAGAGGCCTGAGAGAGACAAAAGGAACGTTACCTAACCTCAGGGGTAGAAGGTCTACCTGCAGAGGCACAAAGCTTATTTTTCTGGGGTAGGAGAGTACTCTTGCCCCCGTTATCTCTTTTATGTTCTTATTCAAGGAGGAAACAAACAGCCTTCAAAGGGCAGACTGAGTATTTTTTTTTTTTTGCATGGGCGTTCAAAAAGCACCAAAGAATCCTCTGCATAAGGACAGGGAGAAGGCTCATTCTAAAGATCTTGTGAAATGTATCGGCCAAGGGGTCCACACAGTAGCATAAAGCCACAGGTCTAGTTGTTGCTATATGGAAGGATCAATTAGGATGGAGCTTGGGATGTGGCTCATGCTCTTAGTCTAGAAACCAAGGAATTGATTTAGTATAGGCAAATAGACTGTGCACTTTGCAAAGTGCAGTTTCACGCTGCAAAAGCAGTTGCTCCAGAGCTTAGTAAATGAAGCGAAGCTCTGCTGACTTCCATCATCCAATCATGTGCAAGCAAAAATTCCGTTTTTTTTTTTTAATTTTCCTTGCATGCGATTGGATTTTTTTTGCAAAGTGAATCTTTACCAGACTCAAGCGCTCTTACGCCAAATAAAAGTCTACAGTCAGTATCCATAAGGGCTTCAATGGTATCTTTAAGCTTGGATGAAATTTCTGCTGAAGACATCCCATCACTATCCGATTCATTAGAAGGAGAAGGCGGATCTTTTTTAGAAGTCTCAATGGCAAAGACCAACTAAGGATGGAGAACTGAAGAGTCCCTGTTATCTTAGTTGTTTAGCCTGGATTTACCTCCTCCCACCTGGCCACTGCATATAAACGGCTTCTAAGTGGATGTTCATGAATGCCCTTCAGAAGGAGGGAGATCACGCGGCCGTGTGCCCGCACAGCTGCGCGATCCGGGTGTGCCTGTGTCCCCTGTAATGGTGTGCAGTAACCTCTAGCAACCCAATCAGTGAGCGGTAATAGTGTGCAGTAACTTCTAGCAACCCAATCAGTGAGTGGTAATGGTGTGCAGCAACTTCTAGCAACCCGTTCAGTGAGTGGTAATGGTGTGCAGTAACGTCTAGCAACCAACCTGTGAGCTGAGATGGTGTGCAGTTACCTCTAGTAACTAATCGGTGAGTGGTACTGATGTGCAGTAACCTAGCAACCAATCAGTGAGTGTTAATGGTGTGAAGTAACTTCCAGCAACCCAATCAGTAAATGGTAATGCTGTCCAGTAACTTCTAGCAACCCAATCAGTGAGCGGTAATGGTGTCCAGTAACTTCTACTAACCCAATCAGTGAGCGGTAATGGAGTCCAGTAACTACTAGCAACCCAAACTGTGAGCAATAATGGTGCGCAGTGACTTCTAGCAACCCAATCAGTAAGCAGTAACGGTGTGCTGTAACCTCTAGCAACCAATCAGTGAGCGGTAATGATGTGCAGTAAACTCTAGCAACCAATCAGTGAGCGGTAATGACATGCAGTAAACTCTAGCAACCAATCAGTGAACAGCAATGATGTGCAGTAACTTCTAGCAACTCAATCAGTGAGCGGTAATGATGTGTAGATACCTCTAGCAACCAATCCATGAGCTGTGATGGTGTGAAGTTACCTCTAGCAACCAATCCGTGAGCAGCACTGATGTGCAGTAAACTAGCAACCAATCAGTGAGGTGTAATGATAAATAAAACAACAAACATGTTATACTTACCTGCTCTGTGTAATGGTTTTGCACAGAGCAGCCCCGATTAGTCTCTTCTCAGCTCCCCTGCTGGTGCTCCTGGCCCCTTCCTCCTACCGAATGCCCCCAGAGCAATCAGCTTACAATGGGGACACCCAAGCAGGCTCATTGTTTTTTGGGATTTTGCGGTGGAGAGCAAAAATGCATGGCGGGAGGAGGGGAGTGCAAGCGGCGCTGTTGGGCCCCAAGAAAATTTTTGTTCAGGGTCCAATTAATATTAAAGACAACCCTGATGTTGATGGGGAAGGCAAAACAGTGTCTGCATTAGGGTACTAAGATTGAATCAAAGACTAGTCACTGCTGCCCTTTCTACTTGTGCAGGGTGACTGGTCTTGTCTCTGCCCCCACTGCCAGTTTTCTGCAGGCAACCGTTAGTGGGTGGGGCCTGGTAGGCCACTCCTACAGCTCTGCTCTCTCTCTTTGTGCATCGTGACTGGTCTCGTCTGCAGTTTTCTGCAGTGGGTGGAGCCTGCTGGGCCCCTCTCACATTTCTGCTCTCTGCACAGACTATATACACCACAGTGATGATGTCTCTGCTAAATTTATATCCTTTGTGGCTCTTGAGTGATACATTTAAAAATTTTGTGCTTGAGTTCAGCTTTAAAATTAGTCTTCCCTTTTTATTCAGTGTATTATCAGTGTAGCCCGCTGACACGCAGAGAGCAAACTTCCATACATAATTAAAGCGCCCCCTCCTCCTCCAAATATCTTAGCAACTGATTTGGCCGCAGAAGATTCCTGATGAGCCTTCCACTGTCGGAGTTAATTTGGGCCGCCTGCCTCCTTGCCCTGTCCCTTTTGGTGATAAGAAGATTTCAAACTTGTAGCTGAGGCAGCCATCGGAATCAATACTCATCAGGGCTCCTAATTTGCAACGAGTGAGTTCGATCGCAGACGAGGATCCCGAGAGAGGCGCTGAAAAAGTCTGGTTAGCCAAGCTCACCCCAAGTCTACCACCGAGACCCGCTAACATGCTAATCCCAGCTAATCCCAGCCAATGCCCATTTGTAGCCGCAGAACGCCATTCCGATCATTGGAAGGAAACCGCCTGCAGAACGATTCACCGACAAGTGTCTATAGAATTAAACTGTCTGCAGCAAACCAATTCGGTTCTCCATCTTAAAGAAGCATTAAACCCAAAACCCAAAATGTCATATTATGCAGCTTATTAATCATTAAATGTGGCGGCTGCATTCATTTTCGTTGTTTAAGGCTTTTTTTCCCTCTTTTTTCATCTGGTCATCTGGCTAGTAACACCCCTCCTGTATTTGAGCGCCCCCAACCTGGATGAAGTAGCAACAGGGACACCTTTTGACAGCAGCATTGTCAGTCTGAGGGGAGGAGAGTAGCAGATTTAGATATACTAACAAATTGAAGAAAGGGGCGTGTCCCCATTAGATGATCTTACCCCTTTAAGACCGGAAGGATTTGCCCCTTTAATGACCAGGCCCAATTTTGCGATTCGGCACTGCGTTACTTTAACGGACAATTGTGCGGTCGTGCGACGCTGTACCCAAATAACATGGGTATCAAAAACAAAGACAAAATAAAAAGGTTGGGACTTTGAATAAGGCACTGCCCATCTAGGGCTAAATGCCTCCATCCCTGTTCATGTAGAAATGGGGGGGAAAGGGGAATAACACGGTTATAACCAGGTACAAAGCAATCGGCATAATGGGTTAAATAATGTGATAAATGATATAATATATTAATATAAAACATCCGTAACATAACATATCATTTATCACATTATTTAACCCATTATGCCGATTGCTTTGTACCTGGTTATAACCGTGTTATTCCTCTTCCCCCCCCCCCCCCATTTCTACAAATAAAATTGACGTCCTTTTTTTCCCACAAACAGAGCTTTCTTTTGGTGGTATTTGATCACCTGTGCGATTTTTATTTTTGTGCTATAAACAAAAAAAGTGCAACAATTTTGAAAAAAAAAAAAAAAAAACAATATTTTTCACTTTCTGCTATATAACATTCTCAAAAAGAAAATTTAAAAATCAAAATTTTTTAACATTTTAGGCCAATTTGTTTTCTGCTACATATTTTTGGTAAAAAAAAAATTGCAATAAGCGTATTTTTGATTGGTTTGCGAAAAAGTTATCGTGTCTACAAACTATGGGAAAGATTTGTAATTTTTATTGTTTTTTTTTTTTTACTAGTAATGGCGGCGATCTGCAATTTTTTGCGGGACTGTGACATTGTGGAGGACAGATCGGACCCCTGACATTTTTGACACTTTTAGGGGTACCAGTGACATTACTACAGTAATCAGTGCTAAAATATGCACTGTTACTGTAATAATGACACTGGCAGGGAAGGGGTTAACAGTATAGGTGATCAAGGGATTAAATGTGACCCTAGGGGAGTGATTCTAACTGTGGGGGGGGCGTGGCTTCTGAGATGACCATAGAGACATGTGATCCTATATAGAAGGATCACATGAGCTCTGTGATAATTTCAGGGAGGACGGCAGAGTTGTATAAAGTACTCGACACCCATACTTGAGTAAAAGTACAAGTGCTCGATCAAAAAGTGACTTGAGTAGAAGTGGAAGTGTTCGATCAAAAAGTGACTTGAGTAGAAGTACAAGTGCTCGATCAAAAAGTGACTTGAGTAAAAGTACAAGTGCTCGATCAAAAAGTGACTTGAGTAGAAGTGGAAGTGCTCGATCAAAAAGTGACTTGAGTAGAAGTATTAAAGTATTCAACATTTTTTGTACTTAAGTATTGCAAGTAGTTTTTTTAAAAAAAATTTGCTACTCAAGTACTGAAAGTAAAAGTACAAGTACTGTGTTATGTAGTTATTAAAGAAAGAAGTCAAAAGTACACATGACATTATACACATTTTTTTGAGCTTCTTGAAACCTGCCATCTACTGTTCTGGCAGTGGTAATTTTTATAATAGTAACGAGTAACTATGCAGCACAAAAAAAAATATTGAAGTAGAAGTATTGAAATCATCGAAAAAATGTAGTGAAGTAAAAGTGGAAGTAGGAGAAAAAAATTCTACTCTAGGAAAGTACAGATACCGCCTTTCGGTACTTAAGTACAGTAGTGAAGTAGTTCTACTTAGTTACTATACATCTCTGGAGGACGGTCAGTTGTGTTTACAACAGCCGACCGTCCTTCTCTCTCTCTGGGGAATGACCGCGGGTGTCAGGCGGCAATCGGAGCCGCCTGACACACGCATCAGCTTCCCCGCTGACGATCGGGGGCAGGAGCGCGCTGCCGGCGGCGTGCACTCACCCCCTAGCTGCCACCAGGCGAGCAACATACCTATACGTGCTTTTGCCTGTAGGAGCCACTCTGTCACCGTATCTATACAGTATGTGGTCGGCAAGTTGTTAAAAGGGTAACTCCACTTTTGTGGGGAAAAAAAGAAATCAGCAAATAAAGAAAAAACAATATAGCGTATACAATCGCGACACAAATCATATTGTAATTGGACGTTATTAAAAATGATCTTTCCTTTTCAATCTGCAGCTTTTGTAATTTTCTGAAATTGCAATGCAATATGGCCGCCTGGAGCTGTTCTGTACACAGAATGTATACTGACCACACCCCCAGAAACATCATTTCCTGCTTGTGTGATTGGCTCACCAATTTTCCCAGAAGTCTGCACTAAGATATAAGTCAGATTTCTAGCATCCCCTGCAACAAAAATGTCATTTGTGGTGAGATACTCCCAATAGGAACACGTCTAAAGGGATGCAGGCCCAGCATCTTTCCTCATTAGAGCTCTGCAGCTGCCACAGCTGATAGTTATGAAACCACTCCCATCTGACCCACTCAGGAACAAACAATGATTTCTTCAGAATAAAAAAAGGTAGGAATCTGCAACAATGTTTGTTAAAATCCCCGCAATGTACAGAGATCACCCAGAGGGGAATGTTTTTTTTCTCAGCAAAAGTGGAGTTACGCTTTAAAGCGGACCTTCACCCTCTTCCTCAACTTCCTTCCATTTCACCCCTCCCTTCCATCCAGCAGAAGCATCGGCCTTTTGACGAGAATCCTGCACACTGTGCCTCCCGGAATTCGCACGTCACATATCCAAGGAGGCTTAGCCGTCCATTCAAAGAAAGGATGAGGGGGGCGGGCCTATCGGCGGGTCATGGAGAGGCCCGCCTGCTGAACCCGGAAGAGTCGATGACATCAGACTGAACAAGGCGGCGAGGGACAGAGCTGAAGCCGAACGTGAAAGGATCTTAGCGGTACAAAGTTGGGTCCATTGGATGGGTGAGAATCCGAAATGTGCCGGAGGTCCTCTTTAAAAAGTAGCTGCATCCGAAGATCTGAAGCTGTTAACCCCCGACAATGCCGAAAAGTTCAGCAGCAGGAAGAGGACAGGACATCCCAGTAGTGAAGATTTCTACAGAATTCAGCAGCCTGCACATCACAGGACATCCTTCATTACATCTCTAAGTAAAGAGGACCTCTCACTGTCCACATGCTATCACAAGGGATGTTCTTCATTCCTTGCGATTGCAACAAAGTAAAAAAAAAGTAAAGTGACAGTTTAAAAATACATTTTTTTTAAATACAATGAATAATAAAATTAACCACTTGCCGACCGCTCACTCGAGCTCTACTGCGGCAAAGTGGTTAGTTCCCATCCAGCGACGTAGACCTACGTCGCTGGACTCCTCCCTTTGTGGGCGGCGCACGTGCGCCGCCAGAGGCTCGCTCCCGCTGTGTTGTGTCACAGCGGGAGTCGGGCCAGGGGAGGAGCGGCGGCGATCGCCGCTGCTCTTCCCCGATCGTCGGGGAATCGAGTGTGGAGATCCGCCCGCTTGTGTCAACAGAGCGGGCGGATCTCCTAACTGACAGACAGTGACAGATTGCAGGGTTCAGCATTGCTGAACATGCGATCTGTCCCTGTGTCACTCAGTCACCTCCCCCCACACACGTTAGTAAGCACCAGGCATACATTAACCCCTCCCTCTCCAATAAAATTAACCCCTTCCCTGCCAGTGTCATTTTTACAGTAAGAGTGCATATTTATAGCACTGATTACTGTAGTAACAGGGGCGTAACTACAGGGGTTGCAGGGGTTGCAATCGCTACCGGGCCCCATGCTCCAGGGGGCCCGGTAGCAAAACAGTGGGTGAACCTCTAGGATCTCAAAGGTCACACTTGCGACCGTGGCATTTCACCACTGTGGGGAGGCCCCAAGATTGCAGGAAGGGGGCCCACTGCAGAACTTGTGAAAGGATCCTGATGCGGGACCATAATAAAAGGCCATGCAATGAGAGTAAAGAGCCCCAGGATTAGTGGGAAGAGCCCCGGGCTTGAAGGGAAGGGCCCCGGCCAGGGGTCTGGGGGGCCCTTCATGGTTTCTTGCATCGGGGCCCTGAAGGTTCTAGTTACGCCTCTGTGTAGTAATGTCACTGGTCCCCCCAAAAGTGTCAAAAATGTCAGTTAGGAGTCCGATCTGTCCGCCGCAATGTCGCAGTAACGTAAAAAAAAAAACGCAGATCACCGCCATTACTAGTAAAAAGAAATAAACAATAAAAATGACAAATCTTTCCCGTAGTTAGTAAACGCAATAACTTTTGCGTAAACCAATCAAAATACGCTTATTGTGATTTTTTTTACCAAACATATGTAGCAGAAAACAAATTGGCCCAAAATTAAAAAAAATTTTGATTTTTACATTTTTTTGGGGGGAATTTCATATAAAAAAATGTGAAAAATATTGTTATTTTTCCAAAATTTACGCTCTTTTTTTGTTTATAGCGCAAAAAGTAAAAATCGCACAGGCGATCAAATACCACCAAAAGAAAGCTCTGTTTGTGGGAAAAAAAGGACGTAAATTTAATTTGGGTACGGCGTCACACGACCGCGCAATTGTCAGTTAAAGTCGCACAGTGCGGAATCGCAAAAAGTGGCCTGGAGCCCTGGACATAAGACAGCAAAATCCTCCGGTGGTAAATTGGTTAAAAAAATGTAAAGCGCCCCCCTCCCATGCTTGCATTCAAAGGCAAACGCATACATAAGTCCCGCACGCATATGTAAACGGTGATCGCACCACACATGTGAGATATTACTGCCATTATAGCGAGAGAAATAATTCAGTCCTCCTGCCTAACTCTAAACTGGTAACCTGTAAAGGCTTTAAAGTGTCGTCTATGGAGATTTTTAGGCACCGTAGTTGGGCGTTGTTCCACGAGTGTGCGCAATTTTAAAGAGTGACAGGTTTGATATCTATATGCAGTACACAGTGTATCATCATCTTTTATATTTTACCAAACAACTGGGTTCTCGTGCACTGAAATTCAATTAAGTGTATTTAAAAAAAATTAATAAATACGTTTGAAAAACGACTGTGCAAATACCATGGAACATAAAAAAATTGCAACAACCACTATTTTATTCTCTAGGGCCTCTGCTTAATATATATATATATATATATATATAATGTTTGGGGAGTGTTCTAAGAAATTTTCTAGAAAAAAAAAAATTGCTGATTTTTACATATACACTATATTGTCAAAAGTATTGGGACGCCTGCGGTTACACACACATGAACTTTAATGACATCCCAGTCTTAGTCCGTAGGGTTCAATATTGAGTTGGCCCACCCTTTGCAGCTATAACAGCTTCAACTCTTCTGGGAAGGCTGTCCACAAGGTTTAGGAGTGTGTCTATGGGAATGTTTGACCATTCTTCCAGAAGAGCATTTGTGAGGTCGGGCACTGATGTTGGACGAGAAATCCTTGCTCGCAGTCTGTGTTCTATTGGGTTGAGGTCAGGACTCTGTGCAGACCAGTCAAGTTCCTCCACCCCAAACTCGCTATTTCATGTCTTAATGGACCTTGCTTTGTGCACTGGTGCGCAGTCATGTTGGAACAGGAAGGGGCCATCCCCAAACTGTTCCCACAATTAAATTCTACCTGTCCTAAAAAAAAAAAAAAAAAGTGTAAGTAAATAGTGGTTGAATTACTAAAGTCAGATAAAATGTTCACTATGCAAAGGATTTGCCTAGGGCTTCTTTTCAGTGGGAACATGGGAGAACGAAGCCTTGCTTTATGCACTGGTCTAAGTTATTTGGTGGAGGTGGGATTATGGTGTGGGGTTGTTTTTTCAGGGGTTGGGCTTGGCCCCTTAGTTCCAGTGAAGAAAACTCTTAAGGTGTCAGCATACCAAGACATTTTGGACAATTTAATGCTCCCAACTTTGTAGGAACAGTTTGGGGATGGCCCCTTCCTGTTCCAACATGACTGCCCACCAGTGCACAAAGCAAGGTCCATAAAGACATGGATGAGCGAGTTTAGGGTGGAGGAACTTGACTGGCCTGACCTCAACCCAATAGAACCTCTTTGGGATCAACTGCATGGTCCGGCTCGGTTTGGCTCAGTTTGGCGCTTTTCCACCGCATGGTACGTGTTAGAATGATTCGGTACGGTTTGGGACAGCGGCGCTTTTCCACTACATGGTACGGCTCGGTACGGCTCGCTTAAACAGTACCACCTAGGTTGGGGTTCCAAGCGGGATGTACCTATACCAAATCCCACAATCCTTTCTTTGCATGCAGCCTTGATTGTTTGTCACTATTAGCCATTGATTGGTCAGAGAATCGTTGTAATCCCACCCACTTGCTACTTTAGTGGAAAAGCAAACCGACCCAAGTAGAGCCTATACAGTGTTGAAACGTGCCGACTCGTACCACACAGTGGAAAAGCAAATTGAGCCCAGCTGGGCCAAGCAGTGCCGAGCCGGTACTTGCAGTGGAAAAGTGCCATTAGAGCGGAGACTACAAGCCAGGCCTTCTCTCCAACATCAGTGCCTGACCTCACAAATGTGCTTCTGGAAGAATGGTCAAACATTCCCATAGACACACTCCTAAACCTTGTGCACAACCTTGCCAGAAGAGTAGAAGCCGTTATAGTTGCAAAGGTTGGGCCAACTCAATATTGAACCCTACGGACTAAGACTGGGAAGCCATTAAAGTTCACGTAATTATAAAGGCAGGGGTCCCAATACTTTTGACAATGTAGTGTATGTAAGAAGTGCCAGAGCTGAAGTGGTTAAGAAACACAATCTGATACAAGAAAAGGACAACTGGACAATTTTCACTCTTCAGTCGGGTGCAGCGATGGTGATGCCCCCTTTCATTCTGACCTGGAAGCACTTTTCAGCACCGCTGGGAAAGACTGATCTGTCAGGGAAGCTGCGGACCGAACGAAAATTGATGAGCGATACCAAGTTGTGCACACTGCCCTTGTTTTTCATGGGCCACAGCCTTGCTAGTCATCCCCCCCGGCAGTGAAGGAGTTAGGCAGCATCTCGAGATGTGAAGAGGCGTTTGGATCGTTATGGTTGGCGCAGTCTGACTCACAGCTTGTGCCTCTCTCGGCTGGCAATACCAATACCCAATCTCTCACAGAGATACGTTCTTTCAAATTAAGAGATAATTCCCAAGCATAAAATCGGCCCTCCAATCTTGCTTTGTGGAAATGTATTCAGTATCGTTAGATCTGTGTGGAGAGCTGGGACACACTAAAACAAGCCTGAGGGTGATGGAGAGAGAACTTGGCGATGCCTCGGGGAGGAAGGAATGCAGAAAAAAGCTTGAGACTGCTGGAATTGGCTGTTTTATATGACGCTTTAGTTTGAAATTTCGCTGCCCTGGGCAAAAGTACACAATGACGCCTTTTCCATGCAGCCCCACCCTTCTTCCCATCGACCATGTTATAAAACAGCAGCAAGATTTAAGGGATCATTTCACTTCCAATGATATCCTTAGCTAGGAGCAGAGGTTGGTAGGCTGAATCATCCACTGCTTGCTATGCTAAAACACACGATAAGACCAATATTTTGTTTGACACCTGACCATCACACATACAGTATATGAGCTTGTTGGTCATTCCATTCCAAAACTATGGTCATTAATAAGGAGTTCCCACCATCCCCCTCCCAATGGCCATTAATATGGAGTTCCCACCCTTCCCTTAAAGCCATTACCACGAAGTTCCCATTCTACCCCCATGGCTATTACCATGGAGTTCTCACCTTCCCCTCATAACAATTAGCATATTGTTCCTACTCTCCCCCCAAGGCCATTACAATGGAGTTCCCACCCTTCCCACATGGCCACTAACATATAGTTCCCACTCTCCCTCCATGACCATTAATATGGAGTTCCCACCCTCCTCCCAAGGCCATTAATCTGGAGATCCAACCCTTCCTCCAAGGCCATTACCATGAAGTTCCCACTTTCCCCCCATAAAAATTAACATATTGTTCCTACTCTCCCCTCAAGGCCATTAACATGGAGTTCCCACCCTTCCTACATGGCCACTAACATAGTTCCCACTCTCCCTCCATGACCATTAATATGGAGATCCCACCCTCCTCCCAAGGCCATTAATCTGGAGATCCAACCCTTCCTCCAAGGCCATTACCATGAAGTTCCCACTCTCCCCCCATAAAAAAATAACATATTGTTCTTACTCTCCCCCCAATGCCATTAACATGGAGTTCCCACCCTTCCTACATGGCCACTAACATAGTTCCCACTCTCCTTCCATGACCATTAATATGGAGTTCCCACCCTCCTCCCTAGGCCATTAATCTGGAGATCCAACCCTTCCTCCAAGGCCATTACCAAAGTTCCTACTCTCCCCCATGGCTATTAACATAGAGTTTCCACCCTCCCCACATGGCCATTACCATATAGTTCCCACTCTCCTTCCATGGCCAATAATATGGAGTTTTCACCCTCCCCCCATAGCTAGTAACATAGACACTTTACAAAGTGTCCAACCCTTCCCCACTCCCCACAACTCAAATGAAATGTATTCACTTTAGGCATACAGTATGCATGTTCAGTAATGTGTCATTGGGAAAGGGGGGGGGGGGGCAAAGTTACAGTGTACAGTCTGATCACTGGAAGGGGGGGGGGAGACTAAGGAGGTGCTTCCTCCTCCTTCTACAAAGTTACAGTGTACAGTATGATCACTGGGGGAAGAGAGACTGAGGAAATGCTTCCTCCTTCAACAAAGTTACAATGTACAGTCTGATCACTGGGGGGAGGGGAGACTGAGGAAATGCTCCCTCCTCCTTCTATAAAGTTACAATGTACAATATGATCACTGGGGGAGGAGAGACTGAGGACATGCTTCCTCCTTCTACAGAGTTACAATGTACAGTCTGATCACTGGGGGGAGGGGAGACTGAGGAAATGATTACTCCTGCCTGCTACAAAGTTACAATGTACAGTCTGATCACTGGGGGAGGGGAGACTGAGGAAATGCTTCCTCCTGCCTGCAGCAGATCAATGACATCATCTCAGCCTAGGCGGAGTCACTGGCCTGGAGCTCAATATTTATTTTATAATGATAAGAGGTGGAGGTTTTCTAAAAATATGATACTGTTCCTGTATTCTGATATTCTCTCTTTACAAAAAACTTTTCCTTAACAAATTAAAGGGGCTGCTATTGCCAACCCATTCTGAAAATGCCTTTTGCTTGGCTGCATGATCTCCCCATGGAACTAGATTTGAATACTTTGTTGCTCATTCCCTGATCCCCATGAGCGCTCGGCACACAACGTTCCTGTATTTATCTCTCCGCACTCCTCCGCGGCCCGTTTATCTCAGGCGGTTCTCGAATTAAGTAGCACAGCTTGCAGAGAATAAATTCATCCGTTGCAGACTGGAAATTATAAGTGACTGGCACCAGCAGAACTCCTTCTCACGGTATCGCCGGCGACTCATCAGGCAAAGAGTTAAAGAAGCACGGTGTGAGCGCGCGGGGAGCGGCGACAAACGCTGTGCATGATATATTAAGCAACATGTCATTACTCACAGGAGCATCATTAATTACGGTGTCAGGGCTCCCACTTATCTTATAATTAAAAGACTGCATTACATATTTAATCCATCCAATCCCCCGAGGTGTTTGGCACGCTCTGCATGCCCGCTCGGCGCAGGGGAAGTGAGCGGATAAGGGAAGGAGAAGAAAGGCAAGGATCGCTAAGAAGAAGTTGGAGCGGGTGAGCCGCCGATTGGCGTGTATTCGAGGGAAGAGAAGATGTGCGCAGCTGGATGTGCGAGTGCTGGGATACAAATCCGCGCTGGTCTTATCGGTGATTGGCAGGAAGCCCAACTGCGCCAAACCTTCAAACGCTTTCAAGTGTATTTGTTATATTTAAATGTAATAAGCGGCTCTGATCTGATTCGTATTCAATGTGTATCTGACTAGAACAAGAGAACCCAACTACAGGCATACCCCGCTTTACGTACCCTCACTTTACATACGCTTGCATTGGTGTCTATCGGAAATCTTGGCCAGCTTGACATGGCACTGCTTCCTGTCTTTTTAACCAGTTGGTGACCGCCGCAAGTACATATACTGCGGCGGTCATCCCCGGCCAGGCAAAGTGACGTACCGGTACGTCACTAGCTTGTGAGCCAATAGCGGGCGAGCCCGCGCCGGCGCGCGCCCGCCCTGGCTCGTTCCCTAACAAGTCAGTGCGTGTGACCGGCGGACCCGATGTCTGCCGGTCACTCGCGATCGTGCGCCGTGAAGGGAGAAAGGCAGGCGGCTAATGTAAACAAAGCCGCCTGTCTTTCTCCCCTGTGTAAAAATGGAGATCACACGGTTCTACTATGTAGGACCGTTGATCACTGTTCTTACACCAGTAGCCATGTCCAATCACAGTTAGAAACACGCCCCTAGGGACATACTTAACCCCTCCTTCCCCAATAAAGTTAACCCCTTCCCTGCCAGTGTAATTCTTTTACAGTAACTGTGCATATGTATAGCACTGCTTACTGCAGTAATGTCACTGGTACCCCCAAAATTGTCAAAAATGCCAGTCAAGGGTCCAATCTGTCCGCCGCAATGTCGCAGTCCTGCAAAAAAAAAAAAAATCGCAGATAGCCGCCATTACTCGTTAAAAAAAAAAACAACAAAAATAACAAAAATCTTTCCCTTAGTAAACGCAATAACTTTTGCGCAAACCAATCAAAATACGCGTATTGTGATTTTTTTTATTATACCAAGCATATGTAGCAGAAAACAAATTGGCCAAAAATGTTAAAAAAGTTTGATTTTTATATTTTTTTGGGGGGGAATTTCATATAAAAAAATGTGAAAAATATTGTTATTTTTGCAAAATTTTTGCTCTTTTTTTGTTTATAGATAAAAAAAATCGCACAGGTGATCAAGTACAGCGTCGCACGACCGCGCAATTGTCCGTTAAAGTCACGCAGTGCCGAATGGCAAAATAGGCCCTGGTCAGGAAGGGGGTAAAATCTTCCGGGGCTTAAAGTGGTTAACATTGGTGTCTATGGGAAATCTTGGCCAGCTTGACATGGCACTGCTTCCTGTCTTTTTAACATTGACGTCTATTGGAAATCTTTGTCAGCTTGGCATGGCACTGCTCACGAACCATAAGTGACAGGGACACTAAACTTGGGGAGCACCAAGAAAGGGACCCAGGACTACAAACATATCTGATTTTGGGGTCGGCCAGCTTGCCTAGGTAATCTACCATGTTGTAGTCCTGGGACCCCTTAACGTGCTCCCCAAGTTTGGTGACCCTGTTACTTATGGTTCAGGAGCAGTGCCATGTCAATTTGACCAAGATTTCCCATACAGCTAGTGTAATTACCTGCACTGAGAAGTGAAAAAAAGGTATTGCTTCACTTTAAAGTGGAACTGCACTGCATCTAAGCAC